>NC_091111.1:2355000-2665735 GCF_024713975.1 Paralichthys olivaceus
GCAGGTTTCAGGTGTGTTGGTCGGTCCCTATGTTGAGAGACATTATGATAATCAGATGGGTTGTTGAAAAGGCCACCATTTTGTGGTTTTTTGGGTCCCCTGAGTCAAGGTGTGAATGGATGTTGCTGCTTGTGACTTAAAGACTCATCCTCATTTACTATGTGAGTCTTTTGACTTGGAAGTCCTTGTTGTAATGGAGTCTTGGAAACATCCCACTTAGCATTTCACCTTACCATGTTGTATTGTCTCTGTTGTGGGGCTGTTTGGTTTCTAAACACTGAAAGACATGAAAAGCAGCCTCTCGTTGTTGGCAGGATTTGAACCATCGCCTTAACCACTCGGCCACAACAACCTGGACATAGAGGCCTTTTCCATTATTGGCAAGATAATGTAGCAAACAGCGCGTGAACCGAGGATTGGTATTAAGCAAAGTGTGCTCCAAACTTCTGACCTACTTCCCCTATGTGGATCATTTACATAATCTAATTCAATAGACTTTTGCTAGGCATCTGGACATGCTGGTGTTTCTTCAAGATGTTTCACTTCTCATCCATAGTGCTGCTTCAGTTCTCACACACTAATGCAGGTTCAGGTGTGTTGGTCTGTCCCTATGTTGAGAAACATTATGATAATCAGATGGGTTGTTGAAAAGGCCACCATTTAGTGGTTTGTTTGGGTCCCCTGAGTCAAGGTGTGAATGGATGTTGCTGCTTGTGACTTAAAGACTCATCCTCATTTACTATGTGAGTCTTTTGACTTGGAAGTCCTTGTTGAGGACTTCTGAGGTTATGATTTTTATTCAGAAGTTGTCTTCATTTTTTCAGGTAGAAAAGTAATGCATAACATGCATATTGTTATAGTTTGAGAAAGCAGCTTGTATGGAATGGGTAGAGAGAATTAAAGAATCTTCCCATTCCCCAAAAAACATTCCTAAATGTAATTTTTCCATTATTGTCAAGATAATGTTGCAACCAGCGAGTTAACCCAAGATGGAAAATAAGCTAAGGTAGCTCCACCCCCCAAAAAAACAATATGACGGGTAGTAAAAACACCCTGTGATCAGTCAGCCAAACAAACATCACACTGTTTAAATGTAATTTCAAAAAAGTAAAAAAAAAGAACGAATGAAAAGGAAAATGTTGAGTATGAAAACTCGTTGAGTTCAGTATGTTAAGTATGAAATCCTGCATTTTACTTTTCTTGTTTCTGCATGTGCTGTGTTCATTGATTCACTGAAGTTCATAAAAAACTTGTTCTGAATAGTTATCTCACTCTTGTGATCAAAAACATTGATCTGAAGCTCAATTCTAATTACCAATAAATATAGCATCTTCTGATCAACCCATATCCATGTCAGGCTTAAAAAAGCAATTTCCTGTTTAAGTCACGCCCCTTACTAGTAAGGATACGTACCTGTACGTGTACTCACTCATCCCTAATAAAAAATTCATCTAAGATGCAAGGAGCCTTACTTTCACCTCTTAATACATTAAGATTACATTACATTTCATTTAGCTGATGCTTTTATCCAAAGCGACTTACAATAAGGGCAGAACAACAAGAATCACGTAAGTACAATTTCCTTCAAAAAAGCCAAACTACAAAGTGCCATATATAAGTGCAGCAATATATATATCATTTATATTTTTGAATTGGTTACTAGACAGCATCTTCAACACAAAGGTGTAGTCAGAAGAGCCTGACTACACCTGTGCCACTTTCTGAGAAGGGGACGTATTCTCCTGATGCTGTGCAGTATGTATCTACATTAGTGGGTTGTTGCACTCATGTTGGCAGTAAGGGAGAGTTGATGTCGATTGTCACACCCAGGTTCCTAGCAGTCTGGGTGGGGGCTACCACAGAGTTGTCGATGGTAATTGATCACTATGTATATATATATACCTAACCTATCTCTGCTGTGCTGACCAAACCCCCTGCTAATGAGTCAAATCAAGCACCTGGTGGTAATGGCCCAGCAAAAGAAACTCAGCACAGCTCAACAGCAAAAGACACTTCTCACCTGAATCAGTGAAAAGGTGAGTTCAACAAAATATCCTAATTTACCAAAAAACTGATTAATGACAAAGTCTATTTACCTCACAGGTAGAAAGTAAAATAGAACTTTGCCCTTGACAGAATTTGAATAAAATTAAAGCACTTTAACTCTTGCTGGTTCTCTTTAACACTCCTAGCTCAATACAATTCAAGGTAAAACACAAACAGAACACACAGCAATCTATTTAACCTAAGACAGCAGATACAGTAGTATTCTAGCAGAGAAGCTTATTTAAAGAATATACTCAGCCTAAATCCAAGCAGTCTAGTAGTATGAAACCCCCAGAAGTCTAATGCACACTGTTCAACATTTGTTCAACAAGTGTAACTTTTTAGTGCTACAATAAGTCTTTGTTGTAAGATGATACAGAAAGCACAATGACATGGGTTTGACATTGCTTGCAACCAACTGGACAAAAAATGAAATGAAAACAGGAGGGGTCCTCCTACACAGAGAACACTCCTGCTGAGTAGCTGGCCCTCAGCAATAATGAGGGTTGCCCCTTAATGGAAGGGGTACAGGCCTGTGAATGTCAGTGTGTGCTGTAAAAACAATGACAGTATTTATTTCCAAAGTAGGAACAGACTCGTCCCAAGTTGACATATTTTCTTTTTACTTTCTTTTTAGTGTTACTAAGTGGATCATGTTGGAGCTGAAGAGCAATTACTTTTAGCTAAAGAACCGCAACGAAGAAGAGAAAAACGTTGTCCATATTCGTTCCTACAAAAATGGCAGCATCTGCCCGGAAATGCGATACTACCAAGCCGACCAATAACAGCTCTTGTGGTCTGCCTTGCCTCGAAACATAATAACATTTTTGGGGAAATGCACGTCAGGGTATGTCGCAGGGCTCTATGTAGGCTGTATCTTATGACTGCAGTGTGGAAGGAGCTTATCTGTGTTTTCTTGTCATCAAAAACTTTTGACATCTCAATCAGAGTGGGGGTAAGAGTAAAGAAATGAGGGTTGAAACAGAGAACAGTGATGCATGCTGATTAGGGGCTTGAACAAACACGTAGTTCTCGCTGTAGCTCTGCTTTATGTCTGTCGAGCTTTAGTTTCACTCTTTGAAAAGGTAGGTTGCAGACAAAGATACAGATAAACCTGAAAGGAAATAACTGCCCATGTACTTTGATTCAACGCACGTCTCTCAGGTGTGAAGACATGTGCAAGTTCAGCATTAAAACTTCATTTTTTACTCTTCATGAGCTGGCTCCAGTGTAAGTAAACAACACCAAGTTTGCACAAGTTTCTCCTTCTATTTCTATCACTTCTTCCTTTTTCTAATTTCTTAGCACAAGTACACAGAGGCAACTAATCCCAGTGTTCAAAATAAAAACATTAAAACAGTATATACAAAGTAGATAAGACTTGTAAGTAAGACTTGAGTATATTTCTAAGAAATATATTTTAATATCATTACTGAACACAATATCTAAAATGCTGTAAAATACATAATTCCTTGTGAAGAATGATAGATTTGACTTTTAAGATAAAATACTACAACTACGACTGACATCACTGATAAAACCAGCAAAAAGTTAAAGCGCACAAAAAACAACTTGGCAATAGAACTATTATTACAATGTAAATGTTGATTGCAAAATGTTAGGGTTAAAAAGGTGCTGGCTTCTTTTTAATGCTGACATAAGGAAAATGGTGTTAATGCATACAAGACTGTATTTTTAATAAGCGAACCGGTTTTCGTCATGTTTTTATTTTATGGTAGTTTCACTGTTAACTAGCTCTGTGACACTCCTCAGAGAATAGGCCTTTGAACAGCCTGTTAGATTGAGAGATCACCAAAATTTATACTTCAGTGCCTTCTCAGTGAGCCCCCGTCTGAATTCTTGACATTTCCTGACCCTGATTTCTGAGTTTGCAGCTATGATTAGGGTTCCCAATGGAATAGCCTCAGATGCGGACTGGCTGCAGTTGGCCAACAAGGCTCTCTGGTTGTCAGTGCTCCTTGGAGCCAGCCAATCTATTCCCTTGGATGTAGAAATAGAAATCTCAATCTGCTTCTAATTGTAGCTGTTCAAAGGCCTGGGCATGCCATGAGCATGCAGGCAGGGAATCAGCAGTGGAACAATCCAACGCTCTGACAAACCTTACTGATTAAAAAATAATTACTTTGACTATATTTTTACATTATTTAAGAAAAAAGGATAACTGTCAGACTTAGGAGTCCCTGTAATTAATAAGAACATTCATAATGATAAAAATCATTATTTAGAGTGCAATTTGTCACACTACTTACCCTAAGTAGTAAGTCGTTTTTATCACCAAGCAGGCAAAAATGAGATTTAATCAAGTTTTTGAGTGAGTCTCAAGTTATAAATTGATATTTCTACTCCAGTACATTTTTATACTCCCCTAGTCTTCACATCTAGTCTTTGTGCACTATTTCATACTTATACACTTTATGGAAAATTTGAAATATTTTTATTAGAATTTGAATGGTATCATCTCTTCCATTGTGTTATAGATTGTTGAATGTGTTTTGGTGTTCAGATATTAATAATTTGTGATACTTATATGATGAATTAAAAAGAATTGGTTATTGTCTATTGAGTAAAAAGGACCATATTGTAATTCAATGTTGGAAGGATTTGCAAGTGAAAAGTGTACCCCTGACCTATGTTGCATTCATGTGCTGGTAAGAGGCTGTGAAATTGGAGAATCATGAGAATTGGCTGCAAAACAGAGTTCTATTGACAAGCTCTGTTGTGGGAGAATCAATCCCAGCAGACACACACTCCGCGAATGTGGGCATGATGAAAATGAGAATGTGAGTGAAGCAGTATTTAAAGCGCTGAAGTTCCACGCCGCACTACATGACTCTTTACTCCAAACAGAACTTTTTTTAATTATGATGGAGATTGCAAAATGCTAGATCGGAGCATTTAACAGGCCATCTACCTGCAGCCAGGTTAACACCTTAAGTTAACTGTAAGACTTTAGATTATTAAAAAAAGCGATTCTGCCTTGGAACACTGCATTTATATAGAAAAAAGGTAAAGCTCATTTCATTATCAACGTATATAATATCACTGTGGTCTTTTATGTGCTGTAAAACTGACTGTGTTTTGCCATGATTTTCAAAGAGTATTTATACTCTGTTAAACACTACAGGAAGAGGTCAATTAAACCACAAACCGAGATGACTTGTTGGAGAAATGTCCTTACTTGGATTTGATGAATGGCTGCTACCAGCACTTCTCATTTCACACCGAAGGTCAATTCGTTTTTATACCTTAACCATAAATTAAAGCCTTGTTCATTTTGTTCACACACTCATCAACGGCAGCAAGCAGCCATCCTCTGGATATTAAAACTTGATTTAAAACAGGTTGAACTGAATCACTGCAATAAATGTGCATGGGAAATGTATTGTTTTGGGGGGGTTGGGGCTTTATAATTTCAGCCAAGCATTCTCAGCTGCCTTCCCAACACCTTGAGATATCGATAGGAGGCTGAGCCTGAGTCCATTAAGTTTGTACAAGGTGAAAAATGACCAGATAATGTTTATCATGCAGATAATTAGCTCGGTCATTAGCAGTGATACACAGCTGCTGGTGCATCAAAGCCTGTGTTACTGGCTGGTCAGGCACTTGAATACCTGAAGTCAAGCAGCTGCGAGGATAAAAGGGAGCAGAGATCAATACTATATTACCTCAATTACACTTGCATAAGCACCGCTGCCCTGCTCAGGGTGCACACTCTGAAATGTTGCACTCTTGGATCAAGGTAAACACGCTTTACAACAAGACATTTAAAAAGTCTTGAGAGATGAAACAATTGGTTAGAGTCAGCCTCTGGCTTCATACCTCTACTGAGGATATTCCAATTGGATAAAACATTTCCGGATTATAAAGAACATTTTACGAGTGATAAAAGTTGATTTTAACCTTCCAACTGTGGCACAATGTGATCATATTAATAGAACACAAATAGAACACATTCCACATGTTGTGTCGACACATTGTGCTGCCCCTTCACAATGTGTCAGGAGACTAATTAACATGAATGACATGAAAAAGCTAAAATGTGCACTGATATTATGTGAAATAGCTTCAGAGACAACCTGACATTAGACATTGATGTCCCCAGGGGAAATTATTATATAGACACAAATAGACACATTTCAACACAGGCTATCCACAGGTAGGACGTATGTCTGTGGCTGAGGGGGTAGAGTGGTTGTCCTCTAACCAGAAGAAGAATTTGAAATCAGTCATGGTGAATGCTGTATGTGTGATGTCTCTGTTGTTCATGTCTGACACTTTGGGTGTGGGAAGGCAGTTGATTTTACATGCAGTGTGTGTGTGATGCAGGTGAGTTTGTTTTTGTTGGAGACTGTGAGTGTATTGTCAGTGCAGGTAGAACAGTACCATAGAATGGGTTGAATTGAGCTTGGAGGTAGGGGAGGTAGCAGGAGGAGGTAGGGTTACAAAGTGCTCTGAGTTTGGGATTGTGCTGATCAACACTGAGTTTATGGTCATTAGTGAGTATAAAGTATTTGAAGTTGTCAACATGTTCTTCCTGCATCATTTGATATGATTTTTATATTGAAACACTAAAACGTTTTCCTTCCCTGCAGGATACTGTATTCCAGAGGTTAACTCCCGACCTCATCATGTATGATTAACTGGTGTAATATCTAAATAAGTAAATGATTGATTGGAATGGTTACATTTTAAAGACATTAATAGAGCTTAAGTAATGTCCCAAACCTATTACATATTCAGGAAGCTTTTCAGATAAGCCGGAGAGCTAAAATATCAAGTGTGAAAAGTGCAGCGGTTGTCCAACGGTCCAAACTTCATTCTGCCTTTGAAGGCCTCATAATACTGACTGATCATTAACCCACAAAGCAAAATCCACCACAAAAGTTGTTGCATATTTGAGTACATTTCTCACTGTAATATAATGAAAGAATTAATGAAACTCAATGACATTTAAAATCAAACCTAGTAAAACAAACAAAAACACTAATAACAAGTCATAAATTTACAGTTTACATTCCCAGCAATACAGAAAATGAGTTAGCATCAAATAAAAATAATACAGCCTTATTTTTACAGTTAATTGCAGATGATTAATCAGCATGATTAATTTCCAAATAACCTTTCAGACTGTAATATATTCATCCTAGGCTCCATGTATTTTTCTAAATATATGCTCATTAGTGATGGCTCCAGCCTAACTTCACTCTTTACCTAGATTTCTGTCGATTTGACGATTCCGTTGAACAGTGCATGATGAATGGCCAGTGTGTGGTACTGATACATGCTAGAGATTGCTTTGCGTAGCAGAAGTATTGCTTTTTAATTTGATTTATTGTGCTTTACTCTGAGCATATGCGAGGGCAATAGAGAATCAACACCCCCACAGAGGAACACCTGGAACATGCACAGGTGCGTACACACTCACCATTCACACGCACACACACACACACACACTAACACACAAATAATCTGATAAACAGAATGAGCTAGCCGTGCCCCATGTGGTAGTCAAACAATGATAATAATTTCACTGAATATGTTCTTAATATTTTTGACTTGCTAACTGCTGCAGAGGAACCAGCAAACCAGTTGGTCTGTTTCTACAGCCTCTGCAGGCACAACTGCCTCGACAGCAGTTTTTCCTCCACAGTGTGGACTGAGCAGCTCCTCCTTTATGGCGAATCATCTTCCTCAACACGTCCACTGTCATGCTCACTTCAGCTAATGCTTGTCAGCATGATATCCTCCTGGGAGATAAGGGGGGGATGCCCTGTAGAATGACAGTCTGTCAGGCCTGCAGGCAGAAGAACAGTCAAACTGACCAGTGGAGAAATAAGAGAGAGAGGGAGAGCTTTTTCGTTGTCTCCCTGCCTCCTCCTGCCTTTGATAGAAGCAGTGATGGAGCTTGTAACAAGCCACATTTTAATATTTGAAAGAGGGCATCCATGACTTTTGATGTGCAGACCTTCATGTAAATGAAGCAGAAGATACAGGTCCCAGAAGGGACTGCATCCCTTTATTCTTCACACTGGATGTTTTTTTCTATTTTTTAATAAATCGAAATGAACTCTTCGCACTCCCTTTGAGACCCCCCCCCCCCCGTACTGCAGAATTTGGAGTCAAACTCCTCTACCTCCCATATATGAGTGGGTGCATGAGCCTGGGCATGTGTGTGATGATTTAGCTGAGTGTGTACATGTGTGGTCTAAATGCCCACAAGGAATGTAATCACAGTGCTAATTGTGCATGTTGTCTGAGGGTTCACAGTGGAAAGCAGTGGAATTAGGATTAGGTTACAGGTAATTTCAGGGTTTGGTAGTAAGTAAAATGCCATGTTGACTTGAGTAGAGCGCAGAATGACTGAGCTGCTCTGAAGGCAGCTGTTAGGTCAAAGTAAAAACCCCAGACTAGAAGAAACTCAGACAGAATCAACTGTGGATGACATTCATGATGAAAAGACTTATTATTATTAATAATAATAATAATAATAATATTGTTAAACAGTAAAATATTAGCAATTTCCCACTTTTTGTTGCATCAAATAACTGATTAAAACCAAACATACATCACTGTGATAAAAAAACGACCTAAAATGCAGCCTAAAGATATATCGTAAATATAAATGTAAATATATATCTATATATATGTATATAGATATATATAGGATGTGGTCTGAGTGATTGGATCTCAGCTGGATGAATGTGGTCTGTGGGTCCGAGAGGACTATGATGTTAATATTAGCATCCATGTTGCCATTGGCTAGCACAAGACTTCTCTTTCAATGCCCACAAGCTCACAAGTTCCATTTGAAGACAACACCTCTACATTCTGTGCCTTTTGTTATCCACAGCCAGACCGGGCGGAAGATGTAACTTCCACTTAAAGTATATGAAATATTTTCACTGGGCACAAAAAGGAGCAGCTGGTTACTTTCTGCTACTTTAGAAATGCATGCATGATCCTCCAGATAGTATCCAATCCCGTCCACCTCATATACCCTCACACTGACGACACATCCATGAATAAGCTGGTATCTTACAATAAATGGCGGATGCATAGCCGGTGTCTGTCTGATGTAACAGCTATGAAAAATAGATACAGCCTGAGTGGATGACAAAAGATAATGGGTTTAATGTGAATCAGGTGTACTTGCAAGACGTTTAGCTTTGCTTTCTTGGGTTCACTGATTTCCACCAGTGCTCCCACACAGAACAACGAAGAGTCTATTTACAGACACGTGAACCGCAAGCTTTTCTCGCCATGCAAAAAAGATCTTAGCTCAGGCCCAGTCATGCATAAATATGAAGGCTGAAAGTATTGCCACATTTTTATATATTGATACAAGGGTTGTGGAGAAACAAAGTGCTTCTGAGAGCTGACCCTTCCATTTCTGACAGTTAGCCTGCAGCTCCACATGTCAAATATATTGTAAGTCACTACAGGGAGATGTTGATGTCAATGTGATGTTTTCCCTAGACCTTGAAGGGGAAGGGCCCTCTGAGCGTATCCTACTCATTCCGAACTTTGTGACTTTATATTTGCATTTACATAAGTGAGTAAAAGTTCATATGTCACAACTTCACATAACAGCCTTTTCAAAATAATACCAAAATTAGGGACTTGACCCTCATTTATTGAGGGTTCTGAAATGCTGCACATTCATGTCTGTATTTCATTACCAATCCCACATGGTGCAAAACAAAAGCTTGAAAGGACTCAAAATGGTTCCTTCTGACTGCAGGGCTAAGAGTCAAAAGCAGCATATTCAGAATAATTATAGGTATTGATTCACAGCTCCAATTATATGAGGAACATTTGACCTATGCACACTGTGCTGGTTTTCTATGCCCTCTCAATGTTTTCTTTTCCAGAATGCAAATGATTCATGAAGTAATCATGAAGCGTGTGCAGCACCTTATTTTTATTGTATCCTTTTACTGGCTTTGCAAAGGGAGTCAAATTTTGCTTTTCACCACCCGGCCAAAGGAGAACCCTCAAGCATAGCTGGATTATGAGACAATGCCCCCCCCCCCCCCCCCTTTATGACTTTATGAGCAAAACACCCAGACTGAAAGAGACACAGAGTGACTGGTCATTTAGTGGTGTTTGGATCTCTTTGTGGTCATTGTGTTTGTCTTTTTTGCAGTTTTCCATTTCCATATTCTTCTTAGTTTGGTTTATTGGTGGGTAGCAGTCAACATCAAGGGGAATTACCACCATCAATTTTTGTCACTTTATGGTTATTTTTTATCTATGTTGTCATTCTGTCATTCTTTGTGGTCTTCATCTCTTTGTAGTCGATATAGTAATGTTGTGTTTGGTGCTGCTTTGCATTTCTTCGGGGTCATTTTGCATCACATTTTAGTCAGTTTGTCTGTCTTTAAGGTCATCATGGCTTTGTAAGCTAATTCAGTGATCTGTCTATGTTCTCAAACCAGGGAGCCATACGAGTTGCACATGAGGAACAAATAATAGTTTAACCTAAGGGTATGCACTGCCACCATTACCAGTGAACAAATAGGGAAGTCTGTTAGGGCCGTAGATGTGGACAGTCTTTCTAGCTACCTGGTATAGTTAAGAATCAGCAGGAGCATTGCATGCTCAGGGGCAATAGTGCCGTGGCAAATATGAAAAGTCTGTTTCTCACAAAATTGCCAGAAAGAAATGTATTCCTGTGGGAGTGGTTAGGGTGCATTTTTCCATCCAGGCAGTATGTTACCCCAAAAAAGCAAATCCTAAAACCTTTAGTCTCTGAAACCAAAAGTCATTATGTTGTATCTTGTGAGGAGCTCGCTCTGGTCTTTATTAGGTTGCACTGCCCTTGGAATTCCGAATTTTAATAGAGCTTTCAAGAAGATGATGGAAAAAAGGAAAATCTCATGGGGTCTACCTACTTCAATAAAGGTTAAATAAACTGAAAAATATAAACAATCTGGGGACTTTTCCCAAGGTCTCGAGCAGCCTGCTCAGGTATGCAACTGCTGAGCCTCTGAGCTCCTGCTCATTCCCAGTCACACAGTCAATGTGCACCTATGAAAAGTGTTGTGTCACAGTGCCAGCTATCAGAGCAGCTGTCCTCTGGAGACTTAAGAGTTTTTGAAGGGTGAAACCATGGCATTTATTTCTCCGCTGTCTATGGAAAGGTAAGCATCTCAGTCCCTGCTGAGTGCAATACAACCTCTGTAGAAGTTGACGCTCCATTTTCCCACCCAGACAGAATGACAGCTCACACTAGAGGTGATGAACAAATTATTTGTTCTGCTGGACTGAAGAAAAATCTTGCATTTACATTGTACGTTCAAATTTACAGCGGTTACAGAGCCACAGAAATACTGGAAAGCCTGTCAGTAGTCCATGACAGATATAATAACTCCAGTGCTCATTCTAAATATGTCCTCCTCGAAAAGTTCTACAATAAACAGTTTTTATTGTTTGTGTTCTGGGCGTTGTTTGCAGAGCTTTTAATGAACAGTCAATGGTGCTGAGAAAAGTTAGAAAACTTTGTGTTTATCACAACTGGCTTATTATTCATAAATTTAAACTGAACTTTTGTTGTTTTCATATGTGGCTTATATACTGTTTGAATGTTTTTCTTAACTTGTGTAATTTTTTCATACATAACATTTCGACTTTTTCAGAGGTGTTTTAAACAATCGACACAATCTTCAGACCCATATTCCCAACTTTTCAAAATAAAAACTTTGTAATTCAGCTTGATATAAAGGATTGCAGCAACAAAATGAACAATGTGCTTTTACTTTGAAGACAAATCCCAAGCAGGAAGTAATTCTATGAATGTTGTCATGACAGAGATCAGCACCTGCGTCTGTGTGTGTGACATGTCCGATATGGTGAAATAAAAATAAAATCTTGTTGGTGACATTTATGAACTGAGGTGTGACCCAGTTGCCGACCGCTGCTGAAGTTTATCGGAGGAGGTAAAGAAGACTGACCCCCCAACACGCACACACAAGTGTCAAGTAGATTAGATGAACGGTTTGCGAGATACGGGTTCCGCAAAGAGACGGATAGAAAGACGGATGTTTGTGGTACTAGGCAGATGGTTGCCACATAGACTTCTGTTTTGTAGAAATCAATCTCACACTGATCCATCTTTCCCCCCCTTTTGTTGTATATATTTACCCATCATTCAAATCTGAAAAGGGCCTTAATTTTGCAACAGTGCATAAGGTCATGGATGGGTGTTACAGTATTTGTTAAATTTCATGGTGCTATAACATTCTAAAAATGTATTAAACTGTGGTGATATTCATTAAAACCTACTTTACATATTATTAATTAAAATGATCCATTAAAAAACCCTGAATGTGGGGTGAACTTCTAAATTTACATCTCAAATGAAAGTGTAACATCCATTGCAGACACTAATTAGGGGTTACCTGCTATCTTATTTTGTAAATTTTCATGGTAGTTCCACTCCTCACATCCAGTGAATGCCCTTTGACATGTAACTAATAACTTATGCATTAATCTACTCCACATCTGAGGGAAATGTCTTGAATTCTTAATATGAATCACTACAAGTGTCTCGTCAAATAGGTTTATTCATGTTCATGTTTTAAGTCATGTCATGCCTGTGTTTAGTTCATGTCTAGTCATGTGTGTTTTGAGCACTCGTTATTAAGTTAAACTTCACTCATGTCTTGTCTTGTCTCGTCGTGCACTTCCTGTTTTATTTTGGTACTCACCTTTTCCCTCTCGTTTCAGACCCTGACTTCCTCCCTTTGTGTGATTTTCCCGCCTTGGTGATCGTCTTCCCCGCCCCTTATTGGTTTCACCTGTTTTCCCCTTCCTCTTGTATAAATAGTCCTCGTCTCCCTTTGTCCTGTGCCAGTTCGTCTTGTTCTGTCCTTATGCGTTAAGAGAGTTTTGCCACTATGCCAAGTTTGTTTGCCTTTTCAATTTTATGTTCTTTGGTTTGATCCTTCAAGAGAGCGCCTTTTGTTTGTGCATTTTTAGACCAGGAATAAACCTTTTTTGTTATATTCACTACCTGCTTGAGTCGTGCATTTGAGTCCACCAGCATTCGTGACTAAGGTCGTTACAACAAGGTATCATTCTTTGGTTTATCAAAATCAAATCCCCATTTTTTTTGCCAATTTAAAGGGATAAAAGTTATTTCAAATGTATGTGTATGTTAAGGAGGAAGCTATGTATTTCTTACAATGTAAGACATTTATTGAAATCAAGGTGTTTTTTAATTGTGTTTGTCTTTCCGGAGGAAAGTATTATTTAAAGTGTTTCAATACTAAACATTTCTAAGTAGCTAATAGGTGCTATTGGAAAAGTCTAACTAACTTACCCATATATAATTGCTTTAAGTATTGGCATTGGATATTGCTGATGTTGATTTACATGAAATAACAATTGTGGGACTCTGCAGGAGTTAATGGCTTCTACGAATAGCAAAGCCTCTGTTGTTAACCCAATGTAATTGAAGCAATTGAAACTTCGATTTTCTCCAAATAATGAGAGGTTGATCAGTCCCCCAAGGTACGAATGTATTGATCCTGGAGGAGAAGATCAGTCGTTACAGCAGCACAGGGCAGAGGACGTGGATCCAGAGAGCCTTTCAGCTTTAATTCGCAACTATCATCATCAGTTGGATGCAAAGGAGTTCAAATCAACAGCTTAGCCTTTGTGTGCAGTGTGCTCTGGAATTTATTAAGCTGTAGTTTGATATGGCTAGAGACAGGTACCAGAAAACAATATGAAGTGGTGAATGTAAATCATAAAACCTTTTTGGGGGGAAATTATCTTATCTTGATCTATGTTTGAAAAAAATAAAACAATGTTGTCGGAAACATAATGGTGTCTGTGGCCTAACAATAGTGCACTTTAAAGTGTGCTATGGAGCAGCCTGTAGCTGTATCAATGATCATAGTGGTACTGGTGGATACTGGTATCTTGGTGACAGGATGCACCTGGCACATCTGGAAACAGGGAGAGATTAAGATGTACTGGGTGTGTCAGTGGTGGGAAAACTAAAAATCGTTTTATTATTTTTTTCCCACCAAAATAACATAAGGCAGTCAGCGCTCCAAAATAGGTTTTTATTGACTAGTAATTGCAAACGTCTCCACAACAATGTGGCCTCAGAGTCAGTGCAGACAGTATGTGTCAGACTAAAGCTTATTATAGAGGCTACATCATGTGACTAAGTGAAACTTGACGTCTCTCAGGAGGATTCTTCTGTTCGATTCACCAGGTCTTGTTTGTAAAGAACAGATTCATATCTCGGGGCCCTGAGTAATTTATCTTGTTCCCACAACTTAATAAGTTGTGGCCATGCATTATATTTTTCCCCAAATGTCACCAGAGGGGCTCTGTGATTATGCAAATGCGTATTAATATTTAAATTTCCCAAACAACTCTACTTTAAATAAATGTGAATTTAAATTAAACCAGCCTTCTGAAGTGTAATATGTTACCATATTATCACCACTAGAAGTAGAGTGGTATTGAATGTGGGTGCAGGTCTCTAAATTGTCTTCAGAGTCGATCTGTGCATCTCTAGTACAGTCATGGTAAATTTTGAATGTGGACTATAGATCATGGCGGTGGCTCGCGAATCAGAGATTGTGATGTTGGATCGTGGATCATTGTGGCAGCTGATCATAGATCAGAATGGTAGATCAGGAACTATGATTACAACAAGACTGCTTGATGTACAATATACCATTTCAATTGTTATTGCTCCCATTTGTGTGATTTCTTATGCATACATACTTGAAACACTGACACACCTTTCCATTATATCAAAACTCTTTCTTCCAATGAATATTGTAAATATTGTCATTTTGTTGATGTTGTTCAGATACACACAGCATCTATTGCACCTCTGTCCGTCCTGGGAGAGGGATCCCTCACATGTGGATCTCTTTTAGTTGTTTTTCCTCACTCTTGTTGAGAGTTAAGGACGAAGGGTGTCGCACCTTGTTAAGCCCTAAGAGACGAATACAATTTGATTGATTGAAATATTGAATAATTATAACTTCTACCAAATTGAATCACTTTATTGAAATCGTTCCGATAGTTGTGAAGATCTTTCAGTCTGAACCAAAGTGGTGGACTGACGGCCAGGCGCCGTCCCTGCATCCTCACCACTAGCATGGCTAACGAACAAAATCCTCAGCGCCTTGGAAAGTGCCCTTTCACTTTTTCACATTGGTGAAACAGTCAGATCGACCCCACTGTGGTGATGATTTTCTTTGTGACCCTGTGTGTGACCAGTCCTGACATGTCACTTGTCCCTAATTTGCTCTGACATCTCCACACACAGTCTCTTTCTGGCCAGTGGATCATGAACCTGCCCTTTGGTAAGTGTTAGCTGTCAACATCTCAACACTGTTGAATCGACCTACAACCTCCAGGCCTGCTATTTGCCCAACACTGTGTCAGTGGCACCTCGCTGACAATCCCACCAGTCCAGCATTTTTATTGCACACACACCTCAGCGAGCTGCCTTGCACTCAGGATGCTCCTGCAGAACCCACAATTACATATTCCTACTGTAAAACCCACAAAAGGAATCCCTTACACATGTCTGTTTTATCTTATAAAGAATGGGATTTGACCTCATCATAAAAGTTGCCATAAACCCTGAACATTTCAATTTTTCATTGCGTTGTGACTCTTTGTTGCTGCAAAGCCAATTTCAGTTGTAAATCAAAGTTAATCTTGTATCTAAACTGGAAAATGATTAAGGGCCTGCAGGGTCACATGACACAAGAAGCAGGGTATCCCTCTCTCCAACACCATATAGACAAAGATATCACTCTGCTTGTACACGCTCTATACACAGGGGTTATTCAGTTCATGGTTGAAAAAGAATGATTAACCTCTGAAGGATGCTTGATAAGCCACAGTGTGCCGTCTTGTGTTTGACCGATGTGCCAGATCATTTATGTACTGCTGCAGAAGTGCAGAGCAGGAAGAGGAGATGTGTTATTAGATTTAATGGAGAGCTCTTTAACCTCTGAGAGGAGACCTTGTTCAGCACTTGAATATAAGAATAGCTGAAGAATAAATTGCCAGTGGCCAGTTTGCATATATGTTGGATGGATTGGGTTGTTGGAGCTGATGTGAGTGTGTGCCCCGACATAATATGCAGTCTGTCTTCGTCTTAGTTATAGGATATCTGACTCCATGTGTTTAAATCTGTTGTATGAGGAGTCCAAGTCCAAGAATCGCTAATCATTCAGTATGCAAGGCTATAACTTTTAAGAGAAGAAATAGTACATGTTTCCCTTTTATAAAATGAAAAATGTATTGCCTAAGTAATAAAACATACAGCACTTTTCTTCTAGTCAGTACACACAGGTAGAGATTTTGCTGCTACAGCCTTATTGCACTGCGCACCAGTGTAGCCGAAGCAGCTTATTGTTTTTTGCCCCGTCTCTCTCTCTCTCTCTCTCTGTGTGTGTGTGTGTGTGTGTGTGTGTGTGTGTGTGTGTGTGTACAAAATAACTCAACAATGCACAGACAGATTTTCCCCAAACTTGGTAGGAATATTACCTTGGAGGGAATCTCTAGATGATTGACTTTTGGACATGATCTGTCTTTGGTCAAGGTAAAAAAAAAAAGGTCTGACATACCATAACATATCTCTCCAAGTAATAGAGAGACAATCTAAAGCTTATGTTTATTTGTAAAGAAATTCCCCATCATATGAAATCATATAAAAGGTCAAGTCATAAAGAAGTCACAAAGACGTACAAATAACATCATACATAGTTAAAACATTTATTTTTCCAGGTAACTCTACATTCTGCAGGGCTATAAAAACAATCTAAAGCTAATGTAAAAAATATTTTATAAATATGTTATACATATATATATTTTAAATATTTTTAGAAATTACGTTATCATGACACCACTAATCAAGTCAGAAAATGTTGTCATACTGTCAGAGAGTGTCATAATGCATTAACTTCTGTATTAGTAACATTATAGAGAAAATGCACTCCTTCATTATCATCTGCTTTAAATGACATTTTGATGCAAGCGTTGCTGACCCTGCTGTCTTTGATAACAGCTATTGTGCACTTAAATTCTGCCTTTTACAATGATACAGCTGTTTGCATGTTTTGGAGACAAGCTATTTTTCAATCAGACAATCATGCAACTAACAAGAAAATACACTGGCAGGTTCAAGCCCAGTGTACGTGAATAGTCATATATGCATTATCAGGCGTGTTAGTATGCACGGGAAACTGATTCTGAGCAAAAACGCTCATGTGGACAGAGATTGTTTAGTTTGAAAACACAGTGGTCAAAGCAGTCATAGGAACTCATTATAAATGCTATTATGATTAATCATCTGTAAACAGTATTTTTTTTTTTTACAATTTATTTGCAAAAGCATCATCCTCAGACAGCTCACGATGATGAACAACACTGGGAACTTGACCAAATGAGGCAGAAGGTGGTGAGACTGATGCTGCGCTGACTCCAGGTAACAGGTTGTCGACTGCAACATTAACATTCTATATAGCTTAAGTTGAACTATAATAGGGTCTTCCATCTTTTCTGTCCCCACAGAACAGGGTCCTCTCTGTGTGTCGGCCTGTTTTAAACAGCATATCAGTGTATGGGTTTTTAATATGCACATGTACCAGTGTCACCAAGACGCCATTTACATTCAGAGTAAATTGACTCTGAAGTTGATAAAATCATGCTATTACCCTCCAGTCAACTGACTCCCTGCTGACTCAGATTTTTCCTTAAGTTTCTCATTCACTATTTCTCATACACTACATGAACAAAAGATGATGCATTTTCAAAGACCACAATATAAAGAAGCTGAAAGCCTGGATTTCCTTTTTCTTTAAATATAATGTTTTAAATGGATTTCACTGTGTAGACCATGTATGACCTCCCAGTTCTTTGCTAATTTTGGACAATCCCAAAAGATTCAGCTGTGGTCAGCTGTTTACTTTTTTAAACTGCATAAATCATTTTTGGCCACTTGGGGTCAGAAGTCAACTAGCTGAAAATCATGCGTTTGAAATATATTTATTGAGGTCATATGCGGTTGCTAACTTGTTAGCTAAGTATTGTTGTACATACCATAGACTACAGCCTGTATATGGATAGATAACCCCTCTTACTGTCCAGGAATTAAGATAAAATATCCTGGATACAAACTGAGCAATCTAGCACATTTGGAGTCAGGGTCTGTGGATTAAGCCACAATAGCGAGGTCCCATGGATACATGTGCTTGGCCAATCACAAATCAGTCTCAGCTGTCAGTCATGGTGTTCCAATAATATAACCAATTAACAAATTGAAACCAAACAAAAATGTACATTTATACATTCATCAGCTTGATTTGTTGCCTAAAATTACAGAGGCTGTCCTTGGAAAAAATGTAAGTGTACTTTGACTTTTTAGTTTGGTAAACATCCCATTTATTTATATGAAGGTGGTGGGAATCATGACCTATACTGCAGCCAGCCACCAGATGGTGATCAACATACTTTGGTTTGATATTTCAGGAAGCAGTCATCTGTCTTTATCTACAGTCTGTGGTGCATACCTATACACCCAGCAGACGTGCAACATGCATTATAAGGAGTTGTGTTTCTGTCCACCTAATAAACTCAAGTCCAGCATTCACAGAAAGTCTTTGGTTGATCTGACCAGTGTGGGAGAACTTTAAATTGCTTTTACCCTGGGGAATATACTTCACTGAATTAGCTAGTTGCTAACTTTGATTAGCAACCGCATGGCCCTGGGCAAGAAAAGGACAGAGGGTTTATCAGATCTGGCTGAGGCTGGAGATGACTTTGGTGAGAGCGTTGAACCTGAACAGCAGATTTGAGGGTCATGAAAGCAAAAATATTAAGCTAGAAATTGCTAAAAAAAACTCTCCAAAGAGCTGAGGGTATACTGCAGAAATGAGTTAAAGAAATTACTATGGGTTGGTCACCACAATCTTACTTTTTACATTACACATAGTAATTTGACCAAGCATATCCATAAAAAAAAGAGTATTGCAGCTTGTAAAAGCTGCATTAATGGGGCGAAGGAGTATATATATATATATATATATATATATAATACTGTCACATGTACAGAAAGTGCAGACGAAAGAAGGTTCAAAGTAGATGAATGTAGATGTACTTTCAGAGGAATCAAAGCACGTACAGAGTTGTAAAGTTGCCATTTTGGAAATAGCGTGTTGTTTAATTAGTTTGTTTAACAGTGTACCTCAGTGAGACTTAGCGCCACTGTTTGCTTTCCATTACCATTATTTTCCTCAGCTGTAATTAACTCAATGATTCAATGTCTCCCATTTCTCAGTAGACCAAACAAAATGAAACTGTGCACAGCCATAAACAATGCTGAGGTATGCATGATATGATGTACATAATAAATCAGCTTTGTACCTTTGCAATGCACTCCTCTAAATGCAATGTAATGAATGTCACCTGAAGGACTCTGTGCAGTCAGACAAAAAAAAGTGTGCAATTACTGTGGAGTTAGAGCAATTTGAAAAGGTTTCCCAGCCTCCCCCTGCCTGGAGCGCACGAGGAGGCTGGTGTTATTTTTCCATCTGCATATGTCACCTGTAACATTAATTTGAATAATAACTCAACGCTCTCCCTTCACTGTTTCCCTCCCCTCTATTGCCCTTGTAGCTTCTGCAGAATGTGAAAGGTCTACTCATTTGCTTCCCCATTGTCCCGAGCACGTCTGTGGGTGTCACGAAACCATTCAGCCTGGACAGATGCTGAATGTCAACACTCGGAGCAGTCACAGGATTTCCCCTGTACGTTAGAAACCTGAACTTCACCTCTTGGTTTAAAAAGACAAACAAACACAAAAATAAACAAAATTGAAAAGTGTGAAAAGGTTTACTCTAAATTGCAGGTCATCTGGAATGATGACGGGAAGGCAATGCAGTCTATAATCCTCCCCCAGTTCTGCCCTGGCTAAATGATTCAGTTCCCATCATCCACTGCATGTTTGCCTGACGACTCGGCACTTTGCTGGGCTATCCAAAAAGACGGCCGTCTGAAAATCTGCAAATGCAAATTGAAACAACCGCCTTGTTGCGGTGCAATAATTCTGCTGTGACAGATCAACGAGAACATTTCAACCATTCCTCTTCCATCAGCTCCGAGCCTGCTTCTCATTAGACCCATAAATAGGCTCCTGCTGAAAAGTTTTGGAGGAAACAGCATCATGTTCTCATGTAGAATACAGACATCAACTTCTCTCTCCCGGGATCCCTATACCACACGCACACACGCACACACACACACACGCACACACACACACACACACACACACACACCCTCCTCGCCACATTTTGTTTGGGATTTCTTGTGAAATTGGCACACTTCAAAGCTATCGGATTGACAGCGCTGCACACTGAAAGATCCTATTCATCTGCCTGGTGGAATTATGCATACATCTCTCTTGAGCACCACTTCAGAACCTCGCTCTCTTTACTTTAAATATCTGGCCTCCGCATGACTCCCTGCAACAAGCTGGAAAAAAATATGTGAACGGAAAGAAAAAAAGTAAAAAATACCCTCTTGAAGACAAAAAAAAAAAGAGCTAGTTTAACACAATACAATCGCACATCAGTTAAACATCCCACAAGCTGTTAAATGGAATGTCACCAGTGAGCGTTGTGAGTGTGGGATGTTGAATGGGAAAATACGACCTTCCTGTGCCTTCCCTGGGTAAGAGACTAAATCTGCTGGAGCATATGAGGATAACAAATACCAGACGGCCCAAAATTGACAAGTAAGATCCAGCCCAAATGCACAGCTAATGAATTTTCTGCCTCATTTTGCCCTTTTCCATCTCACATTCTTGGGTGAGCTCTTGTGCTCTCAGCTGAGGCTCATGACCGCCGGAGTCGCTCCCTCGCTGGCCGAGCATGTGCAGAGCGCCGGCTCAACCCTGACCTCCCTCACCACCGCCAGGCACACACCCTCTGCGCTGTGCCTTTTTATGCCATCCATCACGGCTGTCATAATCCTATCTGTGCTAATATTACCAACAAAGCCGGGGTGCCAGGGTACTTTATCTCTTACAAAGCCACTGTGTGGTGGCAGAATGCACAGTCTCACTGGTGGAGTTAGAATAATAGGCAATATCAGCAGATTTGAATGAGATCATACTTACTTACGTTTTTACTTCATGGTGCTATTTTTTTGTTACTTCATGCTTCCGTTGTTTAATTCATTTAATTTAGGTGTTGTCATTGCACCAACATTACAGACACACATCTTGATTGTGGGGCTCAAAAAATAGATAGATATCTAGCAGCTTGTTTTACCCATAGACTATATAAAGATGGAAATCATGACAGCTCCCTCAAGTGAAGCCAACGCATATCAATCGGCACCTGGTGGCTGCCACGAAGCCCGCCTCCTCCCTGATAACTAAAAAGTTACAGTACACATTAAGATAATCCTTTATTAGTCCCACAATATAGAAATGTGCATGTGCAAATACATTTAAACAACAAAAAAAGATTTAAGGTAGTACTTATGTCACCGATATATGTTCAAGGGTTCATTTCTGCGGTTAGTTTGGTTTTAACTAATGCTTTGGTGCTATAAAGCTATAGTGAAATATCAAGACTGATGTGTAATTGGTCAAGCAAGTGTATCAGCAGGACCTTGATACCATGGCTCCATCTCCTGATAGCTGTACACACTCTAGGTCCAAAGGCGTTCACATCCTATAGATATGCAGTCATATTATTGTCTGTTTCACCTCCTGAAAAATATATATGGATTATTAGTAGCTCAATGTTCTTAGGTAGCTACTTTCTAACTTTCTCCCTCTAACATTTAGTGCTGGACAGGTAGTGTGCAGAGGGTTCAACAAAGTACTTTCACTGACAATAACTCTGCTGCTGGAAACAAGGTTGGTGAAAAATAGTTTTGGAGCTGAAGAAGGAATCTGAAAGGCTGGTGGATTCTCTTTGGGATTATCACTAGATGAACTATATATTGATTAATGCAACTTCAAGTTTTGGCTCTGTTTGTTTCAGGGTGTACATGATATTATGGTCAAGTTTTGTTGGATAATATGTTGATGCATATGTGAAATGTGTTTTATTATGAGAAGAAATGGCCAGATGTGGCTCAGGTGGAAGAGCAGGTTGTCCACTGATCGCAAGGTTGGTGGTTTGATTTCTGGCTCTTCAAATCTACACATCAAAGTGTCTTTGGGCAAGATGGTGAACCTCAAATTGCCCCTGACAAGTATAATTGAGCTTATTCAAACTTTTTCTCCTAATATGGACACATTAAAAACCTAAAAATAACATTCCATCTTGAATAAATTGCTAACTGAACTAGCGAGGATAAAAATCAACTCACCACCTACGATCACATTTCCTCTTCCAGCTTGAGCAGGGATCAGTCTCACTGGCTTGGCTTTGTCTGGCTTTGCCTGGTAAACAACAAGCATTTATTACAATATGCTCTCAATTATCCCCATGCAGACCTTGTTAGACATTTTATGTAAAAGGCATCCCCTAACAATTTTCTAATGATGAGCATACCCATTTGATGACAATTACATTCAGCCCAGTTGAAAAAAGCAGATTCGGTGCAATGAGATCTAAGATAAAGACCATCCAGCGTAGATGCAATCAATATGTTGTGACGAATGTTGCTTTGTAGTATAAGCTGCGATGGCCGCGGCAATTACAACAACGTGATTACAAGACTAATTGGACATAACAGAGTAATTGTGAGCTAAACCACCTCAGCCACAGTGGTATGAGGAACATCCGCTGAGCACCACTGAGGATGAGTGTGCCGATGTTGCTGCTGAGCGGGCTCTTCCCTGAACAGCTTGCAGCATGCGGTGTTCACATCTCATTCCCTCAGTGACCCAACGCAACCACACCCCTTTGGCAAGACGCAGAGCAGCTGTTCTGGAGACAGATGAACAGTGAGGCGAGGAGCACCACTGACCGTTTACCTCCGACATCATCCATCACCACTGACAGCTCTCGATCATCAATATCGTGGGCCAGGATATTCCCCAGTGAGCTGCTCTCTGGCATGATGTCTTTGTATAGATGCATATCATAAATCTAACCTCTCAATGGCCAATGAATTATATTTCATATGCAAAAGACATGGCTATTACAGGAAATTCGGAGGGGTTATAGGTTTGCCATGCATCGCATGTTGTGAGATAATGCTGAGTGAGTCTGTATGTGCATCTCAATGAAGCTGTCCATTAGAGTTAGATTAAAAAAATACCTGTGAAATAAAAATGTGGGATCAAAATGTTCCTATGGTTTTGATTAACTTGTAAGAGATTCAAATGTGAATGTGATCATCAAGTCCATCTGGGTCCAGCTATCACTGGACTATCACAGAGTTGTATTATGATATTGTTTCCAACCTGAAACAGTAGAACATATTGACACTGTGCAGCCTTTGCTGAATAACTATGTCAATAATAACACAAACTCAATTTTGAGATTTACTGATGTAAAATTTCAAAATTGACCCTGGAATGAGGTTAAAATACAAATGGCAGCATGAATGTACTCAGCAGATTCCACTGAATTGTGACATTTTCTTTTTTGGAAATTTTGAAGGTAGAAATTTTCCCTGATTGTGGTAATAAATGTTTGGGAAATCAATTAAACCTAGTGCAACCTAGTGTTGAAGTGCATCACAGGGCACCAGTGGGAAGCACTTTTTCTATGAAAACGACACATTCATCATTCAATTCGGGATTCAGTGTCTTGCCCAAGGACGTTTTGAAATGTAGATGGGGAAGACTGGGATGGAACGACCAGAGGACTGCTGCTGTAATCCCTGAGCCACAGCCAGAAATAATAATTAATTATTATCACCAATTGTCATCATTCTGGCAGGTATTGTGCAGTGGATGGATGGATGGATGGATGGATGGATGGATGGATGGACGGATGGATGGGTCCACTGCTCATCTGGATGGATGGAAAGAAATTTAATTACAATCCGGCCTTGCTCTTAGTGGGGCCAAAATGTGGGGCAGTCAAAGCACAGAAGAAAACTTCCCTGACTTCCTCTGTGAGGAGGTCTGAGGTTTCCAGTGTTTGAAAAGAACAAACGTCCAATTTGTTAATTTGAATCACAGATATTATATTAAGATTGAATTTTCCTCTTAAATGCTACAAAACCATTCATACTTTGCCCTGCAGTGGTGAAGACAACTTCTTGTACATTTTGTTAAATATATCGGCTACTTTTCTCCACCACATATGAAATCCAATGATGTACATCTCATTCTTTGTGAAGAAACAGTTCACTTGAATAATGCATAAGAAGCTAATGCGATATGAATAGGTTCCATTTGAGTGTGCCATGCTCCTGTGTAGCCCTCAGGAAAGCTGGTATCAGACTTTGAGTTGAGATGCAAACTTGTCGCCAGCAGATTCAGCAGTGCTCTTCAGTGTTCTGTGGAAAACCAGGGCTGAAGCAGATTATATAAGTGCTGGTTTTGAAGGTCTGTGATGCGTCTCCTTGAAGCGGATGTGACTAGAATAAGGCATTGTTGGAGCTCTGTGCAGAACTTCTGAAAGTGGAGCATTCCTCAGATGTAATCTCTTTGCCCGGATGAAAGGCCTAGTCATAACGGACCATCTCCTGCTCATGGGGCCTCTATGGAGCAGGTCTGTAGCTTAGAAGGAGATTACAATGGATTTACCACTGATCTCACACACTCCTTTGCAACTCCCCCACCCCCTGCTACCTCTGCCTCATAAAAGTACCACTCTGTGTGTGCTGTGGCCAATTGTCAAAAGCTTTGTTAAAGGTATGTGAAGCAGCATTGCAACTGAAAGCTTAGAGCTAAAGTGGAAAAACCTGGCCTGCGGTCGATCAGAGGGAGCTGCATTTATGATCCACACAACAACGCACGATGGCCGAAGCCAATTCTTCGTCTCAGCTCAGGAATTTAATCGAAATCTGGGTCACTTCATGATAATGGGGGTGAGGATGCAGTCATAAGGATGAGGTCACACTGGGAATCATTCAAATCCTGCTGATGAAACACCCACTGTCTCTCCTCCGAAATGCAATATAGGTCAGTCCTGCAAGGATCTGTGCGCTGCACATACAGAGGAGGGTGCGTGTGTGTGTGTGTGTGTGTGTGCAGGGTGGGTGCTTATGAATTATTAATGCAACCAGATAGCTGGCTGAAATGATCCGCTGTTTGTGTAACAAATCAACAGGGAGAGCAACACCTAGATCTGCTTTCAGGAAGACACGAGTCTTAAGTTGGAAGTGATTAGTCATGTTTATCACTACAGACACGAGGAGTCACCGGTAAGGAAGAACTTAAAGTTTCATCATTGCGTTCCGGTGAATTTATCATGGCGGTGAATTTTGCTTATTTGTCTTCCATTGTATTGGGGTGTAACCCTTTCTTAAAAAAAAACCTTTGATGGAAATGCAAAGCATTAGTTTCCTTACAATATGCCTCCTATAGCAACATTTTTTGTTGTGACTGAGCAAGAACTGGACCCAAACAAGTGACTTACACAGCTATTCACAGAAAAATAAAAGTTTCATAAAAGTTTCACAAAGAATTTCAAAGTGAAGGATGCAGATGGAGGAGGTCTCTGGCATGGTCGCCGTGCTCTGAGAGGAGTTACACTGCACCGGGTGAGTCAGTGGAAACAAGCTGCAGGTGTGGCAGGCCTGCAGGGAGAAACCACGCCCATGCCCAAACATGCCTGACCAATCACACACACACACACACGCATACCAAACCAATCAGAATTAATTACATTCCTTCAACATTCACTCATACACACACAAACACAGAGGAAGGGTGGCCAATTTATGCTTATGTTAAGGCAAATTTGAAAAACTTAGGAAAGAGGGAAAGAAAGGTGTGAGACACATTTTTGAAATCTTTCTCTGAGCAATAAACGTCTGTTGTTTTAGTTTTCACATGACACATTTCCATATCGTAGTTTTGTTTCCAAACAAGAGGGTTGTCGCATATGGATAACGTAATTTACCCTCTGGCCCCACTGTCTGTTAGACATAAAACCTTTTTAATACATTTTTGTGTATCAGCACCCATTCTCATCAAAGAAAAAAAAATGAATTTGTCAAATATTAGTTATCAATACATAGACTTAGGCTGCATTTAGAGGAGAGTTGACCAACAGCAATGATGAGGATTTAGTATTAAACTAATACTAGTAAATACTAGTTGAAATATATTATGGTTGCTTTGAGGGTCCACAGGGTCAGCGTCAGACAGGTCGATGTTTTAAAGAGAGTGAGCATAAGACAGCAGCGCAGAGCACTGTATACAGCTCTACGATGATGTAACAGTACCCAAAACTAAATTAGAGACCTTGTACGTTATAATTAGAAGTGGACCGCCACAGTCCAGTTAATCTATGGGAAACAGTGCACGGAACTTCAAATGTTTCACAGGAACGAGGCTTCATGCAATGAAATTGAACTTTAGTGATCAGAGCACTCTACAGATACTGAGCCAACACGTCTTTCCATGTAAAATATACTGGGTAATTGGTAACACCGGTGTTGACAAGAGTTTATTACCCTGTGGGAGAATTTCCACACCGTGGAATCCCTTCCCACAGAGGAGGCGTTCTGGTTAGGGGTCAGAGGATTGGGTTAGCTCTTTTACAAGCTTCTGTAACTCTTTACAATCTAGTGTTGAGTGTTTCTATCATCCATCTTTCTGATTTGAATTACTTTTCTGGGGACTATCTGTAATTCAAGATATGACCTTAATATATGAATTTAAATCCTCTTTAATTTACACCAAGTTAAAGAAAAAATGATTTGTTTTTTTCGCAGGAGTGCCTACACATTGTAGCTGTTGCTGTTATCCATGATATCCAAAATGTTGTTGATGTTGACATTGTGGGTCAAATGAACCTTAGTATACAGTATTACATCACTAGTCCTCCAGACTAAAAGACACAATGAACGAGGCTTCTCACTGCCTTTACAAACAAGATCAGTTCTTTATTTAAATAGTGTCAATTGCTCTTTAGATGTATGCTAATAGAAATGAACCACAAAGACAGTTTCAAAGACCCAGATGGCTTTTCAGTGCAGTTAGTAGGAGTCTAATTTTGAAACTAATTTCTTTAACTGTTGTGTTACTCATTTGTGGGTGAAATACTTTTGTATGCAGTTTTATGCGCTGGTACATCCCTGCTGTCTGCTCCTCTGAAGTAATTTCTCTTTGTTTCTTTTAGACCATTCACAATCTTTTGTTTCATGTCGTTTAATTAGCTCATTTCCTTTGTTCATTTAAATTTAACTTGTTTTCTTACATCTCTATTACAAGAATATCTGCTGTGTCTGTAACAGAACATCTTAACAGGCTTCAGAATTCACCTCTTTATAGTTTATAAAGACCCAATTTCTCAATTTTGATGCTAAATCAAAGATATTTGGCACATATACATTATTTGTCTGTGTATGTGTAAGATATTTTTCTTTTTCTTTTCTTTTGCGCAGTGACTATAAATAAAGTACAGTCAAATACAGTCAAAGTGTCAAATACATATTTCCCAAAGATGGTTTCTGTCATTTTCTATCAGTAGTTTCTGATTAATTTGGTCAGTCAGTTATCTGAGATGCTTTGCCAAAAGGAGGAAGAGGAAAGGCGTTGCAAATAGCCCCTTTCACAAAGTTCCCACATTTCATTATATTTCCTCACCCTCTGTGAGAAAGACTGTTTTAGCCCACCTGCCAAGAAGCCCAGTATACTCTGATTGTTCATCAGGCCATTCCTTTTGTGATTTATCATCCGCTAAGAGAATGTGTTGGAACAACACATACCCACAGGCTTTCTGATCATCTTTAAATACAGCTGTAGCCATGGTAACAATGACCTTGGTTCTTCTGTATATTGGAATTAAGGATACACTGGCAGATAACCAGATAAACTACAGGTGGTTTGGTGACACACTAAAAGAGAAATACACGAAAATCATAATTTCTACTGGACACTTTAAATTTGTTCATCTTCTAAAGATCCTGTCTCCATCAGATAAAGATGGATTATGTGCCCTAATCACAGTGCAATATTAACTGGGTATGAAGCCTTCAACTGGGAATAAAGACAGAATGAACCCACACCCCCTGAAAGAGCCCTTCCCACCACAGAGTAAATGGCGCAGAGGTAATATTGAACTTGAGAACTGTAAATGAATTGAAAATGAAAATGAGGCATGCATTCAAATCATGCCCTTGGATTTGTGTTACTGATCTAGTTAGTGGTGGAAATGTGTAATACCGGGATTAATTGCTCTCTCACTTTCGTAAACTTTGCCTTTTTATCCTTGCAGCATACAAATATCCCAAAAACGGTTTCCGATGCTCCCACTCAGCCGCTTGATATAGCCTCTTCCATTTGATAACCCACAGACCCCAGGGAGATCTGCAGCAGTTTCCTCTTAATTATTGCTGTCAAAGGGGGAGGGAAGATTTAGGAGGAGGATGTACATAAGTTGGTTTCTAAAACTTGGAAACAGCGTTGATTGTCTGGTAGAAATATGTTGCAGTGATGTCATTTCTCTCCTGTGTGTAGTTTGGGCTAACGTTTTAGAAACTGGTGTTTATATTAAGTATTTTTTTTGATTGCATGGACTTGAGACTCCATGATCCACTCTGCTGATGGTGTTCCGATATTTACCATCATGCGACTACCAGTACTTTGTGGAAACAGTCATTAAAATGTCATCTTATTTTGAGGCCCATTGTGTATCTGATGATTCTTTTGCTTGGGTTTTCACAAAATATGTTCATAAAGCCTGTGAGAACTCTGCACAAGACTTATTGAATAGGTAAGGGCAGTGACCTGGGCTACTGTCAGCAGGCTGCTAACCAGTCAATAGAGTTTAAACAGCAATGTTGGGTTTTCTACATAAATATTAACCTAGATGTGATGTGCAGGTGCGGCAGCTTTCGTATTCTTCCAGGTTGAAGCCAAAATATTCAATACAATGGTTATGATTCTGAATATTCCACCCTCCAAAGCACATACCACTGAACTGATTTTAGAATAGCCACTAGAAACCTGTAGATAATTTTTGTTGACATAGCTCAAAATCAAAACCGTAAATAATCATCTATTTTATTTTTCTCTGTAAATTTCCAGTCTTATTCTTTCTCTGGGATATGCAGCCTCTTTTCTCATATATTGGCTGAGCACCCTTTAGGGGCCCTGGAGGAGTTATCCAGCATTTCATAAGAAAAGCAGCATGATAAATATAAAATTCCATCCTGTTCATCATCTTGTGACCCCCTCATCTTGTGATCCTCTAGGGGGGTCCTGAATGCCAGGGTTGAACCACTGGTCTAAATCTACTCGCAACAGCACCAAGAATGTCATTTTAGTGGAAAAATGGGTTGTTTTGGCTGTAATTTGAGATGCTGAAAAGAAATGGCATTGAAACATTCCCCATGTGTAATTTATGTGTGAATATAACAACCTTTTCAGTTGTTAAAGTTTCCTAAATTCTCAGAGACAATACCCCACTTTAAAAGAACTTGGCTATGTATAGAAAAGTGTTACAAAGCATACAGTAACCAATTACTAATGTTGTTTAGTAACTAGCAAAGTAATGTTAACAACTTTTTTAATGAATGTCTAAGTCAGCACACTATGGTCTTGTTAAACATGGGAATGTTCACATTAAAAACATGCAGTAATAAAGCACATATGTAATAAATGCAGCCTTACAAAAAAATTTTTTTTTAGTTTATTGTCCCTTTGGTTACCGTTCAGTCTCCATAAGATGTGAAATATTCATTAGGTGCAGCCCATCATAGATGATTTAAAGCTTCATATCAGGGAAAAACCAGGAAAAACACTCAAATGGTGTTTTTTTCATGACAGTAGCGACAGTCAGCCGCTTGCAGTTTTTATCTTTTTATTTATGTTTAACCTGGACTTCACAGTATGAGTGCCATCAGCATACTGAATTATTTATGTACAGTGCCACTAACAACTGGCCTAAATTTTGTTTTTTTTCTTCCCATATGCACGAGTCCAGGTTGCGTCTGAATACTAATGTAACATGAGTTCAGCAAGGACATGAAGTTCTGGCTACACTTTTTATTTTATCAACCATAATGAGGCAACGAAATTCTCTGTCACAGAAGCCGGCTTGAAAAGCTAAGGGTCACCATAAACAACAAAGGCTAGGACTTTATGAGACCCAAGAGATAAATGGGAGCTGCAGAAAAAGCAGTCTTGTTAGAGAACATATGTTTCGCTTGCATCCCCTGTGTAAAGGTCACACTGAGACAGAGTAATGGCTCTAGCATATTCATTGCTACGCGTCTTCATTTAGGCAACCATCCATTTCCTGCAGATGAGCAGGGGGGACCCCCACATCATTTATGATGGTGAAATTATGTACTCAGTTGCTGCAAGGGGAAAAGCAGAGTTATGAGTTACAGTGTTATGGCTTCCCAGGGTCTAATGAAGATATCACTTCGCTGCTGAACTGCATAATTGTTGCTGCTTCGTACCATATTTAAGAATATTATAGAACATTTGGACACCTTTTGAGAGTCTAGGCAACTATACAACATGTTTAACGGTCATATTGTCACCATTAGGGCTACCTCTCCACTAAATCTATAAACTGCGAACCCTAAATGGATATTAATTATTTTATTATTGTTTTTCATTGGCGTTCAAGAGCTGTGAGAACACTGACAGTTTTCTGGCACTGTTCTTAAGAGAATTAAATTTCTTTTCATTTTTTTAATAAGCAGGGGCAAGTAAGCTACCTAATGAGAGAGAAGGGTGTGGGTAATATATCAAGATGCAAAACTGTACTGCTTTGTAATTTGTAGTTTTGGATTGAGAACAAACTGGTTAATTGGGAAGGGATGGTTTCTTTCTGTGGGAACTCGTTTTGATGGCCAGAAAAATTACTTGAGAGCCAAAAAACACTAATAACAACCCCTATGGATGCTTTGGGACCAGTTATTGAAAAAAAAAAAATTCTATCAATTACTCGTTGCATATTACTCATTGAAACAACATTACATGCCGGGAGTGTCTGGCGGTCGCTTGCCAAGACTTTCAATATTGTGTTTACAAGAGGTTATAATACGTCCCCAGAGCTGCTCTACTTCTTCACTCTGGACATGGCGGTGACTTGCTAGCGGGAAGTGATGAAACGGGCCTGCCAGGCTAAGGCTAGGTGGTTGGAATGCTAACTGCATTAGAGGCAAAGAAGTGATTAAATAAAATATGCCAAACGAGAGTATAGCATTGGTGAAGGAAGGAATAAAGTTTGAACTTGAAACATTTTTTCTAGAAATGCTAACATCAGCTTTGTGGCGATTACAAAAAAAAAACCTACACATAGCAATTTTCGTTCTCTGCAATTAGTGAATCTTGTTACATTTTAAGTTGAAATGATAAACTTTGCTAATTACATGTCTGATAGGGGAAACAGATGGGTGAGCAATTAATGCCCTGTCCCTATAGGACTGGAGGGGTCACTGAATGGTTTGATCAGTATGAAAATTATGTGAATCATGACCTATCGCCAGATCACAGCCTAATTGAACACCTTTTGGAAATCTTATTAGCCTGAGCCTCCATCATCAGAGTGCTACCCTCCAGTAGAGTTAATGTTAGCAAGCTTTTTTCATTCTCTAATATAATTAATAACTTCACGCATTTATTTGCGGCATTTGATTTGCTCATCTTTTCTATATTATTTGTTCACTGACTAAACAGACAGCAAATCCTTTATTTGGTCTGCTGCCACAGATTAGAGGTTCCCCATTTCTGCGTTTCATTAATGTTATGTAGTGTAATTCATCACAAAGAGACTGACAGACTGCTAAGCGTCAGGAAATTGCAGGCTTTGACAAAACAGTGACTCATCTGAGAGCGAGAACCGCAAATGTCTTTCTTGGCAGCGATGCAGCTGCACAGAGCCAATGCTGAAGGTCAAAGGTTCAACCTGTTCGACAAAGTTCGGATTTTTTAAAAGTGTGTCACACTGAACTCCACACACCACAAGTCACAAACGGCTGACGGACACCGGACACTGTGTGATGTGGACTGGAAAGTACAGTAAGGAGGATTAGCCTTGCGTGTCCTCATGGGACACAGCGGCATGCAGATTGGGAAGAATGGGATTGAACTTCCAACCGTCTGGTTTGACAATGAGCGTTCTACCCCTTCAACCACAGCCAAACCATTTATGTTGATATAAAATAATATTTTGTTTGTATACAGAGTTAATGTGTTCATGTTCATCATATTGAACACAAAGTATTTAATAAATCAATACACAATGACATTAAAGATCTTCAGACGTGCAAGAGAACTGAAAAAGAACTGTAACAACTTGTGAAAATAACTTTTCAAATTTAACTAATTCAGGATAATATAGCGATATCAGGTTCAAATAATCCTGTGAATTCTCATCAAGCTGATATGGTTGATGACTCGTTTGGATGAAATGAGCAAGGAAATGAACGTTTCCACTAAATCCACACTTTTCACCATTGACTAGATTGAACAGATCACCAATGCACGTGACTGAGTGACGCTGGGGCAAAATTGGTGACGATAATCAAACTATGAAAATGAAACCTCAATAAATGTCTCAAAAAGAAAATGTACTTGCTTTTAATTGTATATCTTGAACAGCATTTTTATGTCTTTAAGCTTAGAGTATCTCAGACTGCATTTGGGTTGGTTCTTTGTTAGCGAACAAACTTTCATTTAATTGTGCACATTCTAATGTATAAGTACGGCTTGTATGATTGAATTATAAATTGTGAAAATTAGATCAAGCGATTATAATTATTTCTCATTCTGTACATTCTCATCGGAGAATTATATTACATTAAATTATAATTAATTATTACATCAATTAGATTATAAATCTAAGAAAGGGAACGTAGTAGTGTTCTCCCCAAGTTGTCTTGGTTATTATCAATGTGTCCACACACATTTTAACCAGCTTTGAAGAACCCAAAACCCAGAATTCCAACATCTAATCTTGTCTTCATCTGGACAGATAGCAAGGTTTACTGAGTGTGACTTTTGCTGAAAGATACTCAGTCGAAGTTCTGAATGAGGTTAGTGTGGTTAGTATATTCATGAAACCCTCTTTCTTCGGGTACCACGACACCGCTGCCTGGAAACAGTGTTGGGTTTGTATATTTTTCCTCTTAAAAATTGGTAACACTGCACAGATTACATTTGCACCTGACTGAGATCCCATTACAATGTAGATCGGACCAAAATTTAAATATGCTCCGAGAGATTGGATCATACTCTGGTTTCAAGTGCGTTCTGCAGTCACACCTAACATTATCAAGTTATTTTCCCCTCTCCAAATAATCTATCCACAACAGGATGTATCCAATGGTGTAAAGGGTTGTTTTGAAAGTAGGGTTGTAATACCAGGTATAAATGGGATACAAATAACCAGATCAGTTAGTTTGTGTAATTGAATGTTTCCCTCTCACGCTAAGTAATTACATATCTATTTACCTATCAACCTATGTCAGTTAACATACTTGATATTCATTTCTTGATTGCTTTTGGACATTCGTTTTTGTGCAACCCATTTAGCAACCGTAATGCTATGAAACAAACTAGTTACTGTGCAAGATGGATTCCACACAAACCTAGTAACAGCAGTATTTCCCATTAACATCTAGACTGAGGTGGCCTGCCATTTTGTTATTTGTCCCACCAGTTTCATAATGAACCAAAACATTTTCTACTCTTCTCATAATAACACAAGAGCTCTTTAATTTGGTATGTAAAGCTCTATTAAAGCTCTATTAGTTCAGTTGTGGTATGCACACGTTCTTTCTCTTTTATTTTTTTAGTCCATGTACCTGTCACTCAAAATCGTTGTGCATATTTCTGTGGGAAACGCTGAACGCTATCTTGACTTCCCATTCCTTAACGTGGAAGTTTAACTTCATGTGAGGATCAATCTTGTGACACAATCCTAAAACTGAGACGTTTTTTTTTTATTAAAGAACTGTTTTGTTCATTTAAGAAGCCTGTTGCAGAGACATGATGCATTCATGCCTGGCTCTGAAATCCGAGCTATGTGGGAGTTGGTGGCTCTTCTACAGAAATGCATTATTGTGACTGTTGTAAGAAAATCCAACCCAGACGACTGAAAGTAAACAATGATGGTGGAAAGGAGAGAGCAAAGTGCATGCTTTACAAATGGTGCAGTTTAGCGGCAAATTGCTGTTATAATTATTACCTTTTATTAATACCATGGGTCATTGAGGTACAATTAGTTCAGTTACAGAGCAGTTCATTATAAGAAAAGTCCCACCTTTGATTTTAACTTTAAAATCAGGTACTTCAGGTACATTTTATGACCTGTAGTGTAAACATTGCAGCAGGCTAATCCTATAAACATGTCAATCCCTGCCCCCTAGTTAATGTTCAGAAGGTGGGTGTGTGTGGGAGTTGCCTGTGTGTCAGGGGGAGATCATAGCCAGCAGGGAGGCAGCTGGCAGCCTCCCGGGACGTGAGCCTATGACCCTGAAATCATGCGCTCTGAGGCTCCCAAGCAACAGGCCCGACCTGCTGAAATCAGACACCCCTCCCCTCGCCTCTCATCTGAGCGCCGGTCACCGCTGCTCTCACCAGTCGCAGGCACTGAGAGCTGCTAGGGGTCAACAAGGGGGAAGAAGTCGACATCATTTAAATCCTTCAACCCTCCCACCCCCACCACCGGCGGCATCCGTCCCTTCACAGCGCCGAGTTAGTGCTTCACACCTGACATTGATCCGTACTTCAAAACCACAACAGAGGCTCACGTTCCATCCCTCAGCTGACACAAACGATTTGTCGAGTTGGGTTCACCGCAGGCATGCGTGCCGACAACTGGCAACCCCCACAAATTTCCCCCACTCCACATCTAAACTGACAAATAGTGTTTTTATTTTGTGCTTTTCTGGTATTTGAGCACATGACCAACCACGTGCCACACACAGGGTAGCCAGCGATGTCCTTTTTCCATCAGCAGGGACGGGAAAAAAAGAGCTATGCACTTGTGATTGAGGTGAGGGTCAATGCAATTCACTAACTTGATACTGCAGTTCATTTAATATTTATAGAACCTTAGTTTCCCACAAAATGAATTCCGTTGTCGAGGTTTTCCAGGGGCAAAGAATCTGATTCAAATGCACTTCATGGTAAACCTGCAGTATATTCATATATTTCTGTATACCCTCTAACAACTCACCCTATCAGATAAACTCAGAAAATCCCCAAGCATGCAGGGGAATGGATAAAAATGACAATATCTACATCCACAAGTATACTTCTGCCCTGCCTGACATGTATTAAAACTGTGCAGTCCTACATCGCACGTCTAAACGATGCCAATTATACGGCAGTAATATTAGTCAGAGAAAACTACTTGTTCATAGTTCATTTCTTCTTATTGTTACGATTACACAAAATCTTTTCACATATTTATAACTGGCATGTAGAGGCCTGCATTTTCAATAGCTGCTTTCAGACATGCACCGAACTCCTCAGTTCCTCCACATCTTCTCCGGAGGAGGCGCATGTGTGAATGCAAATGTCCGAGTGAGAGGCTCTGCAGTTTCTGTGCCCTCTCTCTGCCTGGCCTGGTGAGTTGATGACGCTTCTCACGTGCTACAGGAAAAAAAAAAATCACTCAGTGAAAAAGTGGTGTCATGCACGTAGAAGACACTGACAATGATGTCAAGAGAGTTTGTGGTGATAAGAGCTGACGTGTCTGTGTGTTGTCAAGAGACTCATCTGATCTCTGCAGCTTCCTGCCTCCGCCTGCTGCACCCGGCTGCTCCACCCCTCGTCTGAAAGGTGATGATGATTTGATGCAGTTGTGAACACGTCTGTACAGTGAACCCCTCCCTGTGTTGTTCATGTGTGAAAGGCAAACTGCAGGTAAACTCTGTATCCAACCCTGGATATACCCCGCAGGTAATGTGAAAACGGCTAATGTGGAACATTTGGTGAAGTCCTGCACCCCTATGCCCACTTTTGGGGAACCCCTCCTCATAAGAGTGTGTCCCCTTTCTATTGTTTTACTCCATGGGAGAGGTACGTTACTCTTCAGTCATCCAAGTTTGTTACGTATGTACACTGCAGTTGTGTCAAACTTCACATTAACCTCTCAGAGGAAGATTCCATCATTAAATAAATAGGATGTCACATGTGTTGTAGGGTGTGGATTAACTAATCCATTCTGTCTCTTTGTCGTTTTCCTTAGACTCCTCAAGCACAGCTGGAATGGGAAGATGTCGCAGTGTTCTCAGCTCTTACTGTTGTGATTACATAGTGAAAAATAACAATCGTGTTTCAATAAAACTTAATTTTCATACAACAGTGATTGAATCAGCATGTTTTGTGTTTTACAGGCATTCAACAGCATACAAAATGAAAATGATGGCCTCAACACCTACAGTAGGTCACTGACTGATTTGATTAAGGAATCAGTTCCGAATCCACACTCCATCATAACACCAGCATCATGAGTTAGTATCCAGCCAAGAGTCTGTACATTTAATAAAAAAAGAAGAGAAAACATGTTGTGGACACAGCCTCAGAGAGTTTAGTAATAAGTAATTGAAGTGTAACTGAAGAAGTCTATTTTTGCCACCTCCCTCTGCCTAGATCATCACATAGGACCTATTCACACCTAGTATTCACATCTGTCTAGAGAGATTCGATGATAAGTGGTCAACGTCAAGTTCGTCTGTTCACACCTGCATCCTGGATGTGTCTCCTGTGACCAGTCGTGATCGAATCTATCTTTCCTGCTCTATATGCAAATAATCACTATTTAATTTGTGTGTGCCAAGCCCAAATGATGTTGGTTTGGGTGTACAGATGTGTCCGATGACAATGTTTGTGTGTGTCAGCTCAAGTATGAGAGATAGAAAGAAAGAAAGCAAGCGAGTGGGTCAGGAGGGACTGATTAAATGTGCACAGATTTAAAGGATTAAAGGAAAGTATCAAGAATGTGGCCACATGCATCCCAAGCCACCTCCGAATGTGGTTTGAGTGATCAGGATTCCGGTCTCAGGGCTCAATTGAGTGCATTCACACCTGTACTGAACACTTGTGCTCGGATCTCTCAGGACGGATGTTAATACTAGCTCTGAATGGGGTCAAACATTTTATCACAGGACTCAGACAAAGCTAATTCACTCAGTTCTCAATCAAGAGCCTCAGTGAAAGTGTTTTTTTTGTTTTTTTTTCTGGGCTGGCTTGTCTTTCCCGTAAGCTAAAAAAAAGCCCTTGAGGATCATAGGACCCTGACTGATGCCTAAATCTACAAACTTGAAACTTTACAGGGTGGGGGGGGGGGGGGGGGGGGACTGTATTTGCTGTACTCCCTGCCAGATCTGAGAGGTTCCCAGCGCCGTGATTTACAGAGTGCAAAGACATCTCAGATCAGACTCTGGGCTGTTGACGTTTACTGCAGGCTTTGCTCGGTCGTTTCTGAGCAGTCGCTACTTACACCACTGATGACAAGCTCTTTACTCCTCTCCTGTGTGACTCATGTATGTGATCCTAATTCGCACATAGCCCTCTTTATATATGTAAACTGCTCCTAAATGCAACATCTCAAGATTTGTCTCTGCAGCTGAACAATACACCACGACACAAAGCGAGACAATATTTCACCCATGCATAATTCATGTCGAGCTCGACTTTTAACGAGGTGCTAAAAACCCTGACATGTGGCCCACTCAACACTCGATGCCGCCACATAAATTCTTAATACTTTTTTATGGACTGCATCAGTCCGAGGTGTTTATCTATAATAAAAATCTTGAATTGTAACTTAGTGATATAACAGTGTTGCCCCGGAGCTCATATAGCATGGATAAAAGTCTAGTCCCAAGGATTTTTACATCGAGATCAACATTGCCTCATTTCAGCGCCTGGCCTGTTAGCGATTAGCCAGCGCCGAGTAAGAAATGCCAACCGAGTGAAGCCACTTTATTCTCTTTCATTCAGGACTGTTTATCTGAATGCGTGGTGAATTTGTGCCTCAATGAATTTTAATGCTCTCGCTTTCTTTGTCAGCGGCTCATTGCAAGCCTGTACTGTCATTACAGCTGATGTGGCTGCGGAGTGTATTGTTCACCAGGCTGCTTTATGCTGCTTTCTCTAACCAGGAGGAGTGCGCATAAGCATGTGGGTGTACTATCTCTATATACTGCCATGTATACACTATAAAGATTCATATTTCTCGCCTCGCTATCTCTCAGCATGACAACCGCTGAGTAACCAGGCGATATCGTCTGAGCTCGTGATACCTTTTTCTTTTTTTCTTTTTTTTTAAATCTCAATGTTCCAGGAACATAAAAGCTGATCCCATGTGGTACATGCTCATGTCTTTGCCCGCCTGGCTCCCTCTATATCTCAAATACGAGTGGGTACAAATTTCACAGGAGGATGATGAATATTGTGACAAGTGTGTCATGGCTTTCGGAAATAACGTGACCTATGAGCAACGTGGCCTTGATTTGCACACACAGACGCATTCTGTTGGCAGCAGAGTAAGTGTTCACCACTCAGTTGCCTGCAGGAATACTTTTAAAGATAACAGTGTGATAATATTTGTATGTTCTTTTTTATTAAGAGCTTTGCTGAAAGATAGGATATAAAAAAATCTGTGTGTTGACGAGACACTGCAGTATTCACACGAGGCCACGCATTTATAGGCCAATATAGTTTTCATTTGGAAAGGACTTGAAATAAATAAATAAATATATGTGTGCTTTAATTATCAGAAATCCTCATTCTTTCCATGTTAAGTACAGATTTTCATCTAAGCGGAGGTCTTTAAAGGTGACTCATCACTTCAGAACCAGTGCTGCTGCTTTGATGCCGGCAGTCTAGTTTATGTAAGGGAAACTGTGACACGTGTCATGAAGGATGTGTTGGACTGCTAATTCCGAGCTGAAATGCTCCACAATCTCTGAACTGCCGAGATACTTCACCCACAGGTTACTGCGGTGGACTTCACCGAACCTGCGGTGTTCAGCACACTCTGCAGTTATGTGATTATCACAGTCGCATCACGGGCGTCCTGTTGCCATGACTCTGCTGGTTACACATACAGATGACACAGCCTAATTAGTGGATTGATTGGAGCTATAAGCATGTGATGTATTGACCAATTGGCACTGACCTTATGACAGAGCTCCACCATCTGTCAGCGTGGGTCACACAGGAGCACTCCCCGCTGAATTATATTGATCTATCCGAGTAAATAAATGCCACATTTTGCAGCCCTCCTCACATGTCGGCCTCTTAGGATGAGAAATATTGAATTCAAAATCAGGGTGCTCCAAAGTCCACACACTGAAGTCGGGCTAAGGTGCAGACTCGTAGTCGCACCCCTCCAACCAGCCAATGCTACACTTACTCTATTTGACTGACTTTTCTTTGCCTGTGTTACAGTGGTCTTTTGCAGTCGTATGCAAACATACACACTGGCACGTCATCCTCTGTCAAAGCCGAAAAACCCAAAACAACACGTCCGAAGGAATGATGTACCTGCCTGCTGGAGCTGCCTGTGAAGTTCTGCTCCAGCTCCCAGAGAGCTCGACCATCATCCTGTCCAGTGGCAGTGTCAGTTGTTTCTGTTGGCGTCCTCGCTGTCTGCTCTATTTTCCTTCAACATCTGGGGCCAGATTACATGGAGCGTCCTCACAGGGGTTTGTTTCAGCCCCTTGTAAAAAAAAAAAGAAAAAAGAACCAGGGCTGTTGCAAGTTACGAGAAATACAGAGGGCCATGCCTACAAGCTCTTCAATACAAAGTGACGCATTTTCAACTTTGAAAATTGCATTTTAAGTAATGATCAGAGACATTTTAATGCACATTTACCACAGCAGTGATCACATCTACACCCTGAAAGCTATTATATCTGTAGCTCCAAGTACCCAGGCCTCAATTTTCCTGACGCAGCAGTTTTGATGAGCAGCCCTGGCCATGAAATTACAAAATGGCACGTTTCACAGTTTGCACCATTGAGTCCATTTACATACATGCTTTGTCCTGGCTACGCATCATGTCCTATTTTTAATCATATTTGGGACGTGATCCTTTCATGACACATAGAGGACCTCTGCTCGCTGAGCACTGTTTGTGCAGGCATGTGTATGACGGTTATTTTTGTATTAATATCTTCAATTTTAATCATGTTTAACAAATGGTTATGACCCATGAACATGTTTGAGCCTGACATGATATTCTCACCGTTTTGTTTGTTTCGCTCAGAAGACAATACAACAAGTTTTACCAATTTAGTTGTTCTATAAATTCGTGCTATGCATTGATATTGCTTATTTTTTCTCAGAAACTACATCGTCAAAAAAACTAAATTATAGTTCTTAGTGCTGAACAGCATATGCATGCAAACTTACACATCATTCATGACACTGTGCACCGTCGACAGTCCACCTAAAGTGAAGTCCAGTGCCTGGTGTAGTGGGACTTCCTGACACTGCAGCTGTGAGTTGTTTTTAATGAATGTGTCAACCTGGGATTTTACATTAACAGTGACAATAACACAAAGTAACACAGTCCAAAAAAAAGTTTCCCTTTTATTGCATAGGGCAAGGACAGTGTGATTGAGGAAAGGTTACAGGCATACAAATGATTCGTTTTGTTAAAGAGGATCTATGACCCGAATCAGACCTGCTAATAACATCTGTCCTAGGAGATCCAAAGACAAGGGGACGGCTCTCAGTTCGTCTCTTCACACCTGGAATTAAAATACATCATGGATTTGTCTCCTGCGACCACTTGTGATCGTATTCCACTTCCCCAGCTCTATATGTACATAATAAAAAAAAAATATTTGTGTTTGTGAAGACTAAATTATGTTGTTTCAACCCAGTCTGAGTATGCAGATGTATTCAATGAAGGTATGTCTGTGTATTGGGGTGATGTTGAGTGAGAAGGGGTTGAATACATCAGTGAGCTGCAACCAAATATACTACGAAGAAAGATATTACACCTTCTGAAAAAAGTCATTACGTGTGGGTCAGTGTTGGTTTTGAGGCGGTGGATAGAAATAATGTTTGTATGTGCACTGAGAAGTGTAAAAATACTTTTTATTCATTGTGAAACTATCTGGGTCTGAGGAAATATGCTGAGGAGGTCCTTGATATGTGGCCCAGGACACATTTGCGATCACACAGCGCAAAAAATGTGGCCAGTGATCGGATCTCGGGAGGCATTGACGACGTGTATGGGTGCGTTCAGACTGGTGCTGGCCACTTGTGATCAGATCACTCAGGACAGATGCTAGAATCAGGTCTAAACAGGGTCTATGATGGTTTCCAGCTGTATGCCTTTATTCTGGTACTCCCCTAGGGAAGCTTTGCATGATTCACTGTTCAAAAACAGTCGTTATTTTTCTGTTACAACAACCTCTCAGTCACACCCCCTGACTGAAACTGTGATATCAGCTCAGGCTTCTTAAAAAAGCTTCCTTTCTTTTGAATGGCCAAACATCCAGAAGCCTGCTCTGGGGCAGCACACCAAGCCTTTGTGAGCACGGCCTGGTTCTCTGACGCCGTTTGTCCTCCAGGTAAAATTCTTAGAATTGGCTACAGAGTTTAACCAGTTTGTCATTCCCACATATACAACACAGCGTTCCCAACAGCATCAAATCCTCCGCACTTTTCAGGTGAGGGGTGGAGCAGCCAGGTGGAGCACACAGATGCAAACTCCGCTGCACAGATCACATGATTTTGTTAACATCTTCATCTTAGTCCTCGGCATGTTTGACACCGCTTTTTCACCAGGAGATAGTTTTTATTTTTGTGGTTGTCGAGTGCTATAAACATCATCAACATGGTCCAGCGGGTGTTCACTCATCAGATTCCCCTGAATTTTTACGGCCTTTATACAAGAGGCCAGGAGGATAAAGTCTGTAGAAACTGCAGAGCGTCTCACTCCGACATTTGACATTCATTTAGACAAGATACCAGCAAAACTAAAAACTAATCTACATCAGCTCATTGTCAGTGCTAATTTGCATGTTACCATGCTAATATGCTGAAATTAGATGTGGAACACGTTGCATTGTGTCTCCAGGCACCACCTCAGAGAGTAGCTATGGATGACACTTGTCTTGTTTTGCTTTATAATAGTTATGTCTACTCTTATTTCCTCAGCTGCATTGCTTACAGCAGTGAACATTGGTAATGGATACAAACAACACACCACAATCATCCATTATCAAGGTATTGGAGTTATCATGGGAAAAACGGTTTCTTGCTGGTAGGAACTTTCAAATCTCATTGTCCTTCATTGAGCTCATAAATACCGCAGGGCTATAAAGTCATACACTATGTTTATTAATTTTAATGTGCTGATGTGTTTATATAGCTCTTCTGTTATTTCACAGTTGTCTTATCATATTTGATTTGCTTTTATAATAATTATTATTATCACCAGACCAAAAGGTAAAGCCTTTTTCTCCTGGTCTCCACTGCACTTTGCTCACTGAAAGGGAAAGTAAATTACAGGTTAGGGACGGAGACGGGCTCACAGAAAATCAAAATGCAAACCAAACAGAATATAAAGTTTGAGAGGAAATAACAATGCAGACTGTCTGTAGGTTCAGGCATGAATGAGGCGTCTTGACACTTTGTCGGGGTACGTGACACGTCTCCTGACCGTGACCTTTGTTGCGTGTCATCCCTTCCCTCTCTGTGCCGCCTCTGCCGTCGCTCCCCGCTGTCGCTGTCCAGCAGAGCAGAAATGTCACCAGAAAACAATCCTAAAAAACAACCGAGAATTAACCATGACAAGTAAGTGAAGCGCTTCAGAAACTCCACACTCTGTGTGTACTCTGCCATTTTGATTCATTCTGCACAGCCATTCAATACATACGTCTCTGACAACTACTGGAAGCAGCTGTCATGTGTCTTATATATTGTTCAAATTAGCGGGGCCCGTATCTGATTTCGATTCAGAAGTGGTGTGAAGTCATGGAATATTAATTGGGTCGAGAGTGTTTAGCAAGATGACTTTGAACGAGTGCATAGATGGTCATTAAATGAAGAGCTGTCTGCTCGGGGTGTGAGGATGGTGTCAGTGAGGCCCCGTAGTCACACAGCAGGATGTGAGCCGCATTGAGTGGAACTGCCTCGCTACTTTAATGATCAGTCCACTGGGTGATGATGATTATTGCCACATCAGCTTGCGTGCAAAAGCTTGTACAGTCCAATTAATGATGGAGGTCTCTGTCAGCTTTAAAGCCGCACTAATCATTGGAGCAAATAAAACAATGAAAGGAATCACCCATAAGCCATTTTAGGGATGAACTCCTGAGGATGTTGGGATGCGACTTACCCCGTTGTTTGCTTTTCTCACATGAACAACACAGGACGTAATGTATTCATTCTGCTGCGGAGATCACGTGTTTTGTTTACAGCAAATCAACACCAGCGTCAGCACCATCACCAGAAGCTCTCTTGACTTTTGTTTGTATCGTCCTGAGACATTTCTATTAGTTTAGTTTTTGACATGGTTGAGTCTAAGGGGACTGGCTGGAGAAAGTCAGCAGAAAGTCTTTCACCTCCAGAGAAAATGTGGAGGATCTCCTGAGTCTTTTCAGCTTAATCTGCAGCCCCGAAGTGGCTTAAACAGAATTAAACCTAACACAAAGCAACAAGAAAGCAGTTTTGACTGATAAGTGGAAGCACAATTATTTTTTCTCAGTACAAAAGGTAGATCAGTTCTGTGGTTTTGGCTTTGACTGTACTTGTTGAAAACAGCTGATTTATCTTGCTGAGAAGTGAGAATTTAACCCAACCTCTGAGATCATGTGATTTTCAGTAGCAGTGTGATGAATTTCCTCCAAGAATCACACTCATCCATTATCTTTTAAGTTCATGTTTAAAAAATATGCAAATCAAACCTTATACATTCCTTATATACTGTATTATCAACACTTCCAATCCAGTATAAAGTATTGTATAATTTGGTGTTGGATGATATTTTTGTGATGGAGGGAGTGTGCAGAAATCATTTTTCACTTTCAGAGGCGAGGTCTGTAAAATATTTAATTTAATTTGAAAAATCAGTGAGTCGTGCTAACGCCGCGCCATGACTTTGTTTTAATTTCCATCAGCACAGATTAATGAATTGTATTTGCTCGATCTCCTCCCACTTTAATAGATGACAAATGCATATAATGTGACAAAATGACACTTCTGGGCCAACAGCGAATCGCACCATTTGAAAAATTGCTTAACGGAATCATTTGCTGGTTTGTGGCTGAGTCTTTTCCAAAGAGGTGACCATGCAACCGCTCAATCTCCTGAATGCTCCCGTCTCTTGATGCAGGCTGTCGCATTTTGATGGCAGCCCTCGCATTTGGAACAAATTATGTGTGGAAGTCCAATAGAAAATATGCCGTCTGCTTTGACACACCTAATGAAAATGGATGGCTGGGTAGCGTGGATGGGACCGGACACCTGACAATCTGTTGTCTCTCCCCATCAGTGCACAGGACTCAGCTCAATCCAGTCGCACATGTCTCCCCGTGGAAATGAAGATGTCTCGACTAATGGGAAGCATAATGGCTGTGGACAGATGGAAGACATCTCGCTTTAGCCCGTATTCCCTTGCTCAGTAACGAAGGCACAGCTTGTTGACAGATGAGGGTTTTGGGGAAAAAACAGGAGCGAGTGGCGTGTTACGGTTTAGCATCCAGCCCTCAAAGAATATACGGCGGATTGAATAAAACCATGCCAGAACACTGGATTGTGCGGGTGTGCATAATGTCCTGCCACATGAGTGTGTGTGTTGTGCGTGGGATAAATAATGGAGGGCTCTCCTGACTGTTCCCTGCCTCAGAGCATCAGGTCAATACATGCACACCAGGATGTGAGGCCCCTAGCAAGCAGGTCATGTCACTGGCTGTAAAAATAGCAGCTGGCAATCCAATAGCTCTGATTTATGAAGCATGTCGATACCCAGACTGTAACAATGCGTCGGCCGGGAGATGATTGGTGGGCTCTCTGTTGAACAATAAGCACAGCCTTGCAGCAAGATTGACACTTCACCCAGCAACATAAACCCATCATCTCAGCTGTAAAAGGACTCAATTACTAATGACTCCCAACTTTTCTCTTCTTCTCTTTTGTTACTTTAGAATTCTTTCTTTTTGTTTGTCTTGAGGAAGATTTTCACATTTCAGACCTGTCAAAACAATTTCTGAGCTTGAAAAAGAAATGAACTGTTGGTTAGCTTTATACATACATACATACATACATGTGTCCCTCTGTTAATTTATTATCATTTATCTTTTGTTAGTCGTAACATATCTGTCAGATATCAATATGACAGTATTTTATAAGTATAAAGTATTGAATGGCAGATTTGATGTGATTTATTTCCTGTTGGTTCAGGTTATCTAGGCAGGACACAACGCACAGAGGGGTTCTACTAAACGATACACCATAGTTCAGTTTAAGAGACCATTTTTTTATTTGGTGTGAAGAAAAATAAAAATGTGATGGCTTTATTTGTTGGATCTAATAATACACAATGAAGCTTTATGTCATGTTGACAGATGCTCTATTAGCAGGAAGTGACCAGGAGTGTTATGTATGTCCATTTTCTAAATATTATTTAAAACGCTTTAATTCATAGTGTATCTTAATAAAACCTTAATAACAGATGTTGGTTACTTTCTTCTCTTTTGTCCGTCTCATTGGAGTTACTAGTTTTAAAAAATCACATCAGAAATGCGTCTAGAACAAGACCATCCACTGAAACAGCCTGACAAAATATGCTTAAAAACACAGCAGCTTCAAGGGCCTGAGGACGGATTCCCTTTCTTAACTGTGCAACTAAAGACCTTTGATTTCTTGGAAAATGTACCATAACATCAGCTTCAGAGCAACAATTGATTTAAATTTATGTTTATAATTTATGTTTTTCTTCAAATCTGGAAAGTAACTTTATTCTTAACACTTACTGAAGACCAATTTTTCACTGAGGAGGGTTCCTTTACAAATCCATTATTAAAGAAGAGCTGGATGTAGGTAGTTAAAGTTGGAGGTATAGAAACATTAGTCCAATAAGTTATGATACCTTAAAGGCTGAAGATGATGGAAGAAGTCTAAATCCATCGAGGTGACTACTTAATCCTCCACTTCCCTCCTGAATGTCTGTGTTACATTTATACTGTGAGCTTTTCCTTGTTCCTCAGTGATGCTGAAAAATGCAGCATTTGCAGTATTTCATATTATTTCTGTCTAGTTTTACAGCTGAGAACAGTGGATATATTTCACACAACTGAAACCAAAATATTATTCTCCATGCCCCCTATCAATCTGTCACAAATTGTCCCAAACATCAGAAATCAGTCCTGATTTGTGTGACCTGAGTACGGCAATGATCACACATGAACTCCGGAGACTGTCCGTACAATTGGGACATTCTGCAGAGGTTGCCTGTCACACATGAACAACGCAACAGGAGATCGTTCATAACAGTGAGTGTTCAGGTGAGGGGTGGTGCAGCAGGCGGGGGCGGGACGTGATATATCAATTCCACTGGGGAGAGGTTTTTGAACTGAACTGAGTCGGTATCACCTCTTAACCAGCATGGTGCTGTAATTCTCACCTTAAGCCCTTCTTTTCTTCATGTGGTTTGATGTAACATGCTGCGCTGAAAAAAAGGTGAGAAACCACGTTCAAACACTTTTCAAACTCAGTTAATGTAACTGATTCATTTCATACCTGAGTTACAACAAAGAGAGTGTCAACGGAGGAGCCTTAGAAGAGCTGTGGTACTTAGTGTGCTGTAGCTGATGCTCCACATTGTCTGGACACTGGGACACATCCTCCCCCAAAGGGTCCGGCTGAAGTCAGGGCAGCAGGGAAAGTGCTGAGCGGCACAATTGTCATACGTGAAAAATGAGGACTCTGAGGAGACAGGGACAGAAATAGTGGGGGGGGGGGGGGGGGGGGTCTTGCATTACATTAACAGGAGTGACACATGCTGGCTTTCAGGGGTGTTCCTGGATCTCTGTTTGGCAGGGCCATCATCAATCAACATCACGTCCTTCTCGTCAGGGTTTGTCTACACACACTGACCCTACCCTCTGAGGCTGATACATCATAGACAGGCGGGGGGTGCAGGCCAGCAGGGGCTGAAGATAACACCCATATCTGGGAATACTCCAGAAATGATGAAGGTGTTTTTATATTGTATTAGTTTGTTTTATTGAAGATGAGCTATGGTGTACATGCAGGAGGTCATGCAGGCTCTGTAACATAGTTGTACATACAGCCCAGTTTGTGCCTCTCATCTATTACTAATACATTAGTACAGAGCTCAGCATCCATTTCCCAGAAGAATAAAATACACAGTTCTTTAAAACCCAGACAGGCTACTGCTGTTTTGAAGGTATTTCCAGGATGAAATGACACTTAACCAGAAGTAACACTGAATTTATATAAAGAAATAAAGAGAAATGAAAATAATACTTTTATTTTACATTTTTATACAAAATACTTACTCTGTACTTTTTTCTGCAGTCCTGTATTGTTGTGTGACTCGCAAGATGCATAACACTGTGTAGGCCTATTGATCTGTTTGTTTAGCTCACAGCAGCGCTGTAAGTGTACATGATTAGTGATCGTCAATAGCCACAATATCAAGGTCCCGCCAGTACACGTCTGACCCATCTTTAGTCAGTCTCAACTGTCAATCATGACATTTCTGTTTCGTTTTTATAGCATCAATGCTCCACTGTTAAAACTTCCAAATGACCTAACTTCTCTTGTCTCGTTCGAAACCAGCATACAGCACATGATACTATATCTACGTAACCTTCGACATTCCTCGTCTACCCACCAATGTTGGCAGAACTGGTTTAAGTTACTATGCACCTTCTAAATGGAACGATTTCCATTTAACTTCCCTCAAACCACAGTCTTATTTTCCCTCGGGGAAATTACATTTTTTTTACTATGTGAGTTTCTTTTAATTAATCTTGTGACTGTTTTTATTGATTTATTTGTATCATGTTATGGGCGGCTGTGGTTCAGGGGTTAGAGCATTTGTCCTCTAATCAAAAGGTCGGCGATTCAATCCCACTCTTCCCCAGTCCGAACGACAAAGTGTCGTCGGGCAAGATACTGAGCCCCAAATTGCCCCTTCTCCTGGAGAAAGTGCTGCACATAGATGCACTGTATGAATGTGTGTGTGAATGTAAAACTGTACTGTGCTTTGAGGGGCCATCAAGACTAGAAAAGCTCCGTATTAATACAGACCACTTACCATTTCGTTTTTGCTCGTTTGTTACTTGTTTTCCAGCCTCTCTTCGAAAAAAGAACTGGGTCTCAATGTGACTGCCCGATTGAATAAAGATTAAATAAAAAAACAAAAGTTAAAAACAAAGAGGTGATTTTAACAAATTGTATCTTAAACACACTTATTTAGTATGATCCATGTTCCATCTATCTAAATGGAGGTGGTGGTGTTAATGACCTGTTCTGCAGCCAACCACAAGGGGGCCATCAAGATGTTTTGGCTTCAATTTTGTTAACTGTCAAGTTGTCCATCTTTATATACAGTCTATGGGATAACATGTAGATTAAGATTAAACAGTGAACAGCCCTCCCTCCACCTGTTAGCCTGCAGACATCCAATTGAAATGTTAACGTATGCTAACAATAGCATTCTTATATATGAGTGTTGGCACACAACATTGTTGTTGTTGCTTCCTGTCTAATGTTCTGGTAACATGAGCTAACTTTATAGAGCCACAACGTGACTGTAATACAAGACAATGTTTGCTGGTCTTCATGACAAATATTTTGACATGTGACACTCAGAAAAATACAGGTGTAAACAATAAAATGAATGTTGGTTGAATTCCATTTAGCCGCTTGAGTTTCAGAGTCCTTTGCTCATTCTCTGGCATTGTCATGGCCCATTAGGACACTTGAATAGAGGAGAGCTATTGTTAATGTTATTAGTAACATGAGTCAGAATGTCTGCTGTGTATTAGTTCAATAGTTTAAACAGTCAAACCAGCTTTTGAACTAGAGGAAGTTGTGGACCACAGAGGTTCATTTTACAATCTGGAATAATGTCCCTGTGGATGCTTTTCGTTTAGTCTGTCTTTGACATTATCAGCTAGTTTTTATTCTTTGGTGAGGAAGGGAAGATAACAGGAAATGTAACACTAGGTAATAAGCATAAAGAACATACACTGAAAAGGGGCTGAATATTTGCTTGGACCTTTCTCCTTGAATTGAAACATGCAGTGGCTTTGTAATTATTCAGACACCTTCATGTTTTGCAATAGCCCATAGTGATAATATGATATGGTATTTGCAGAAATATTCAGATCCTTAGGAGGAGTTTTTCGAAGCTCATTTGGCAGCAGTCATATTCTTGGGTACATCTCTATAAGCTTTGCAAACCTGGATTTGGGCAGTTTATCTAAAACTTCAAGGCAGATCCTCTCAAACTCCACACATGCTATGTGGTGTTTAACAGCCAAATGTATACTGCTGCACAGACGACGAAGCCTGTCCTGCACCTCTCTTTCAAATTGAATTACATGTTGCGCATTGCAGACCACAAATGTGATTGGTCTACTTGGTATCATTACTCAACCAACCAAAACTCTGCTTCAGCCTCAATCACTTCAGTGGTCTTACACCCTATAGATGATACATACATATCCTCTCTCTGTTCAACATTTATTACTAGTGTTTGGTGGTGTAATTGCAGAGTGACACAAACACACCAGAGCATAAACATAAATGTTCACAATGGCAACAACAGGTTTTCTTCAAGGATGTCTCTGTTTGGCTGCATTTGAACGGTTATCCTCAAACCGGAAAGTTGGCAGTTCAATCCCCAGTCTTCCCATCTGCAATGCCAAAATGTCCTTGGGCAAGATGATGCTGAAACCGGAAAAAAGGTGCTGCTAATAGATGCACTGTATGAATGTGTATGTGATTGGGTGAATGGCAAACTTTAGTGTAAAGTGCTTTGAGTGGTCATCAAGACTAGAAAAGCTCCATATAAATACAAACCATTTACCATTTGCCCGTCTCTCAGTTCTGACCAGTGTCAATTTCTCAGAGTCGATATTGCCGTATTTTGTTGTCTCTGGGATTGGTGTGTGTGTGTTTCCTATTAGGTCACATTTAGTTTTCATTTTGGGAAAAAGGTAATCAATGATCATTTACACTAACTAATAGACCTTTAGTCCACTGTTTTGGACTTTCACTGAAATATCTGTGGAAAAATGTTGGCCAATCCCTTAAATGATAGTGAATTAAAGTACGAGTCTGCGGAAGGTTGACTTGAGGGCCCCTGCTCTTATAAAGCATTTGTAATCAAAGAGCACCTATCAACAAATCCACACAATCACAGATCCTGGCTGGATATTTTGGTATTTTGGTTACTTCAAAAAAAGACATAAAAGGAGAAAAAAGTAAAGAGTAAAATATATCTGAGTGGAAATGTTCTGCATGTTATTAATTCATTGCGTTTACCATTCTCACCAGTTGAATAATGAATAGCCAAAGAACATTTTGACCACTCCAACTGTCATCTCCTTAAAAAGCTCCCCCACCTCCCGCATTATATGTGAGAGGACAAGTGGCGAGGAGAAGGAAAACATCTTGATTCCTCCAACCCAGGAGCCTCACCCCATGGTGAGCAGCAGAATGGAGTGGTGGCATCATACCATGCATAATTCAGCAGTGTAAATTAACCCTGTGTAAGGATACTCCATCAATCAAGAGGGGGTAGGGGGTGCCATAACAGCACTGGCTGGGGGAGTGTGGAGGGAGGGTGGAATGTTGGTAGCGGTTGGCTGGTGTGTAGCTGGTGGTCTGTCAGATGCAGTGTAATGGAGAGGGAGTCCGAAGTCACCACTAGAATTAGCCACCCACTATTTCAACAGGTGGCCATGACAATCATGTGAGGCATGTGGACAGGCTCGGGCAGAGACGCTGTAATCTGGGGGGTCATATACTGTCTCAGCCGCAGTGGAAACAAAACAAGCAGACCGGGATTTAAGGTTTAACAGTGTTTACACTAGAACAATTCTTAGGATGATGATCTGGGACATGGACAATCGTCTACTAATGCCAGAAATCTCTGTCTGTCTGTGAAATTCATAGAATTGTTAATCTTACTGGCTTCAGACTTTGCATGTGTATTATTGAGGGCAAAAAGAAGTGCAGTGTTGCATTTAGATTGTTATCAACGTGTAATACATTAAATATTAATACAATTAAAATAAATTGACCTTGGAGTCAGTAGGAGAGGGTCAGCGTGTCAACAGGAAGTCTGCGGACCAGGTTGAGCGCATTTTCTTCTATGTCTACTGATACACACCTAATCCGTAATGAAGCAAATTCAAATTAATTTTATGAAAAACATACTTAAAAAACCACAACTATAAAATGAGTGCAAAACGAATCGTGTTGATGATTCACTGCAGATAAACCAGGTGGGATGAACGCAAAGTTTTCACCACAGACTGTTTATGAAACACACAACATCCAGCACTCAAACAGTGAGTATAAAAAGTGAGTATATTGTAGAACTGTATGAGGAGGACTCACTAATGACAAGAAATCATTCTGAAGTAGCTCAAGGACATTCCAACAGAATAAGAACAGCATGTTGGATTCTCTACACTTTAAATTCTTTAATTGATGCAGCACACAATGCTTCACAATAATTCCACCCTATGAAAACTTCATAAAAAGATAAATCATCACATACCATAGAGCCACTGAGAGGACGAAAGAGACAACAAACTACTATGATGAGGTATTTTTTCTTTTGTCGAATGATTTGCCACAAGATTCTCTGAGCAGGTCTTGTGTGTAGATGATTAAAAAGAAAAGATGGTTACATTTTGAGGGTAGATTCAAACATTCAGTTCAGGGCTGAGGTATTTTTGATCAATGTTAGGAATTGATTCCATGAGCTGTTCTTGTCTGTGAGCAAACATTTTGCTATCGTGGGAAGAATATTTGAAAACAGATGGATCCACACACCAAAAAGCTGCAGTTTCTGTTGGGATATTTAGAGCACAAGGTGTTGTGTCTCGTCAATTATGTTAATTCATGTTCATGTTTAGAGTTATGTCACGCCTTAGTTTAGTTCATGTTCAGTCTTGTGTGTTTTGAGCACTCTAAAGTTAAACTTCACTTCTAGTCTCGTCGTGCACTTCCTGTTTTATTTTGTACTCACCTTTTCCCTCTCGTTTCAGACCCTGACTTCCTCCCTTTGTGTGATTTTCCCGCCTTTGTGATCGTCTTCCCCCGCCCCTGATTGGTTTCACCTGTTTTCCCTACTTCCTCTTGTATAAATAGTCCTCGTCTCCCTTTGTCCTGTGCCAGTTGCTCTTGTTCTGTCCATTGTGTGGTCTTTTTCGGTTCTCAGTTTTGTGAGTGTTTATTTGTTACTTTTCATATCCTCCTAGAGAGCGCCTTTTGTTTGTGCATCTTTTCAAGAAATAAACCTTTGTTATATTCACTGATGCCACAGAGTCGTGCATTTTGAGTCCACCAGCTTTGTGTCTGAGGTCGTTACAGAAGGTTTATCATGGAACAGAAACTGTTTTGCTGTGCAGATCTATCTATTTTCAACTACTGCTATCAGACACTGGGATGTGCGTGTCTTTTTTTGGTCTCCTTTTTCTCAGAGTGGGAAAAGTATGAAAGGGTCAGTGCTCATGGGTAGGCTTTTAAAACTAGAGTAAGTTATATCAGTTCAACACACCTCCTGTCAAATTCTGCTAATATCTCCTGACGTTCCACTAGCTGTACAGATGATCAAAAATCCAGTTTAATTACACAGCCCAACTATTGATTCCTTTGTTGTTCTTTAGTATTATTTTCAGAGGAATACTGAATACTGAGGCACCACAGGTGGCAGCAGCCCAAAAGAAGATAGCAAAATAACTAAATAAGAAGATCCTCCAGGAGCTGCTGAAAGCTGCGACACACAAGTATAGAACTCCTCCGATCAGCCAGTCACCGCTAGTTCAAAGTTCAGTGTCTGACTGTCTGCTTCCTCAAAGGCTGACAGATGTTCACTGTTGTGGCTGATTGTAGTTGTCGAATGTTTGTGTCAATGCAGAGTGTGTATTTTGTCTCTGGTAATGCAAATGTTTGTGTAGGCTTATTCACACTTCTTGCAACACGCGTGCATGAATGTGGGGGTGGAGCTTCTGAAAGAGCAATGAAGGGAGAGGTATATTTGTTTTCGAATATCAACAGATGTAGGAATCAGTACCTTTTCTTTCTAGTATTTCAATGAAAGAGCCATTTAGATTATGGTGAAGGAAACCCTTAACTCAAACAGCAATATCCTTACAGAACTTTAGCAGTAATTTTCTGGTAGTCTAAAAGTAAACACTTGAATATTACATGGCCATGATCTGAGGTAACAATGAAGGCAAAGATTCAGCACGAATAACCCAGAGGAGTAAACATTTAATTTTATTAAATCAAAACCAATTAAAAAAATCCTCTTCTCTGGAATGAGAATAATAGAGTTCACTTGGTGGTTTTTGAATTAGCATGGGCCAGCACACTCATCAGAAGGGACAGATTATCTGAAAGTAGAACAGTCAACTACAGCTATGTTAACAAGTCTAAACATAGTACCTGTTCTAACAGATGGTTTGTGAGTTCAGCACTGTCAACGTTTGGTGCATTTAAATGTCTGAAGTGATTTTGATGGAATTTTTGTGTATGGAAAAATACATAGTGCTGAAGGGGTCATAATTCAACATGCGGGTGTCTTAGATATATGACATCAGCATTAAGTCTCTGAGAATGAGTGAATACCTCATTCCATTTATTGGCTCCTTTAATATGTCAACACATAAACCTAATGGGAGTGGTAATATTATTTACCACTCCCAAAAGGAGACACACAGACACATTCCTTAGTTTGGGAGACACCAACAAAGGGAAAGCCACATTCATTGTGCATGAGTTCAGACACTGAGTTAACATAGACTATCTATTGTTCCAGTGCCAAGTGTCTCTGTATCTTCAACTCATATCTCTGCAGCACTGTTTAGAAGTTTGATTGATGCAAAACATATAAAGTTTTAATGAACACTCACCCTCTCGTCAGCTGTTCTTAGCACAGCCGTCCTCCCACTGTGGTGATTATCCTTTGCAAACAGTGTTTCCATGTGCTTTGGTCACAACTTGGTCCTCTCAAGATCTCTCTGGGGAAATGGGAATGCTGTTGGTCAGTGCTTCTGTCCTTCAGAACACCCTGGACATGAGCCCTATTTTGTGTCTTATAGGGAACAAACAAGGAGGGTCTGGAGGACAAGAGAAAAAGCTAGATCAATGTCATGCAGCGTTGCAGCCTAATCCAATATTCTGACATTAATGTTATTATTATTATTGATTTACTTCAATTGTATTCAAACTGTTTACCCCTGAAACTCCAAAAGTGTTTTGTGGACTCAAACCCTTCACCCACTCCTCCATCAGTATAGTGGTGAGTATATAATGAGTGGATTTTCATTTTTGGGTGAACTATCCCTTTTAGCCTAAACAAAAGTAAGGAATAGCAACCCAAAAAAAAACCTCATGTGAGGGATGTGTCCCAGGACAGAAAGAAGTGAAATAGATGGCGCAACTTAACACATCAACGAAATAACAATATTGACACCCTTGATTAGAAGAGAAAGTTTTCACATAATGGAAAGGTGTGTCAATGTTTAAGGAATTTGCACATTGGAAAAAGTCTGATAGAGATGAAGGGAGCAGCAATTGGAATGGAGTAATGGTAGAATGTGTGAGTATGCATATTGTATATCAAGCAGTCTTATCATAGTTCACGATCAGCTGCCACCACGATCACGATGCACCAGTGTAATCCACAGTCCTTCATCACAATATCTGATTCATGAATCACTGTCATTATCTATGGTGCACAATCACAATCCAAATTCAAAGTATTTCTTTAATCAAATTATCAAAGTGCAGAAATATACGACCTGTCAAATGAAGTGAGGCAAAGGCTTGCTCCCATCAAAAAACATGCATAAGAGTGCCAGGAGGTATCCTTCCATTAGCTGGAATTTAACATTAGATTGACTGTAACTTTGAAAGCTATCTCTTTAGCTCAATGGGACAACTTAAGCTTCATGTAAGTTTCAGCAGAAAAGGGGCTGTCTGTTTCGTCCCTCTGTGTCTTGTTCTGCAGTCGTGTTTGGTGGGAAAGCTTCAGGGTCTTAATGGTCTCATGTACCAATGAGCACATACATTTACATTTATACTTGAAAAATCCTGCATAGAAAATTGCGAGGCAGCAGACTCCGTCCAACTTTGTGCCACCTCTGCCACCCGACAAAGTAAGTATTCTAGTAATTAGTGTTTTAACGGAAACATTACAGTGAAAACCAGAATAATGATAAACCGTTTATATGGATAAAAGCTTGGGACAGAACTGTATTTGCGTAGTGATTGGGTCTTTTCATACATGTTTGGATCTTAAAATAAAGTTCGTTTTTTACAGTTTTTACCGGCTCTGTTAGTAATTTACTGCTCCTCTCTGCATCTCTATCATTTGCTCAGTGCACTGCCATCCAAATCGAGTTAAACCAAGCGCACCGAGCCATCTCCTCCGGCTCTACATTGTCTGAGTTTACAAATTCTGTTGTTTTTACCCTGTCTGAGTTTACACACGTGTCCGATCCCACTGTTTGAGAGATGAGATGAGAGAAAGAGGGCGAGCAGAGTTGGGACGAGCTGAATTATCAATGAATGCGCAGCTTTTAAGAAAAGATTTAACTCATTTAAGAAAAGTATCGATCGTGATGTGGTGATCCACGTTGATATTGTGGTCATTTGAAAGAAACAATGTTTAAACTGTAGCATATGCACACATACACAGTTGTGCAATGTGATATTATTATCTTAAACCACACTGTTAGCTTTCCCTCAAGTTCGGAGACTATCTTACAGAAGCTATTTAATTCAGTTATAGTTATCAACCACTTGTGATAGATTTGGCCCAATTTGACAAATGTGATCATTTAGTTTGTTTTGTTTTAATAAATACTACATGAATTGATTGTACTATTTTGTTTAATAAAATACAACAATGCAAACATAGTCTTAATCATTTCTGCAATGGCTCTGCCATGATGTTCAGACTAAGGATGGTGAGCTTTGTGTTTCTTGTAGCTAGCTGCTAGCTCTCTGGTTGTTGGTGTGTGTGTGTTAGACAGTGCAGTTGCAGGCCTCCAGGGAGCGCTGTGGCAATGACAGACTTACCATTCAGCCTATTATAAGTTTGTGTATCATCAAAATGATTTTGAAGCTGTAGATAAACTACCCAGTCTTTGATTAAGTTCATCCATTAGGTTCATCCTTGTTTTCCATTATGCATTCCAGAAAACAAACTAAATTAAAATATACACCAAATTTAAATTAAAATATTACAAAGGTTATAAAGGTAAAATGAAATATTATTGAAAAGTTTCACCACTTGGCTGAGATAGTAAATCTGTTTAATTGGTAGAACATGATACATTGCAACAAAAGCCAATTTATATTATGATACACATAAAACATGCAACTTGTGGCCCTGCTTCACTGAAGAGACCAGAAGTGTCTGATGATCCATCAAATAAATGCAAATGTCATATTTCCATCGGGTTATCTTTGTTTTTATCCATTCGAGGTTAGACCCATTCTCTCAAGGCAGAAATTGAATTGAATGTTCTTAAATATGTTTTCATTCTTGTATAACGGAGAATCCTTGTGTTTTCGTTACCTAAGAATGATTTTCTCTTCTGCTGAGTTTGTCATGAACAAACCAAAACCTAGTTGTAGAGAGGGCCTTTTGAGGGCCACCATAGCTTCTGCTCCACACTTAGAAGCGAAAGGGGTTATTCCGTTAACTTCAATATGCTCCTTCGCCACTAGACGCCTCTAAATGCCTCATTGACCCGTCAGTTCCATCATCTTCTTGCATCCTCCTTTGCAGTGGTTAGATGACACTAGACAGGAATTATCACCAACCATTTATCTAAGTGACTTCTTATATTCACTCTTTTGAACTGCAGTTGGATGGAAACCCAACAAGTCTGTGGGGAGATTCATTTTAGAACAGTAGTTTATATTTTGGCCATATTTCCCAGCCCTACTCTGTATTTACATCCTATCTACTGTAAATCAGTAGACTTTGTGTCAAAAGTTGTATTTTTTCTGGGACTTGCAGAGATTTTTTTATTACTTTAATTTCGATTTTTTCGATTTAGACTGATTTATTTGGTTGTACTCATTCCTGCAGTCCCCTGTGAGAGTCAGCTGTGGATATTTCTTCAAGAAGTTTTGCTCCTTCTCTGGGACCACTGCAGATTTGTGTTTCCTCTGTGTTGGAAGTCAGAAAAGACACTGCCGAGCCGCACAGAGGCACTCATGATGATGTTTGGAGACATATTAGTGTCTGCAAACCTGATGGTGTTTTCAACTAGACTTTCCTTTAATTTGAAAGAGTAAGCTCACCTTTTTTTCTTACTGGTCTGTAGCAGAGGAAATGAAGATCCCTCAGAGGAACTTTAAACTGCACTCCTGTGTATGCAACACATTACAGATTCAAAGCATTATTCAATGGAGAGAAAGGCTATTAACTCTGCTGCTTTCTGGGACGCCGTCCAAGTCAGATCAGAATTCTGGTATGGTTAAATCCCCATAAGAGTTCCGGAGATGAGGCTTTTTTTCCTTCCCGTCCACGAGCGGAGGACACAAGCATAATGACGTTAGGCACGGTGGTCCTGTTTGGACGGCTGTTTGTTTAACAGCATATTCATTGGCTGTTTGCTGATAAAACTGGTGGGAAAAGCTGCGGCTGATGAATTGTAGCAGAGCTGTCTTGCTAAAATACTGTTTGGTTCTCCTGGCTGGCACGCCATGCATCAGGATGCTTGCGCTGACTTTGAAAAACGTGGCAGAGGACGGCCTGTGGATTCCTGTGACGCCTTCCAAAGCTGGAATTTGCTTAAGATGGGACATATATAGGAAAAGAAATGTGTGCTCTTACCAAGCACTGCCATGTAATACAGCCAGATTAAATGCAGGCTTTTTATTGGGGAGATTATAAGAGTGTAGTATAATCTGTCTCTGTTTTTATTCCCTGGCAAAAACAAATGGACTGACAGCAATTAAGATCAGCACTATCTGCTCTCGCACAACTGACATCAGCACCTTGATTAAGCATCTGTTTGGCTCGTGGCCTACGCCTGCCCTCATTTTGCTTTTTGATGTATTTTCCGTCCTTCTTTGTTTTTTTTTTTGTTTTTTTGCAAGGAGTCAAAGTAAAAGAAGACAACAAGACAAATTTCCTCTGGGACGTTGAGTCATCTTTCATGGATTCTGTGGGTGGCTATCTTCTTTCTCTGTGACTGGGAATCTTCGACAGCCGTTATTGTCCCACATCAATACCAATTCGTACTTGCTGAGATAAAATTGGTATTCATGGTGTGACAGTACGCTGTTTCCTGTGTGTTTTGGATTGATTTCAAAGCACTGCAACCCATGGGCCTTATCTTTGTAACCTTCATGTGTTACTCTGTAGGTCCAAGACACAATAGGATATCAGACCTCCAACATATGGCTGCCATGGTAAATCCATTCATATATGTTCACAGTGGAACATCTCGAATGTCAAAATGAAAAGCTTGTTCAACCATAGCATATTGCCATTATTTCTTGACAGCTGTTGGTTCGTCTTTCCAGTCACAAAGCAGCATTAAAGGAACATTCCACTAGTTTCACACATTAACTCATCAGGGTTCATATCATTCAAACCTGATGAATTCACCAGGTGTCTAATCCCATACTGGGGAGTAAACGTAAAGACAACCTGAATATCTGAGGTCCTGCTCAGACCTGGTATTAACATCAGTTCAGTTGACACCTTGCATTAGAATGTGTCCTCACGTGTGTGTCAGTGATCAGATTTCACTTCCCCACTCTATATGCAAATAGACACATACATCATCTCTGTTCAAAAAGACCAAATTATGTTGTTTTTAGTCAGTCTGACAAGGGGGTCAGTTGTTAATGCAGTGTGTGTGTGTGTGTGTGTGTGTGGGACAAGGAGGGGCTGAGTGAATCAATGTGCAGCTCTGCAATGAAATCAGATTTTACTCATTTGAAATAGAAAATCAATATGTGGCGGTCAGTGTTGATATTGTGGCAGTGGCCACAAATAAATCAATATATGGGAAACACAAAGTCATTATAAATGAGTAAACGGTCCTTCATGTGGCCCAGGACACATTGTGTTAAAACATGTTACATATTTTTATATAAATATCTGTTTTTTTGGAACTTTTCAAAAAAAATTGCCACAGCTTTTGCTTCAAACTAACATATTTTCCATAGATGAATTGTTATTTAAAGCACTCCAGGCATTTCCTTTCTAATGTAACTTTCTAACTATATTCAGCCGCAGTCATGCTGCGATTGAGAAGCTCGAACACTTTCCACAACTGATGTTTAAAACTGGGCTATTGCTTCCCTTTAAAGTTTCCTCAGAAGACTTTTTCTTTGCTGAGCCAACTTTAAAACTTTATAAACACTTACTCCCCACTTAATGTTAACAGAGGTCATAGTGCCAAGAAGTATAAATCATTTCACATTTCCAGTGGGCTTCCAAGTCCAGCGACCTAGCGATGCACTCTCATATAGCTGGAAGACTTTCAAGAGACAAGATGGTCACAATAGTTAAAATTAAAGGCCATATAGAATGAGTCGAGCCCAGAGAAACACTGGATCTTCCATTTCCTTGACTGATCCTTCTTGTCAGGTAAATGCTGATGTGTTCCAAGCTGCCGGTTTACGATGCAGAGAACTTGTGTTCCCAAACTGAGATACATGTGTTATGTGTTTCTCACACTTGACATAGCTCCACCACAGCCACAGAACACATTACTCAACTGTTTCCATTGGCTGAGTAGCTCATCCACAACATTAAAACCCGCTATCTGGTTTTAATGTTGTATCTGTGTGTATCTGTGGCCTGCTTTGAAAAAGTTCTCTCTGAACCCTCAGAAATGTGATTTCAAACTTATTTTCTGGTAAATTATTTTCCCATAGCTTCATTGCCATACTAAGTCTAAAGTACACCAAAAAATACAGCGACACCATTAAAACCAGTTACCAGTTCTTATACTGTGCATGGTTGAGTGGTGAAGAAATCAATGGCGTGGCCCTTTTGTTGGAAATATGTTTGAAAAACGGATTTATTTTCTATTGAAAGCACTGAATGACCGACACCCAATAAAACTGTTCTCCCAGAAGTTCTGCAGATTGTGCCCCAAATGATGCTCTAGTCAAACAGCAGGGACACAGAAACACTGGAGCATGATAGAACTTTCTCTTCTGCCTTTACAGCTCAGACTTACCCATATCAGTCTAAGGCATGTCCTGGAGGAAGGTGTTAGTTGTGCGGATGGATCTGATCCCAGGACTCCATCTGGCCAAAAGTTGGAAAAGAGTTCAGCCTCTGGTCTGATTACACAGCGACCAGCTGGTGACGGCCTGTAGCAGTGTCGTGTGACCAAGTGTGTCGCTTTAGCTGTGTTAATAAGCAAGCATTTCATTTGTATCTTTAGCATTAAGTCCATGCCTACAGGATGTTACACAGCAACCAGGTGGTGAAGGACTGTCAGTGTTTTCATGATGATGCTTTTTTTTGCATTTGTCCGCAGGCAGTTTTGCACAACTCGGGTTCAGGTTTATTCTCATTTCCACACACTGTGGTGGACAGTCCATCAGGGACAGCAGGACATTTCCTGGGTTGCCCGAGGGTCGTTCTGCTCCTGAACAGTCAACATGACCAACGACAACATAGCAAGTCTCAGACCCAACTCTCACTGTCGCTGCAGAGAAAGGTGACATCATCATGTAACTTGGCAATGCACATTTCAACCACCTGCCTTCTTCTCCACTGATAACACAAAAGTTTCTCAGTGAAATGGAAGGAGGTCATGGTCAGAAGAAAAGAACAGGTCGTGCAGCTGGAACTTTTGGTCCCAGGAACCTTTTTTCAAGGAACTACAAGGTTCCTGAAGAAGGTTGTTGGCGTGTGTTTCCACTACAGTCTTGAAACCAGGAGATTAGGCAAGTTAGCTGCTGCATATGAACTACTGACTGCTACAACACACTGGTCCACTCCAGTCCACCAGGTCACAGTGATGCAGAAGACTATACAACAATGATGACGATTTTTAAATCAAGCAGCTGTACAACAGTAAACATGACATTCGAACAATGGATTATTGAGTCAGTGCTGGCAGAGATGAGCACGAAATAAAGCTTATTCAAAATATCAGAAATACTGGACATAAAGTAAAGAAAACATTTTTATTAGCTTTTGTGGTGAATGATCTGAAATACTTCACCCATCAGGCATTTTCAGAACCCCTGAAGGACATCATAATGTGCTTCAGATGTCTACATGTCTACATAATGCAACTAAGGTTGGAATACTCCACGTCTTAATTTGACTATTGCTTATTCCGAGAATTACCTTATCCCGGTTAAGATCATCAGACAATGTTTACGTGACAGTCTCTTATTCATATTATTGTCTTAATCGGGTTAATATTGGAATACTGGTGTCCATGTTAATGTAGTAACAGTTTTCTTTTTCTAACAAATGTAAACTAATGGTTTTATGTGTTTAAGCTGGTTTTGAACATGTGTATGTATATGTGCATACCAGCACTGAACACCTACCAGGTCCTGGTGGATCAGTCCAAGATTTGTGTGTTATGTAATCTAGATAATTTTACTCCTTGAACATTTGTGGATATACCATCATACCCACCCGGCCAGCCATCAGACAGTGTTATATGTGTTCAGTCAAATATAAGTACCATCGTAATACAGTTACCAACATGTTGTATGCACCTGTCAGCCAGGAATGATTTCCAAAGTGCAAAGTGTTCAACTTAATATCAGAATGATTCAACCGTTCACATGCTATATGCTTTGAAATGATGTTACGAATCTTTTATTAAAAGTAACTGCAGATGTTAGGGAAACATATTCAAGAGAAAACCAACTCGCTGCTTTTCTAGATCGTTGTAATGGTTGGATCAAGGGGCTGCAACCAATGATTTTTGTAAAAATCACAAAAGTATTCATAAATCATGAACATTTTACACAGTTATCCAGGTGTAATATGGAAGTGTCAAAATAGGCAGACTTTGAATGACTCAGCACGTCACACAGACACAAATCATGGGAGACGTTTGAATGCGGCCTTTCAGAAACAGGATTCTCTCTGTAAAAGTGGTTGGCCAACATGTTGCACACTGTGGCCTTTAACATTTCCTCTTCTGCTTGAATTTCCTTATCAGACTTCCACAGTACAGGCAGGGTGGAATGTGGAACTTTAGTGTTGATGAACCGCCCCCCCCTTTCTGCCAGCCTGACTAAAGAGGCTGTGAAAAGTGTTGGGTCCGAGACTTGGTTCCACCTGATAGCACAAGCTTTAATGGCCTGACATTCTGAATGAAAGAACTTGAGATGGCAACACGGATGTGAACACAATGAATTTGACAAACGAGCTACAGCATTGACAGTGTAGTGTCCGGCGGCTCCTGGATCGAATCTAATGCACTTTCTTTAACTATTCATCATCCCACTGACACAGAGGACAGTGTGAACGCCTCCAACAGTATTAGACTTGACACAATCTGGTTGTCTGGCAAAAGTTAAAATGCAACAGCAGGCGAGGACCTTGAAGTGTGCAGACAACTGCTCATTGATTCCATTCCCTAAAGGCGCCGCTGCTGCTTGAATTCATCAACCAAATATCTTCTGGGGCAAAAAGTCCTTTTTCATCTTTGGACCAGTTGCATCAATCTGCTGCTGACGCCAGCCCGGGCCTGTCTGAATAAACCCCAACCCCAAATATGTTGAAGTGAATCTCAGAGGGTTGCTGCAGTGAAAAAAAAACACACACACCACTCACACTCACTGTCAACTCTGAGTTTGCTTTGTGGAAGGGGTCAGGGAGGGAAAGGGGAGGCTGGGGGATCAGGCCAATTGTGTGTCACATCAATCAGGGGAATGTTCATCCAGCAATCAGTCAGTGAGCCGGTGGTGGCACAGCCATCAATAAGGCAGCATGACAGAGGTCCTGGAGACTGCAACTAGCCCTCTTCCTCCCAGTGTGTGTCCTGACGCACGGAATTCAACGGATAGAAAAGAGAGAGGCCGCACCATTCAGGTGAATGACAGCTCACAAGTCAGATGTTCCTGCCGTTATTCAAGATTTCAAATCAAACAAGGCATTAAGCCAGAGGCCTGGTTCACTGGCGGAATACAGATTTCACTTTGTTTATTCATTTTTGTTTTTTAAAGGCGACTAAATTGTTGTTTCATCTTCTATATGAATAATAATTACTGTCGCACCAGTGATTTGACACAAGTCGTTATGGAAAAGCAGACAGGATAAGAGCATTATACAGATGTATAAGTGCTGTGTCCACATTCTAAGCTGCAATAATCAATAAATTAACAATGGATCAATTTGCCTCTTGTGGGGAAAAATCCCCAGAGAATTATAATTTGACTTTCTCCTTCTGTCCCTCGCCTCTGTACAGACTTTTAGCCTCTTTTAGCTCATTGTATTGACATTGTTGGCCTTAAACTTAGCAGTCAGTTCATTTCAGTGAAAAATAAAAGTTTTATGCACAAAATAAAGCAGTCTCACAATGCAGCTTTAAAGCAGAACTATTTAATTTCTGGATCACATTTGAGTATTATTGGAACGTTGAAGAAAAATAATTCTAAGATTTCGAGGATAAAGTCGTCGTATTCCAAGAATATTTTTTTAAGCAAAACAATTTACGTTAAGAAAGGGATAAATGGAAAGTCTTTTTTTCACATCATTGTTAATGAGTTAACAAGACTTTTACTTTTTTGATTATAGGCAAAACTATTTTTGACATTTTCCCTTTCGACAAATGAAGAATCCAGGAGAAAGTGGATCTGTACGTCGCTGCTGATTTGGTCGCCAGATTAAAACTGAGAAAAGTGGACAGTCTCTCCCGATGCAGCAATTTCTTATTTTCTTCTTCTCTGACTACTCCACTCCCCCAAGTAAAAATCTGAATTTCACAAGCGATTAGCTGTAAAAAATATGTTTCCTGTACAGTGTGCAGTTTGTGTATTGAGTGGGCTCTCTATTCAGAGAAAACTACATCTGTAGATGTTTAGTCTCTCTCATCTCAAAGCAATCACAGACGGAGTGAGGTTTCTGATTACCCCGTACCAATTTGAGTAGTTTGTGATTTCACGATTTCTGGAGATCAGACCTTTCAAATGTTGCCTCTCTTCTCCATTTGAAGCAGCTGTCGTGCGAAGTCGCCAGAATCCACTTGAATTGAAGTGAATGCATTCTCCCCCCCCCCCCCCCCCCCGAGGGGAGTTGTCTCTGAAGCAGAAACTTTGTCATGACACTCTGAAGGTCTTCTTCTATCTGTCTGCTCCAACTCTATCTCCTCTGTGCTCCCTCTGCAGCGAGGTGCCAACTCTTTGCCTCTTATTCAAATCAAGTCACGCAACTCAGCGGGAGTCCTTCAGAGGACAAAAGCAAGGAGGCCTGGACCATGAAAGGAGATTAACATTTCACAGATCCAAAGACGGAGCGGTGCGGCCACCACTGCTGTTCCCTGAGTAAATGGAGCAAGTGTTTGTTTAATTGCTTGTTTCAGTGCTAAATAAAATGATAATAACCTTTGAAGACTAGAGGAGGCATGCCAGTACAATTTCAGTTTCTTCCTGTTAGATGAATAACTGTTGGCAGTTGTGTTCAGAAGTTTGAGAAGTTGTATCCTCTTGGAAATACAGCAGATGCTTAGAGTTGCTTGTCCTCATGCTGTTCCTGAGTCTCCCTGGCATTTGCACAAGATGTCGATTAGCACACAGATTACTTTTCTGCTGTCAGCATATTCATCTGAACTAATAAACTGAAGTGTTGAGTTGTTAGCATTTGTGCTGATTACCTGTCACCTCTCACGTCCTGTATATATTTGTGGTCGTCATGTTAACTTGTAAACGCATCCATCCATCCCACAGTGCTGACCCGAAGTTGTGCTTTCCAAGTGTTAATATAGTAATGCAGTGCAAGATTTACTCCTTCATTAGAATTACTACATATACTGTGCCATTGCACTACAGTACTTCTAACACTTCTGCTATATTTCTACATGAAAACGATGATATGAAAGATGCCAAATGACCAAAAATAATGTGGAACTATCAAATAACTCTTTCTCCTCCTCCGCAGCAGCAGTTCAGACAACATAAGTGATGTCATCCAGTTTATCTCAGGTTGGAAACTAAAAGCAAAGTTCTAACAACCAGGAAACACGAAACATGATGTAACAAAGATGAATGTGCCGTTTGAAAGACAGGAAGAGAAATCCAAGGCTCTGATCAGACAGGCTCACTGGGCTTCCATTTCTGTAGACGGCTACAGTTTTGAATAATATACCACAGCAGTGTTTTTCTGTCAGCTGTCCTTACTCTGACTGAGATTTTGATGTGAAGTAACCTCACAGATCCGCAGATCAATGTGTCTTTTAAATGCAGATGGAGGTCAGTCGCTCTGACTCTGATTGAGGGTGAGAGGCTGTTTCCTGTGGCGGACACAGGGAAGCAGAGTGGATATATGAGACCCTCAGAAAGAGGAGACATTAGCGAGTCGGGCAACCAATAGCCGGTCCAGGAGCTGAGGCCATTTGGAGAATCAGCTGTTAATCATCAGACCTGCCATCACAAAAATGATTATTAACCACAGGGAGTCAGTTGGTCCTGCTGAGTGACTGAGTACTTGTTTGTTTTAAAGTCAACGTATCATCTAGCTGTTTATCCATGTGTAGATGTGAGAGCGGTATGGCTTTAGACTGAGTGATGTGGCGAAGCAGTGATGGAGGAATGTTTCTTCAGCATTGTGACATAAGACGTCTTCAGACATGACGCAGGGAGTCTGGAGAAAATAGTCTGGACTCTCTTTGGAGTTTGCTTTTCACAGAGGAACAGCGCAGCAGGAGATTCTCTGCTCGGATACAACGCAGACATCTCTGCCGTGTTCAGGTGAGGGGTGGAGCCTCAGGCAGAGGAAGGATGTAACGTATATGTTTTCCTTTGTTTTTCTTTTTGTTGTGTTCAGTTTTGAAACATCATTCACATGCTGTTTTGTCACATCGGCTCCCCTGGACTTTTTGCTGACTTTATTCTGGGAGGCCGGTCGCACATTTGCGTTCACACATACAGCCCAGAGGATCTGTGGAGTCCAGTGCACATCTGAAAGCAGCTATAACAGATGCACCTCTCACAGGAGCTGGAGGAGACTTAGGTTTTTTTGGGGAAGATTAAGCTTTTTTCTTGTGGAGGGATATGATGTGACAATTTCTCACCTGAGCAGAGATTCTTCAGTTTGGGCCCCACTGGTGCAACCCACACACACACCCACTAACATCTGGCTTTCGTCTGCAGTGGGAATGGATACAATCAGTATTCACTCCAGGGTCAAATGACTCTGCAGTAGACCTGGTTTTTATTGGTTATGGCTCCGATCGGCAGTAATTGAAACGTGACACCTGGGTGAATATGCTAATTTGGCAAAACAGCGAGGAGAGAGAGGCGTTTTTGGCATCGAACATGACGCACTGTGGGAAAAAGCAAGTCTTGCTCCTCTAACGGTAATGGGAAAGGAGTCAATTGCTTTTTTTATTTTTAGTGGGATTACCTGCGTTTAAAATATCCGCATATACTCTTTAATTTTGGTATAAAAGAGGTATTACTGGAGGTTGGTGCAGTGTGACTTCAGCATCCTGGCTTCACAGCAGCAACAGCACAGGAGTCATCACAGTGTTACGGTGTGACACGAAGTTGCTGAAGTTGCGGCGTCTGCATCTTCCACTACTGCCAGCACTCTGCTGGTGAGGAAGACTCCAGCAGCAGCACTGCGCCGTCAGCTGGGACGCAGGGTTTTGCCACCTACTCCTCCTCCTCTGCTGCTGAAGTGGACCAGCAACGTGCAGCTGTGTCTTTAAGTATCCTCCACCAATCAATCTGAAAACAAAGAGCCTCTTTTATAATCAAGGACAGAGAATAAATGCAAACTGCACGCTGACAGAACATACCGTCATGTCGTTAGCATTTCATATGCAGTGAAATAAAATCAAGTGCTTTGTTTATAGAATGAGCTGGTAAAATGTCACAAAATGATAAAGAAGATATATCAGGCGCCATCACTCTATGTTTATATATAATGTAAATGCCAAATCAACACAATGATTCATTTTACTGAATTACAAGAGATTCAATAAACCTTTCATCAGATCACATTTACAAGTTGAGCATATTCAAGAAAATCTAGAACAACCTTATTACTGTTTTTTTTTTGTTTATTGTGTTTGTGTAAGTGGGTGAGTGGTCCATGTATAACTCATACTGTGGGGACCTTCACACAGTCACATTGTAGGAAAAGTCCCTATAATGTAAATCATAAAATTGTATTATATGTTTCAAGATTAGGATAAGTTTAGGTTTAGGTTAAGATTAAGGGTTAGGGTAAAGAAATGAGTAACTATGGTTGGGGTTAGGGCCCTATGACATCATTAGTCATTTTCAGACATCATCTGCGGGTAAAATCCAGAAAATAAGCGACAGCGCTTACCCAGAGTCTGTCGTACACACCTGTACATCACAGCGGGAGGTTCTCTGCACAGACACGTTCACAACAACAAAAAGTCCTCCGCATTATGCAGGTGAGAGGTGGTGGAGCTGGGTGCAGCAGACAGAGGCAAGTAGAAGAAGTAACGTATTAACTCCTCTGCACAGATCACATGATTTTCTTTATACCATACGGACAGCAACGTCAGCTCTTATCCCCACAAACTCTCTTGACATATTCATCGGTGTCTTCTATGTGTATGACAGTGCTTTTTTCACTGGGAGGAGATAGTCTGCAGTAACTGCGGAGCGTCTCACTCGGACATTTGCGTTCACAGAAAATCCACATCTGTAGTAGAGAGAGAGAGAGAGATGAAGAGAGAGAGAGATTCTAATCATGGACCAAATCACTAACATGTGCATACATTTGACTTTTTTGTCAGCTTTGTTTTTTGGTGCAAAGTGTTTTAAAGCAGGGACCAAGCTCATAAAAAAGTTCATCCCAGTTTGTTTCCTGCGGAAAGGATCCGAGGTACTGTGTCCACTCTCCTTCTTCCCCAGCTCTGCTCTCCTCTCACAACCTCTTCCATTGTCCCTGCTGGTATTTGGCTGGACGGGCGTCTCGACAGCCTGGGGTGCACTAGGTGAAGGACAGGTGCAGGTGTCCAGTGGCTCAGATGTCCTAGGTGCAGGGTGTAAATGCAGGTTTATAGGGGACATGTAAGCCGTTTTCAGACATGAACTCTGGACAATAGGGTCTGGACTTTCTCTAGAGTATGCCTTTTACACATGAAGTATTAATTATATCAACATGTTTTTGTTGTCTGCTTCTTCTATGCGTATGGCAACACTTTTGTCATCTTGAGATGTTTCTCTTCTTTTTGTTATTTTCATGTTTGCGTTTGTCACATTTAAGAAAATATTACACTATCAATACACTTGCTCATAGTGAAAATCCAGAGGATCTCCTGCTGTGTTCTCAGGAGATCCTGAGTTTCTCCTGAGAAGTTTTTACAAGAGGGCTGATCAGAGAAACTGAAAAAAAAGTCCAGAGGCTCTCACTCGAACATTTGTGTTTTCACACACAGCCCCTCCTGGAGAATGTCAGGAGATTCTTCACACATCAGTGCATATCTGAAAGCAGCTTCAAAGTAGTAATTTGCCTCCAGGTTTTCTGCTCAAATCATGGTAATAATATTTTCTCCAAGATTGTTGTTTCAAGCAAAAGTCCACTTCTCAATACAGCCACTTGAAAAATAGGGTGAAACAACACCAATGATGTTTTTCTGCTCTGAGTTGAACGTGTTTCAACTCGAGGCGCTTAGAGTCTCGAGTTGAAATCAGCGCTCCAAGCTTTTAAAATAACAAACAACTGGAAAAAGACGCCTTAGCTGAAAAAAACGCATCCTGTCTGATCGCCGTCTAACGGAATTAGCAATCAGATCGTGTTATGGAAAGAGTAGGATACAGCGCTTTTGCAGCTTGCCCCATATGGGAGATAAAAAATTAAGATCTCCGCCTGCAGCCTGCGTGGACTGCAAAGTTCATTTCATGAAAGTATTTTTTATACCAAAGAAAAAGGCCCGATGAGAAGTGTTGACAGTGTGCTCTGTGATTTATCCATAGTAACCCTTTGAGTCTAAAAACAGATGTTGCTTGGCGGTTGGGGGTAAAGTGATCGGTACAATTGTCATGTCTGTGCGGCAAGAACAGAGCTGGAGTCAGGATGTGTTTAGCCTCGCTTAGAATAAGGACTGGAAGCAGGGCGAGCGGGCGAGCGGGCGGCCAGCCTCAGTCACAAGTGAAAAATAAACCTGCACGTCTCATTTGTTTAATGTGTACATAAACACAACCATTTGTAAACTTAGTAGGAAGTTGGTGTAAACTATTACTCCATCAACAGGTGGGCTCAGTAACAACGTGCAGCCTCACAGGAGGTTGCCAGGTTTGGTAGCGTTGTGTCTTTACAGAGACCAAAACTTCCACCTGTGCCCACTGACTGTGTCTTGTTTGTCCAAAAATAGTGATGTCCCATCACTCTGTATAAAACAAAAATAATTTTTATTTTTAGAATTGTGTTTACTGTGCAAATGATGGAGTTTTTTTTCTTAATGACATGTTACAAAAGTCCCTCGGCTGGGAATTTGAGGACAGTGCGGTTATGTAGTATGAACCTTAGATTATATCTATACTACTGATTTCATTTGAAAACTTATCATCTCTGCTACATATATGTATGGTCCAACAAAATGGAGAAGTTTGGAAATGTAGCCTTAACCCCCCCCCCCCTTTTTTCTGTTTCTCTCCATTGCAATCCTTTTCGCACATTTCTATTTCAATCAGAGTTAAGTGACATTAGTTTCAAAGTTTATTTTGTCAGAATTATTTATTGCTAAAGACACTTTATTTTGTATATTCTATATATTTAAATTTTAAAGAAACTACCGCTGCACATTACTTCCTGTTTGCTTTCTTTTGTGACACCAGGTCCACAGATACAGTTTACGTACCTACACAGGAGAAGGCCGATTAGCAGAGCAGATATTCATTGAACCAGCTGTGTGTGGATAAAACCTTTAGAAAAGCTCCACAATGTGAAGAAGAGTGATGGCTGTGTGACCAGGAAACATCCCAGCAGGGGAGAGCGTCACGTGGCTGACAAGGCGCAGGTGCCCGAGCACAAACACACCGCGCTGTCCCATCCATCGTGGTGCTCCGGTCAGTCGTCCTAAAGGCCACTTCATCACACCCTGACAATGGGACAGAGCTGCTCACTGAGCGCACCGGCCCGGGACGGGAGTGGAGTCCTCCTGCAGTCTCTTTCACATCACTGGTGTCAGAGCCAACGTGACTCATACAGAGTAGGTTTCATAAACAGAACAGGACATCAACTGCGCTCCTCACATGCTCAACCTGGGATTCACTGGCCTGCTTTTGTCCCGATTTCTGAGATGTGTCACTCATTTTGAAGCTGGACCGGATTTCAGCTTTGTTATGCGTTGTTTGTCGTACAGTGCACAGGGGGGGGGGTGCGTGGAGCAATCGGATGCTCCGGAGCGACCGTCCGATGAGTTTCGATCATCTGACAGGTCGTTGCACGAATTTCTGACATGATAAAAATGTTGGTCGGCTGTACAGTTATAGTCACGAGACGATTCCACCCGAATCACATTTTATTTCACTGCATCTGTGAGAAATGACAAAAAACACATTTGTGGGAAATAGTGATCAATTTACAAAATAGTCACCTCAAATGAATTTTGCTTTCTTTCTAAAAAAACAGCCAAACCCAAATGCCCACATATTTTAAGCGACCTGGACGTTCATATGCCGCTGCCTCTGTGTTTGGACATACAGCACACAGAATGAGACAGTGTCCAGGTTTTATAAGTCTGTCTTCGACACTTGTACATCCAGCCCAGTTTGGTGGAGGTGATTGGCTTTCTTGTGTTTACAGGATCTTATTTTTCAAGAATAAAATACCTACGCTTCACTAATTATTATCAGTATCATATTTATTAAATCTGACTACAAACAGAAATGTAAAAAATGTGTTTGGTGCCATAAATGAGGATATCATGGCTCAATGCATTGTGCTAACTCTGCAGTCACTATACCTTTGTTGTGGGTATTCAGGAAAAAAACCACATGTCGCCATTATACTGAATATTAAACGGGTAGGACTTTGTAAATAAACTTTAATTTCACACTCATGGTCCAGATATACAGTTCTGAACTTATCTAGACCCTCACCCTCTGACCAGTAAGTTTATTCTTTATCTGGAGCATCAAAAACTTTTCTTTTCTCTGTCTCTGTCACTATGATTGCTATCTTCTTCAGCTCGGGGAAACCTTCTTGTCGACATTAATGCTGCAACAGACTCCAGATTTAAAACAATGGAACACTGTTAATTAAAAAAAGATTTACCTGATGTTGATGCTTAATCATCATTGTGTGAATGCATTTGGTGAAGAGCTCGAATGTAAAAGTCTGACACTCGTTTCGAACCACAAGCATGAGATAGATTTTTTTTTAAATCGCTCTGTAGGAGATAAAGCAAATAGACACACACCCCAAAATTTGGAACTATTCCTTGAATTATTCTCTCACCATATACCTTTTTAAACATCTTGTTATAGCGTGTCGAAAACAGAATCCTTTGTGAGTCCCTGGGACACTGTGTGTGTTGTTTGCTTCTCCAGAAACCAGTTGGTTAACACCTTTCATCTAATCTCCTCCCTGAGAGTAACAAACTCACCGCGCTTCCTCCTGCAACTCATTCGGGAAACATTTTGGATGATTACTTGTGTGGGATGCGGTAATGCAATTATGTCTGTGCACGCTGCGGTGCTCAGGGCTCGGAGACTGACATTAGACTTGATGGATTCAGCCATCAAACACATTCTCATGATTGTCATGTGGCAGTCAGTAACAATGTGCCCACTTCCCTCCCACTCAATCTTGCGTCCCTACAGTAAACTATTACATTCACTTTACACGTACTGAATTATGTGAGCTGGTGCTGGATAATGAGGTAAATAAAATTGAAGCAGAAAACTACTGTCGTAAATGTTTGTAAGCCTTCTGCTGTGTGATAATGACGAATATTAATCAGAAAAAATTCATCTCTGCTTTCTTACACACATAATTGACGCTAATAAACAAGTTTGATTTAATAACTTTTTGTCTTTGACAACTTTTCCAGTTTCGACTGCCACTGTGGCTCAGAGATTTGGCGTGCGCTCACTTGATCTCCCCGTAAGTTGCAGATATTTTCATAGGCAGCTCCAGCAAATTCCAGCAAGAGTTGGATCACACAATTTGTTCCAGATTGTCTGTGCGGCAGTTTGTTAGAGGAGCCGTCTGAGGCAGCGATTTTGCAAACTCCGTGCTCTCCGGCGCTATGGGAGGTTTGCCACAGAGGCCGAGCTGTTTGTATGCACTCAGGGTCTTTTTGAAGCTCTGTCTCTCGCTCCCACACACACACTCACACACACACTCACACACACACACACTTATATGGTCATGTTAAAACAAATATGACTTGATGATGGTTTTTCCTTAGATGCTGTGCACGAGTTTTTTTGAGTCTGGATTTCTGTCAGTGTTAGCGTCCTCATCTGATATCAGTGCTATCAAGTCAGTGTCACTGTGCTGCGGTGCTGCACACGCCACATGACAAGGACGACCAAAAACTATGAAAACATACCAGTGAGCCTCACTGTTGCACTGAGTGACATGTTCCTTCATGACTATCAGCACTCTATATATTTTACGTGCTGCCCAAAATACTCATTACAGCAACAAATGGGTATTAATCCACCACTGATCCTAATTATTCCAAATCTCTGTTTTTTTCACATATAATAATTAAATTACTAATTTGTTTGTTAGATATAAAAATATATACTGTGTTTCGTACTTTTCGATTTTAAATATTCTCACTTCTCCCTCACCCATAAGGGAGATCTCCATTTTTTAATTATTGAGTTGACTGTTCTATTTTAGTCTAAATGTGTACATTTGTTTGTAAATCCTTGTACATAGTGCCAGGAATACAATCATTGGATATATTTAATTTTACAGATGCCAGTCAGGTGTAGATTTGACCTGCAAATGCTCTCAGACAAGGGACATGAGTAAATATATTGGCACTGGATGTATCAGAAATGTTCATGAACAATGTGATGTGGCATTAAAATATCTTTCTGAAGTGACTCCAGCATTATTATAGTTTTTACAGTTATAATTAGGCACTCACATTATTTGGGTGAGAGATCCTGACCAATCAATCAAATATTATTTGTATAGCCCATATTCGCAAATCTCAATTTGCCTCACAGGGCTCAACAAGGTGTGACATTCTCTGTCATTAACGCCCAACAAGATTGAAGAGAAAAATAAAAAAAAAACACTTTTAACAGGGTAAAAAAACTCAGAACAAGCCGCACGGGTGGGATCCCTCTCTCAGTACAGACAGAAGTGCAATAGTGTAAAAGAGCACATCAATCGCATAACAATACTTGCAACATTCATGAGAAAAGACAGCATCTAACATAAATGGAGAGGCAAATTAATAAGTATTTATACGAAAGAAAATGTCTGACAGAAATGAAGAGAGGAGCAATGAAAGTTGTAATATATAGAGTTATTGTCAGTAGTAGTATATGTAGGTAGGCCTATATTTTAAACAATCTAGTTGTAATCACAATCCACGTTGAGCTGCCACCATGATCACAATCCACGGCCACAGCCGCCATCCTGGACCTGCAATGATAGAGCACAGGGACTCTGGGAAGAAGTCCGGTCAGTCTCATGTATTGATGAGACGTTAATGTGATGAACAGCGAGGGGAGGAAAGAGAAGCTCCATTTTGTCACCCGACAATCCCGGCCTGGTGTAACACAGAAAAGTTCACGATGACTAAATATTTAGTTTATTTAACCTGGTCTCTGTTGCACTCGTGCTCCGTGCGCCTGCCACCACTCCAATGACTGCTGTCCTTCATTCATTCAGCGAGTCACACCATGCACACTGAAGAATGGGGTGGAAGAGAGCGCGTTAATAAAAGCAGAGGGGGACGTTAATGAAGCCTTGAAAGTTAACGCAAACAACAGATAAACAGTTTCTACAGGTGCCCAAACTTTTTCTGATGACTGGACAGACATTTACTGCACCCTTTGCTGCATCGCGAGGATAAAACTGTGCTGTGGGGAATATCACTGTATCTTTTAATCAGACTGGTAGGTCCTACAGCAAGATGATGAGTCACAACATAGACGAACAGAACCAGGCGGTGGTTTCACTTGATCAAGTGCCGCACAGACTCTAGACTAAACCTCGTGGAGCTGGTTTGGGAAGATTTGGGGTGAAATAAACTGCAATGCAACACATAAGTGGGAGAGAACACCAGGAGTGTGTTAGGCCGCTGGATGAGTCGAACACTTTGAGTAAATGTCCACATGTCACCCATTCCACAGATAGGGAGACAGAGTCAGACATTATATAGAGACACACCAATACATTGTTACTTGTGGCCTTGCCTAAGGATTTTTTTTTATATAACACATAAATGCATACCATAATTTGTGTACATTGAGCCAAGAACAATTTTTCTACGTGCATAAAAACTTTAAATCTATATTATTTTTAATGTAGTTTTCCCATAATTCACTCTTTCTGAGTTGAACTGTCTTGAAACATGACACAACAAGGAAGATCGCTGCACAAGTGCAGTGAAAAGAAAAGGACAGCTTAATTCAAGGAAATTAGAGTATTGGAAACGGCTGAAATAATGTAACCCCACCTGCAGATTCCTTTTTCTGTTATTGTAAGAAAATGAGATTTTCATGGTTCAACTGATAAAAATGTAAGAATGGAAAAAAGACATGGCTGTTGCTGCTGCCAGAAATACATGGTATCCTATGTATGGGATGTTGGTTTTCCCCTCAGGAAGCATCTTCAGTAGAGGACCCTAAAAACTGCTTTAAAGAAGCTGTTAAATCATTTTGCGCTCTACAGAGTAACAAAAAAGAACCGTGTTTATTTGCAAATGTCCCACATTGTTGCCACGAATTCCCTTAACAACCTGCAAATGAATGACGATTGGAAGTGAAGGCAGTGGCTCCTCCACACCGTGCGGCTGCCAGTAATCGCAGGACTCCCAACAGTCCTGCCAACTGCTGCTTGTCCCCTCTCTCTGGCAGACACGTCTTTTGAAGGCCCCTCACCACTCGAGCCTTTGAACGTGGCACAGGCTCCAGGACACACTGTACTGACAAGATAAAGACTGCGCACATTAGAATGTCCCAAATTAAAATATTCCATGTCTCCTCAACTTCTTTTAATTTCATGCACATAATGCTATTTATGGCATTTTCAGACGCTGCGGGATTTGAGTTTATTCATCCCTGTTTCCATTGTGGTTCCACAAAAACAAGGCCACGTTTATCTTCGACCTTTCCCTCCTGATCAATACCATCTTTGTGTCTTTGATCGCTGAGCTCACACGCATCAAGTCTGCATTTAAACAGTTTTGGTACTGAACCATAGATATTGCCAGCGGGTGGATCTGAACTCTGGGAGAACATATGGGGTCAATTAGGCAGAGTTTGCTCCTGGACGGCTTTCAACTGATCCACGAGAGGGACCTGCAGAATAGGTGGTCTCAGGCCATTTGGCAAGGCAATTGTGGGCAGCCTGCGAGTTAGGGACATGAAAGTATCAGGTGTTAGCCAGCAAATGATCCAGTAAAGGTGAGGCTGGGATAGCAGATTGTCCAGCTCCAGTGCCATGTGACCAGTGTTTGCTGACAGAGAAGAAGGGGAGAGTTACAAGGGGAGAGTTACCATACGTTATACACTGCTCTTTAGAAATACGTTATGTCAATACTACATACATTTTAAAAGAACATATATCGCTGCCTGCCTGTTACTTAAAACGTGTCATGTATTACTTTAAGACTAATGGAAGCATGGACGTTTTTTACCTGGGATAAGAAACAAGTCAATATGCCATGTTTAACATCATGTATTTTAATTATCTGTCTAATAATGCAACATACATCTGTCTGTCTGACTTCAACACATAGGCATGTGCAGTATAAATTGCCAGAGGATTTATTTGAATAAACGAGTGACCAGCGCTCCATAGAAGTCTTTGTGTGTGTGTGTGTGTGTGATAAACTTCAGCAGGGGTCAAACTGTGGGTCAAAATCTCCGTCAGATCATTTCGATAGATTGATTATTTTTACGTCACCACAACGGACTGACAGACACGTGAGGTTGTCAAAGGTGCTGATCTCTGTCATGGCAACAATATTCATAGAATCACTCCCTTAAGGCAATTTGTCTTCAAAGTAAAAGCACAATGTTTTCCTTTTGTTGCTGCAATGCTTTACATAGAAGTGAATTACAGAGCTTTTATTTTGAAAAGCTGCGCCGCTTGCTTATCACACCTCTGAAATAGCCCATATGCAATGTATGAAAAGGTTCAGTGTGTAAGATTTATGTGAAAGGGATCTACTGGCAGAAATTGAATATAAAATAATCCTGATGTTTTCACTGGTGTGTTATTATCTAAATTGTACAAATGTATGTTTTTTACCCTAGAATGGGGCTTTTATATTAAAATACTTTACATCTGGTCCTCTCTACGGAGGACACCATATTTTTTACAGTAGCTCAAACTGGACAAACTAAACACCTTTTGAGTTTTTATGAAAACTGAAGGCTACCACATGGTTTCATGTTTTGCAGGTAAGGTGATTCAAATCTGCAACATTCAGGGCGCAGCCCTAGTTGAAATGTAATCCGATTACTGTATCACACCAAACATTATGCTACTACGGTGGGAACCGCTCATTCTGTCAGTAGCTTTCAGTTGCAGGCGACTGACATCACCACTGATGTGCAGTAATCTAAAACACACACAGTAGCGACATATAGTGCACTTTTTACATAGCGCGGTTACATGTATTTTAAGTCAAAGCTGAGCTGAGCCCACATAATATCATACACATGCATGTGGATCTAAAGTTGGCCGGCTGGTGTTGCATTTGAGGTAAACCTAATTTTGACTGAAACATGATAATATATTTCTGAGACTTCAGCTGAGGTTAAGAGCATGTTCGTGGATCTCGATGAACTCCGGTGACATGAAGTCAGAGCAAAGCACACAACCCCACTGTCCTTTCCGTAAACACAAAAGCCTTCAGAGGGAACAAGCTTGAAAATTTCATTCTCCCCTAAACATGCCCTTTAGGTATATGAGTCACCCGCAGTTTAGAGTTCAAACTTTGCTTTCAACACATAAAGGGATCCAAAACCACAGTTTACAGTTCCACGCAAAGCCATCCATCAGAAAAATGAAACCATCGCTTGAGCCTTTCAAATACGCACTTTGATCTGCAGGGTACAGTCACAAGATGTCTATGTGTTGTGTAGATGTAGAGGAGTCACAGTGGAAAACGGGCGTGGATCAAAAAATAGAATGAGCGGAGTCAAGGGGACGTCAAAACTGTTTGAGAGATGCAGAGAAACCAGTGTGCTGCCGACCATGAAAAATTATATTGATGAGCCGGCGATTGACCTTTTTTTTTTTTTCTCCCAAAGTGTACATTTTCATTTTTCCACACAAATTGGTCCTCATGCATGTCTGTGTGAGAGAAACCTTATAGGTGTAACGTAGAACCCAGAAGTCAAACAATTTCCCGCCACAAACCCTGAAATACCAAACACTTGATTACACGCAGACTCCTTTTAAAACCAAAGTCTGGTTTATTGCAACTTGGGTTGTGATTTCATAGTTTTGGCCTGAGTACACAGAGACAAAGAAGAAGCCGCATGGGATCAGAAACACCAGGTAAGATGATTAGACCCCTGGAGTTGCTTGATTTATTTCGAGACAAAAAAGATTACCACCTAAACTGTTTTCTGTAAATGTCCTAGAACAGTTTTATCATTGTGTAGTGCAGAGGGAAACATTTCTGTTCTCCCAGCAGGTACAGTAAGTTAGCAGGAGAATTTTCACCACTGAAGTATAATATCAACCAAGGTTCAGGTTCTGCAGCTTCTCCTGTGGCCCATGTGTCAGATTCTAGTTTTAGAGCTGATATAATTTGAGTGAACTCATGTAGTGAATATTAATATGTGAAATTGTGTTTAATCAACTTGTTTTAAATGAAGTGACACACAACATTAGTTTAGAACAGGAGTACTGATTGATTTCTGGGCTTATAATGAAGATGCAGTGTGCAGTCATCTGTTCACACCCGGGTCATTTAACCACTTGATCTGACTATGGAAATGTATCGCACAGAAAAGATTTAGATCTTGCTTTTTAAATATTTTCACATTTAAATATTTTTTTAACAACCCTCATATTATTTCTATATTATTAAGTTATTACCAATTTACAAATATACTGTGATTACTTTTCTTTTTTATTTAAAGATGATTTCTTTCATTTCTTTGAGTATATATATTAATACACAAATAAATGCTAGAAATATATATTTATATATATATATATATTTATATATATATATATATATATATATATATATATATGAGTGTGTGTGTGTGTGTGTGTATATGCATCTTTACATGTTTCCATATTGCCATTTCCATAGATTTCATCAATTACAGCAATCACTTTGTAACTGATTGTCCGTACTGTAAATGTATTAGATTGTGATATTCCCAACACACTAAAGGTATTGTGTGTATTATTGTCCAGGAAGAGAGATTCCTCCTCTATTGCTCTCTCTTTTTTCCATTGAAGGGTTGTTTTGGGGAGTTCCAGGGTCAGGACTGAACGGGACAGAGGGTGTTATGATGCCGTATGAATAGTTAAACCCGTTGAGGCATATTTGTGATTTACAATACACAACTAAATAAAATGTACTAACCTTTGCTGAGAACAGTGTTATCATAAGGGAACGTAAGCCTCGTGTGGTGACAAATGAGTTTTTTTCCCAACAAAACTGTCATTAATTCAATGCAAAGGTGAACACTGAGACATAACTCACTGAGGATCCCACAGTACGACCTCTGACCACCATGCAGCATCTGTGTGAATTATGTGTCGCCCTCATCTGACACTTTGAAGCATTCACTCCTTTGTACGAGCTGGCATTTCACTACCAGACCTCCTACAGTAAAGCCCCGAACACTGAAGAGAAAGTTGAAAATTACCATTTTCTATGTGACAAAATTGCTTTCTCGTTATTTTGGGGGGGTGACATTTCCGCCCTCATGCATCATTTATGTGCCCCCTGGAAAACAGGGGATGGGGAAAGGAGAGATAGAGGAGATGAAATTAGAAAATACTAGCCCTTGTGTGTGTGTGTGTGTGTGTGTGTGTGCACTCTTGTCTGATTTTATCTGTATTTCATTGCATCACTGTGTGTGTGTGTCATATAGATAGAAGAGAGGGAGAGAGAGAGGGCGAGAGAGCCCTGTTACATGTGAGAATGTCACAAACATGGCCCACATGAATAAGAAGAGTGGGACATTCCGAGCAGTGTTGCAGGTCTGGGGGATAATTCTGCCTTTCAACTGCTTCCCATTTATTTCATAACTGCAGCAGTGTCATCTCAGCCTGGTCAAGATGAAAAGCATCGTTGTGTAAAGAAATTGAAATGAAAATCCTTCTGGACTCAGCAGGATTGGGGGGGGGTGTAGAGGTGGGGGTATTATCTATGACTCAATGGCACTTCAGTGGGATAAGATCTAATTCTGGGAGGAAAATTTCTTTATATGGCCACCTGCTGTCGTCAGCTTTGTCCCAGGATCACAAGTTGTTCTGGGTGACCGGTCTCGGGACACGGCGAGAGGAATGCACTCAGCTCCCCGCTGACATTTAGATCTCTTTATTTTCTCTTTCATTCAGCCCGGAGCTGGCTGAGAAGGATGGGGGGCGGATTGGGAGAGAGAGGGGGTCCTGGATGAAGAGTCCGGGGGGAATAGGAGGGGGGTGAGTCACAGGGGGACCCCGCCACAACAAAAGCACCAGACACGCACTTCAGTCACAACATGAACGTGATGCCAATCTGTGATCACAACTTCACATATTCTGCAGCAGGAAACAATCATGTAGTTAGAAACCGTGAATCACATTTTTGAAATGTTCAATGTTGCTGATTATTAAGGATCGACATTAAGGATACACACCTGGATCTGGATTCATCACAAAACTTTCCACATAAGACATAATACATTTCATCTGAATCCATTTTCAAAATGTGCAACATCCTGCTAAAATAATGAAACCGACATAAAATCCTTAGCAAAGGATCTTTTTACACTATACTTATAATATTTATTTTGCTGGAGAAAATTAATTTGTTTTGCTTAAAAAATGGCGTCGATTAAATAACTACTTTATATATAATGAGATTAATCCTGGAGACAAACCCACAAACATGAAATGGTTCAGTCCTCTTCAACACTATAAAGCATTTCTCTGAACTTGGCTTGGCAGCTTAAGAGTCAGGTATTTTTCTCTGGAATTGGTGGAGACCAAAACAGAGCAAGAGAGACTTGCAGGCATTTTGTCAGTGCTAAGTTAATGCTTATGTTAGTCCAATTACGTTTTGGCTTATGAATTATCCAAACATAATTTTCACTGACAAAAAAACAAAGAAAGATAAAATCAGTCATTAGGCCGTAATACATGGAGGTCATAGCAAAAATAAACTCAAGAAGCAGACTAGTTCATTTTAGAATTATTTTTTTATAAAATATTATTAATCAGGATTATTAATTTGCACTGAATATTATTATTTATTATGCACTAATATCGTCATTGTGAAGCTACTTTTTAACTACTTAAAATGTACAGATGTCTGCAGGAGCAGCCAGAGACAGAGCTGGTCATCCTCTAACTAGAAGATCAGAAAAGATACTGAACCCCCAATAGCCCCTGATGATGTCTGTGCATTGGAGAACAAGCTGTGTGAATGGGTGAATGCTACTAGTCGCTAATCTGACTAAAGCTGCTACACAAATGCGGTCCATTTACTAAAACAGCTTTTTCATATTTTATATGTCGATAACATGTTGTGAAAACCAAATCAAAGTGCAGCTCCACAACATGAGGATCAGTTTAGTGCTCATGGGAAATCCTATAATACAAAAACAGCTGTTTAACATCTGAGTAAATAACCCTGATGATATCATGAGTCATATCACGTGTCATCATCAGGGTTATTTTCTTTTTTTTTGTCAGAGAGATGTTGTTACATCCTGGAGGTGAAGGAGTTCAAAAGATGAAGGCATCAACAAGGCAGAAAAAAAAACTGGACACGGTCGTTTTTTTTCCTTCCAGATAACCAATCCAATACCTGGTCTTTACCTATTATACCCAATACCAAGTACCAATCCGATACAGTACATTTTGAAAAAATAACAACTCATATAATGTATTTTATCCACTGGATGCTCCAAACCCTGATGAGTGCTTTCATCGTTGTACGGCCTGGCTCATGTTAAACCCTCTGAAGAGAAAGAATACCATGGAACTTCTTCTTTTATCTACTTTGACAGTCATAACTTAAAAAGTACACTAATAAATACATCTAATAAATACACAATTACTTCTTTTTAAAAGCTCAAGTCTTGCTATGGTGCACTTCGCTGTTTTACATGTGGGACCTTCCAGCAGCAAATATTACCCAATTGATGATATTTTAGCTAGCTCTGGCTAATGCTACCCATCCGGAAATAACTTCCTCTTCGCAGGTCTAAACACAGCACTTGCTAGTGGCAGTACAGTACTGCTGCAACAACGAAGAAGAAAATATACTTTAGAACGTGGCATCAGATCAGTGGACATAATTGCAAAGTCCCAACCCCGCACTTTTCAGAGTTTATCAGAGTTATTCCTAATTCTGGTATCAGGATTAGAACATCTCTAAAGAAAAAAGGCATTGTAGTATGGGGAATGAAGGGTGTTGTGATTTTCAAAGTCATACTGAAAGTCACAGCATCTCGACCTCTGTTTCAAACTCCTTGGAGTAGCCCTTTATATAAATTATATAAAAAATATTTTTCCTAGTGTAACTGATAAAAAATGACTGAAATAAGTGAAAAAGTGTTAAGTATAACGCACAGTACTTGGTCACGACAGAGCATCTCTACTGTCTGTACTCCTCCTGCAAATAAAGGAAAACAATCACACCAACAATGGTGGGTGGTTAATTGAATCAACTGGTGGTCGTGCAACTCACCACTTGCTCCTCATTCAGCTCATTGAGGGGAGGGGTGGACGGGGTCTGTCGGTCTCAGGGAGCCTCTTGTGTCTCTGTTGCAGAACAATAGGTCCTTGCAAAGAAGTCAGCTCAGAGCCAAGGCACAAATCTCTCCAAGAGACACCTTTTGTTTCCCCTCAAACCAAAATCTGCTGCTCAGCACCACCTAATTAACGGCCCGACGCATGTTTCTCTTGTTTTCTCGCGGCTGAATGGGAACTGTACGGCCGCTATTTGTCTTTCCCACGCGTGTTATCGCCAGCCGAGCTCCGCGTAAAGCGATGCAGCCTCATAACTCACGCAGATGCTGTACCTGGCAGATACGATCTTGTTGTAAAGATGCAGATACACGTACACTGGGTATAAACCAAAGTGATGCCGTGTGGAAGGTCCTGCCAGCTGATCACAGCCATAAAAAAGAGGGAGCTTTCGTCCCCTCTGTCAGAAATAATGCCACCTCCATCTGTAGGTGCTGCTCGGAAACAAAGACACATATCTGAAGAGTGTGTGAGTGTCTGCTTCCAGGACCTTCACACACACACACACACAGAGCAATAAGCACTGAAATTACCTTAGGCATGATTTGAAATACAAACATTATTTTATTAAAATAAAAAAATAAATGCTGGTGTCAATGTGCTCCAGAAATGGCTTATGTTACATCTGTGCAAACTACACAGCAGATATATACACAGCAAATTAAGACATGTAAGTGCAACACACACATGAAAAGCTTCAATGAAGTCTTTTATTTTTATCACTAACAGCTATAGTTATTCATTAAGAGATATTTATAATTGTTTCTAAAACTCAGAAATAGCAATTAAAAGAGCCTGTTCTAACAACAGTGCAAAATACAAATACATGTAGGCTAAAGAGAAACACAGCAAATCATCACATTAGAGCAGTTGGAATCAGAGAATATAGGTTTTCTTTGTTTTGTTCTATTTCTTTTTTGTTGCATTGCTTTCAAATTGACTTAGCTTCACTTTAATATTCAGTTAATTTACGTTTCAAAGGATTCAACTTGTATATATAAAATAAATGCATTCTATTAAAGTATAGTTCCACAACAAAGGGGTGTACATGGGTACTTACATCACCATGACAACTTCAAGTCATTATTTTTTACCTATGTGTTAAACTGGTCAGTAGGTTAAAGTTCTACATTTTACCCCAAACCAGACAGGAACATTATCAGTCATACCGCTGCAAAATTACATTTTAGGTCAATCTTTCAAAACGAATGGAAAGACAACCACAGACAGTAACCGAGCATTTGTTTTACTCTCACATGAAACTACTGAATAAACTCATCGCTCCTCAGTGCAGTTGAGACTGCGGCTGAGCGTGCAAGTCAAACATTGACAGACGCAGCTGCACTGTGTAACTGCTACTTCTGTTCTTAGAGTCTGACAACATTAACATTCTAACTAACAAATTTGTCTTTTAATGCATCAGTGAGAATCATAATCCGAAATACATAGTAAGATTCATCAGCATTTTTCTACAATATGAGGCTTTGGAGAGGGAAATCGCCTCCTCACTAATCCTTCGAATATCTACTTTATTTGTCCAAATAAATATTTATATGTTATTTATATGGATATTCCTTTTTCCACTGAATTATATCAAACATTTAAGGGAAAATGAAAAACCTGAGTTAGACTCTATTCGCACAGCTGGATTTTATTGGTACGTTCAAACTTGAGATCATTTAGACCTTCATTCTCAAGCTGCTTCCCAAAAAAGTGCACTTTCTTAATAATGTCCTGAAAATGACTTTTCAATGTGGTACATATTAAACTGTAGACAGCAATGCAGTGGTGAACCTCCAGTTAATAAATCACTATTAATCCGGAGTATTTTAACAGAGCAGGTCAGCTGAATATGCAAACACTAAATTTGTCTACAGGCAATTCATTACATACAGTATACATGAGGTTTCCAATAATAATAGTAATGAATAAATTAAAAATGTGCTTGACTTTAAATGTAACAGGTCTGTGAAGGAAATTCCTGCTTACGGTGCTAATTCAGGCCAGACTTGTAATTAGCACCAAGTTGTTCTTTCCAGGGAACTTGCTTGGAACTTAAAAAAAAGAAGAAGATGAAAACAGAAATTAGTGTGCATCTCCATCATATTGTGTTTTATATATATATCCTGAGGACGTCATGTCAAATGACATCAGTCTTAACTAAACAACCTCCCATCAAGGTTCACTGTTGCCGGGTTTTAAGGTCCATCACATGGTCTTCATCTGTATCGGAGTTTACTTAATAGCGGTGGAACTGTGGATGTTGAAACTTTCCATGATTCTGAGCACCTGTAGCTACATCTGTGTTGGTTTAAACGTTAAGGTTAAAAGTTCACTCTTGTCCTTGGAAACAGCAGCAGCTTTTAGCCATATCACACAAGCCTCAGTGTTTTTTTTCTCTGGGAGAATCGTTTCGTTTCAGTGCCACGTTCAATCACATGCATGTCTTAATGTCAATTTGTGGGGGAGGGGGCTAGCATATACACCAAAACATACAATTTCAAACGTTTGTTTTACATCTAAAAGAAATACGAGCTGTTTTGGAAATATTTTGTTCTTGGTTTTCTTGTTTCTTCTCAGATGGTCTGTATTTATGTAGAGCTTTTCTAGTCTTGATGACCACTCAAAGCACTTTGCACATAATTTTGCCATTCGCCAATTCACACAGTGCATATATGTGCAGCACTTTCTCTATCACACACTAGCAGTCTTCAGGAGCTGATCGGGGTTCAGTGTCTTGCCCAAAGACGCTTTAGCCTGCGGACTGGGGGGTACTGGGATTGAGTCGCCAACCCTCTGGCTGGTGGACGACCCATTTCCACCACTGTTCTGAGGTCACACGCTGCTGCTGTGGTCACTAAGTTTGACACTGACCTGTTCATGCCTGACATGGACATGTATTTTGGGTGATCTGATCATGAGTGGGCAGCTTTATGTACAAGTGTGAAAGCACCCACGATAAAATTGAGAATGAACTGAGATCCCATCACCACAGTCTAATTTCACTCATATATCCTTGGCCTATCATCTTGAAAAGTTACAAAATTCCCATAGGCAAGTCAATTTAACCAAATTAGATCTGATTCCTGAACCGGTTCCTTTCAGCAACCTTGGATCCAGAGCCAGGGCCATGGAGGCACTGAAATCTGAAACCCTGAAGTGCCACTGTCCAATCAGTAATCTTTTTTTGATAAACTAGTCACTTACAAACAACACTGACAATACATATAAATAGTTTTTAAGAATACAATGTAGAATATAAGAACATATTTCAAAATATATTCAATGTGTGTCTGCTCGAAGCTGTAGGGCTAACAGAAAACAAGGAATGACTTAAATGTGCTTAATCAGGAATTGTGTGGATGTTGGACATATAATTGGCCCCTCTGTTTAAATGGTGGCCCCTGACAACGACTGTGCTGTTTAGAGAAGCAATCTGTGTTTCCACCCATTTTGAGTGGAACCATTTTAATCAAGGAGGCTTCATCAACAGAAGTAAGTAGTAGCAAGATGGTCGATTGTATTGATTACCTCTAAACTTTGTTGTATTGTTGCATCTATTGCTTTTTATCCAAAACACAAGCCTGGTCGACGAGCCACTCATGATAAGCTGTAGAAGACATATTAAATGCTCCTCTCTTTCGTTGGAATATGAAGCCTGCTCGTATCGTCATGGTTTAGACTTGAAGTTAAAGAAAATAGTTTAGAACCAAATTTTCAGGTTCTAGATTCATTTATCTTTGGTGAAAATGCTCATAATGAGTTGCATGAACCAGAATGGAACCCATGTCATGTCACTGGAAAAAGTGGGAGGGGAAATATTTCGAGGACGTCAAACTTGCTTTGCCAAGAGTTGACCCATTGTTTTGATATTTTCTCCTTCCTTTTAATTTCCAGCAGACAAGACTGCGCAGACAGGAAGCGCATTCTAACAACACGTCTGGTCTAAACAAACGGAAATGATGTTTATTTGCATGTAGAGCAGGGAAGTGAGATCCTATCAGCAGCAGTCACCAGAGACACATGGAGGTTTGTACTCATGGTTGGAACAATCCAGACACATGTTAGGGGTTTATCTGTGAACAGGACCAGTAATTCTAATTGAATTGTGTTTTATCCAGCTTTTTCCATTCGGTTTCAAATGTGACAAAAAATATTTTTTTTAAATATTTTACTTCCTCAGACTCAAAACAGTAGAGGAATCTGTTTCAGGGTCATTATTGGAATTATTATTTTCACTCTTTCTACCTTTCCTATTAAATATATACTTTTTATTTACCTCATTTGTTTCAGGAAATTTTATATGGAAATAATAGGATAAAATAAATAAAAGGATATGTCTATGTGTGCTAAAGTCAACATGTGTACATGTATATTGAGGAAGAAAGAAAGAGATACAACTTTACTGATTTGAAAATTCCAAAAGATTTGTGATGTAACGGACTGTTTTGCTTCTTGTATGAGGTGGACTTTTAAAACCAGCTCTCGGTCTGTCCCTGTGTATGTTCTCCACATGTCTGCATCCATATGCGACTGTTTATTGTGTTCATCTCAAGGTCTCTTCTTTCATGGCAGTGGAACAGAGAGGTGTTTCTTTGGGAGCAGAGGCAGCGGCCTGCAGCCGTGGCCCTGTGCCGGGATCGCCTTACCCCATACAGCTCGGCTTTGTTATTGGATCTCCCGGGCTGAAGGACACGGTGCATCATCTAACCCGCCTTAATGCATGCAAGATGTCCAATCAGCGCTGTGTTTGGTCATTACGGCCGCAATGCCAGGCCTCCTTCCTGCAGGCCGTCGCGGCCAGACCCAGGAGACCCCGCCAATGATCTCGGGAGCAGATCTCTGTTTCCCCTCACATGAGATCCCTGGACCAGGATTTATTTATGCTGGGGGAAACAGGCACAGACATGGGTGCCCACCATACATCAAACATGTTAAATATTCCATCCGAGTGGAAACGCTGCTGACTCCGATATCGCACCCGATACCGAATCAGCCTGCTATGGAAGGTGATACATGTGGATTCTTTATGGCCTCTGGAGTGTCAGTAGAGAAAGATACAGCATGTGAGAGTAAATGACCTTTCTGTCATAATGGCACAAATTGAAAAACAGCACATTCATTTATGTATTTGTTAAAAACATTGTTCCAAACACATAATACATAGAAATATAGCGAGACTTTATTTTAGGCTTTTAGTCTTCTCACACTTAAAAACTGACAAGATCAAGTACATGCAGGCTGAAAGCATTTGATCACATAGTTGAAACAGAGGACGTCGTCACAGCTGGAAGAAGTGATAACGTGCTGGATGGTGGAGAGATGGCCACTGGAAGATAAAATAATTTTGAAATTGAAACTGAAAGCTCTGAAACTTAGTCCAACCTTTTTAGAAACATGCTGATTCACTTTCTCTGAGAAACTGAGACTGAGATAAGTGACATTAGTCTTATGTGTTAAAATACGGAACGGGAGTTAGGACAGGATTTGCATTGTTAGCTTAGTAAAGACTGGAGGCAGTGAGATCCAACATTTTGAAATTCACCTTTACCACCAAGTCGCAAAGCAGTTATTCACATAGCACCTTTCAACAACAAGAACACTCTGGGATTTACATCAGATGCACATAACACCATTCAAAAGTAAAGTCATTCATCCGACTAACATAAAATTGAAGAAATAAACAAGGTGGAATAAAGCAAGACAGACTAAAAGGGAAAGCAAATCACTGCAGTACAATATAAGATATGAATTTTAATTTATAAAAAGACATTTTTTATTTGAGGTGTGGTTGTATATGCTGGGCCAATGTATTTGTTTTCTATTCATTCAGAAGTTCTGCTAATGGAACTACAGTCACATCTTTTTCTCCATTCACACACACGCAAATATTGTTTATGCAACACACATCAATATAAATCACACATCAATTACACACTAGCAGCACAGCCTTCAGGGGCAATTCAAAGTGGGCATCTTTCTGGAGGATGGAGTGACTGGGACTGAACTGCCTTCCCTACTGTGACAATAAAACTCTAAATAAAAAAACGTTTTGTTCAGTCACTGCACTTTTTCTTTTTGCCAAGTCATGTCATCACTTCCATTTGCATTCCTGTGTGTGAATGGGGGCCAGAGTCTGTGCAGTCGCTCGACCAATCCAGAGTCAGTCTCAGCTGTCAATCATGATGTTTTAACACATTTTACATCATTAAATGACTAACTAACTACAACTTACTGGAAAATAAACACTCACTCAGGTGTGATAAGAACTGTAGTAAATCACAGAAAACATCTTTGAGAAAAAAAATAATTAGACATTTTGTCAAGTGCAATCAAGACAGATATACTATTTTCATATGTCTTCAGGTCTCTTGAAAAAGAGATTTACTTTTAACTCTGCCTGATTAAATACCATTTAAATAAAAAGAGGCAGGCAGACAGGTTGTGAGCAACAGTAATAATCAGTAATAACCCCTTACATCCCCGATGGATGTGTACAACAGTAAACATGAGGCATTTTCTTTTTTTCTAAATTACTTGACAACTTCAGGGTTTGTTTATCGTCTTGTTTTCTTATTCTTCTAAATCCCAATTATTTTTAGTCTTTTCAGATCTCCACAGTAAGTGGTATCATTACTGACAGGGATAGAACTGCCAAGGTGAGACTTACATTCTAAGAAATAGTTACATACTAATAAATATTCATATTAGTAGTGTGATTACATGGGTTTCATTGCAGACCCTGCTCTTGAGATTATTTATACTTCTAACATGTATCTTAATGGTTGATTGAGTGAGACGTTCTGCTCTGGCAGCTGTCGACACTGATGATGGATCACGTAAGAGCGCTGACAGCGTGAGGTTTGATGCTCTACATGTGACGGGACATGTTTTATCTTTGTATATTCTGTCTTACCTGCAGCACCTCCACTGTTTTTCTTTCCTCCCCTTATTTAACGCCACGGTTACAACGCTGAAACATGGGCTGCCGTCATCAGTGCAGTTTCATCGACAAACTCCTTTTAGCATGTCTTCCAGGGAGTGACGGCTGGTGTTCATAATCTCTTTAACTACTGTGATTTTACATCTAAACTCCTGCTACCTGTTCATTTTTTAAATCAAAGTAGCAACTTGGCTTCTTTTTTTTTTTTTAAATTATCTATCCAGCAGCAGCTTAAAATAAGTGCGGCTCTTTTGCATTCATACACACAGGAACATTGAGCTGAGAAATAATAATGATAAGAGTAAAATACAGTGACACCTCCTGATAGCAGTGGGAGAGCTTCTTTCACTCAGGAGAGGAGTCACGATTTACAAGGCAGCCACACAACAGATTCATACCTACTGCAGTGAAAAAGACATGTATCATTTCTCCCAAATGTCTTTGCAATGTGTCGGCGGCTCTGAATAAAATATCAGTCCTCAAAGACAGGGTTGTCTGCAGTGTGCATACAGAGCTGCAAACCCAATTCCAAACCAAATACATTTTTATTTTCAGTTTCCCCACTGCAGCATTCCTTTTTTTTTTTTTTTTTTTTTCTGGAACTGATTTGAATATTATAGATGGAGCGATCTGTCTTTTCAGCACAGGAAGGGAATGTGCCAACGGGAACAAAAACACAAACTGGGAGACATTTCCTAACCAGCCAGGTAATCCGAAGCAGTAGCAAGACCCTGAGAAACACACATGCACATGCCCCGGTGGAAGGCATTGCAAAGTGGACGAATCAGTCACACACACACCCTCCACCTGATTATGGAGTGAAGCAGACCATCAACACAACACGCAGCCTCTCTCAGTCAGGTTTGCTGCCACATCAATCACCTGGGCTCTGTCCAAACCAAATATGAGAATACAGAGAACCGTCAAATTACGGATTGTTTTTTAAATCAACTGAGCACATTTCCCTGTTTCTGCAGCCAGACGCCGAGAGCTCAGATCCGGTTGGGGTGTGTTGGGTTACACGCATGCCTCTGGAGCTCGCTGCCCCCACAATCTGCTTAATGCCTCTGGCTTCCTGGGATGTTATTAATTAATGACGGAGAAATCAGAGCTATAGGTTTCTGTGGATGGTTTGCACACTTGTGCAGCACGTGCCCCCAGACGATGCATTTTAATGATTTTGTTGATGTCACCATCCAGCATGTTCACACAGGTGTTGCCGCATGTCACTTGAATCACTAGGGTTAAAGGGTTATTTCAACAAAATGAAAAAAAAAAACAAACTCCCTTACCTCTAGTGGCATCTCGCCATGCATTGTTTTGCCCGATAGACTGGAGGGAAAGAATGTTCTCGTGCTTTTTCAAAACACATATCTGACTGTATTTGAGAGTGACCTTCACCAGCCATTCCGTCCCTGTAGCTGTACAAAAACCAAGCTATTCTAAATATGTACAAGGTCACGTTGTACTGACTGCTCAGGAGCAGATTTGTGTATATCACACTCATCATTCAGCAGCAGAAGTGATCCTTTAAGTTTCAGTTTCATTACACGCAGTGTGAAAAACAGATGTCTGTCTAGAAAAGTCCTTTCATTAGGCTCCAGCTTCCTTTTTTCTTCCCCGAGTGAAAGTGTCACCCTCCCTCGAAGACTCCAGTGTGCACAGGTTGCAGTTTGCTATCAGTCGTGCACGTATTGTGCGAATTGGCCCTCTCTCTCAGTAGTGAAGCTCGTCCGCGTTTGTTGATGCTAAATCACAGCGCGACTTGTCGCACCTGAGCTTCAGGGAGATCCTGTTACCTTTCGGGGGCTGATGCAACTTTAATGATTGGCTTTTGTTTGGCAGAGTACACAAGTGTACTACAGAGGACAGGGGGAGCGGGGGACGGGGCAGCCCCTCCAATATTTCAGAGTGGAAGTGTGTGTTGTGCTGGGAGGGGGGGGCGGGTTCAAAGGCGCAACAGGCTTTAAAGTCAACAACGCAGCTGTGTTTACACAAATGCCTTCAGAAGTGAGGGCCAGTGCTAGGAGGAGGGGAAGGGGGGGGTGCGGCGGAGGCCAGGACAAGGACGCGATGAGGTAATAACCGCCGCTGACCTCCTCACCCAGCAAGAGGAGAAGAAAACAGAAGAAAGAGAGGAGAAACAATGCTCTGAATTATTGTCTGATGACTCACCTCAGGGGTCTGCGGGGCCTCTCACCTTGTTGTGTCCGGTGAATGATGGTGCATGAATCCAAACAACGCGGAGCACAATGGTGACACCCACACGGGCACTGGGGATCCAGTCCGACCAGCTCTGGTTGTTTTTCGTCCTTGCGAAATAATAAACACTTTGTGTCTCTGTGGGTCAGTGAGTGAGAACTCACAGCTGTGTGAGTCTCACTTTTATGTAAAGGATGGTAAAAAAAAAAAAAACTCCCAGCACATCCAGTGTTGCGGTATTAAACGAGAGGGATCTATGAGTAAACAACACACTTTAAAGTGGTGAGCAGAACTCTGAAGTCGCTTTGAGACAAAACACACAGGAAGTGGGGGAGGGAACTGTTGTCCATTTGTTTATTTGTAGTGCAGGGATGTAAATGGACTCAAATATAATTTATTATATTATTTCTCTGCACACAAGCACAGCCATGCAAGCAGGATAGTGTGTGTGTGTGTGTGTGTGCAAAATAACTCCAAAGCACATGGATGGATATTAATTAAACTTGGTTGGAATATTACTATTTCTGTCTAAAGATTATAGAGTCAGAAAAATGACGTCATATAATCTAGTTAAACATTAACTTTTGCAACCAATAAGATCATATTTAGCTTCTTTAGATCAACCAATCATTCATATAATGTCATTTATGCAATTATACATGACACTACATTACATAACAGTTTAAAAAGTTGGCATGGCCGGATTGGTGTATAAACAGCACATTGCAGGGTATACATCAGCCCTCTTATGCTGTTTATCTGGGTCATTGGCTCTTCACAAATAAAAAACTCATGTATTTCTGCATAGTAACACCACCGCCAGATTTCGGTCAACAGCTTTGTTTCCCATTTTGTGTTATTTAAATTCATCTTAATTAAATCTTACACATTATACAACAGGGCAGAAGAAGCACTTATGGTCCATATTTGTAAACTGTGTCCTCATTTTTCAAGAATAAACACTTCAAACCTATTTCACATTCATTCCGGCACATTCATGTGATGGATTATGGCCCAACGCAATTCAGTCTTTCCATTAATGCATGCATGTGAGTTGTTGTGATAAATTCAATTTAAAACACATTAATCTTATAAAGAGGAACTGAAATGTTGAAATCAGCTGTACCTTGCATGTAAAAGTCACTTCACGGGATCTGATTGCAGAAATAATTATTTACACAAATAAAATACCAAACAACCACATAACGGCTGATTCTGTGTGAGGGGTTTTCAGATCATTGGATCATGGATGATTGTGCTGATGATGTCAAACAAATGTTAAAGTACCTATAGAAAAACATGGGGCCTTTCACAGCTAAGAACTGTGTGCAAAGCTTCCTGTCCTGCATCAGTATTTCCTGCTCCACGTGACTATGCCACATATGTTCTTCAATAAAAAGTTGTATTCCTGTTTACAGGCATTGTTGCGGCAGCATGTATAAGAACAGCCAGCACCAAAATGTCTCTTTGGTGAAGCTGTTAAACGGAAGACCGGCTGAAATGTGTTTTATTGACATTCAGCGTGCACCGGTCGGCCACATCATTACAGCCTGTAACTGTTTTTTATTCCCTGTTTTTATTTCTGTTGCTCCTAATCAAACTCAGCAGAAACACCATCACACTTTACATACAAAACTAGGAAAAAGCACCTGTTTGAGACGCTGGCAGCAGAAATGTCAGCGAGTAAGGAAACATGTCATGTGCTGCAGGCACTGTGTGAATGACTCTTTCATGTATAGAACAGAAATAACTATCGTCAATATTCAGATCTTGCAGTAAACAAAGCACTGGATCACTTCCTTCATTACACTTCCCTCAGTCACGTCATGAGCATTAGAATCAGTACATGCATTTTCGAGACAAAAGGTTATAACATGTCCTCTGAGCAGTGCCACTTCTTCAGAGTAGACTGGAGACTACAGTTACTCTCTATCACAACTGAAGTTTGATGCTGAACTCACAATGAACTCACAAACAAGATTGGTAAGTAAACAGCTATTACTGCTAAGATTAAAAGTGAAAACTTACATTTAGCACTTCTAAAACAGTCCAGCAAACAGGATGGAGAGGATCAGATTAAATTATCTCATTCTAGCTTTTATTAATGTAATGGGTGATCATATTTGTATTTTAGTGCTGTTGTTGTATTATCTTTTGGTTTATGACTGTGTTTTTAGTTTTTATGCTATTTTGTAATGTGTTTTCCTTGAGTATATTTTATTTGTGAACCACTTTGTAACTAAGTTTTGAAAGGTGCTGTATAAATAAATACATTATCATTGTTATTATATAATACAATATGAACAAATTTTTCTTTTGCGCCGAGACTATCTAGGAACCACCATCTCAAACAGTTTCAGCAATAAGCAGGGCAACACTTTTTGTTGTATTGCTAAATCACTACAATAAAGCAATTCAACATTGGCTTGAAATAAAATTGAGGGTAAATGTCAATCACTGACCAAAAGGGAATTTCTAAATTGTTTTCAAAGTAAGTCCTGCTGATAAATTAAGACTATATATAAATTAATACTTACGTTACATATATTGTTTTATATCTGCGACGAGGATATAAACCTTAAACAGATTCTGCAAAACAACAACATACAAAAGTCGACCTGACGACCTGAGAGAACGGTTTAGAACATATTCTGAAAACAGGGTGCTGGACCATTAAAGGTCCAGTGTTTAAGATGTAGGTGAAAGGGATCTATTGGCAGAAATTTAATGTAGAATAATCCTCATGATGTTTTCACTAGTTCATTTCATCTAAATTGTATGAATTGTAGTTTTCTTTACCCCAGAAAAGGTCCTTTATATTTAAATACTTTATATTTACATAGAGGGGACCCTCTCTACGGAGGCCGCCATGTTTTTTACATTAGTCCAGACTGGACTAACTATAAGAGTTTTATGACAACTGATGCTACCACAGGTTCTTTTTCATGTTTGGAAGGAGAGGGTGAGGTGAGGGGTGTTCAGCTGCAACATGCAACCTCACCACTAGATATTACTAAATTCTACACACTGTAACTTTAAGAGACTTAAAAACAAGTAAAATAATTTTAAAATCAATCCTCAGTGATACTGGAAGCCAGCGTAAAGACGCTAAAACTGGAGTAATGTGATTTTTCGTATAACCCTGGCTGCTGAATTTTGTAAAAATTGTAGTCGATTAATGGATTTTTTCCGGTAATCCTGAATACAGTGCATCACAGTAGTCCAGGCGAGAAAGTATAAAAGCATGAGTCACCTTTTTGACATCTTCCAGAGTGAGATCATTAATATTCAGCTGTCAGATTTGTTGGACCTCACACAGACATATTAATATGTTATTAGATATCATCATGTCTTAGTTATCATATGAAATCAACTGCAAAATCGCTTTTGTTTGTTTCTTTCCTGATGGGCGCTCTCCCATTCAATCTCCATGTAATACATGTTAATGGGTGTAAATAGGGTGCAGAGGACACCACCTTAAAACCAATAAAATAACAGGATTCATGTGTGATTAACTGAGTGGCCTCACACGTGGGTGGGGGTTTTAGCCACTCTAATTCTTTCCTAAGAAATCAATATGTGGGGGTTGGGGTATGAAATACTTAGTACTATTTAACTTAGAAAGCCTTGTAGAATGACGGACCTTTAATTACTGCGTAGGAAAGGAGAGTACGGCAAACAATACCAGGCTTTTACTTAAGATAATGCCTCAGAAAAAATGTTCGCTGATAAAAATAAAACATTTAGTGCATAAAGCTTGACAACCAAATTGCTCATGTGTGAGCAGTAGAGAAGGATAAAACTTCTAAATGGAAGACATCCTGTGGATTTATTTTATAGAACTGACAGTTTGATTTGCATCCCCGGCTTCATTCTTACTGTAACGGCTTGTTTATAAAAATCAGCAGTAAACATTTAATCCTGCTAATGGTTTCTGATAGCGCGAGGCCACCTGACAAGCCAACTCACATTATATTAACATTGACCTTTGCTTTATGTACATCAAGTGTATCACTTGGATCTTTTTCCTCTGCTGCGGCTTTTGTTTCTGTTTGTATCGTTTGGAATGAAACGGAGCAGTGACGCTATAAAATTCCCCCGTTAAAAATTGAGCGAACCATCTGCTGGTTGAAACATACTGGCTGTAAAAATGTTATTTTGGACTTCCAGAGAAAGACGACAAATCCTGGTATGCCGAACCGCCCAAGCACTCATTAAAACAGTATTATGCTTTGTCATATTGACTATACACAGAGCAGAAAAATAGACGGGGTCAGGTTTTTTATGAGAAGTTATGTATTTGCCTTCATTGAGGTTGTGTGTGACGAGACCTCTGCGGCTACAGAAAGGAGTAAACTCTGTCATCAAAAGACAGCTGACAGTTATTCAATAAGAGGACAGCGAGGGGTGTTAAAGATTTTACTGGGGAAGGATTTTCACTGAAGGCAGGGCACATAAATCCAGACAAACAGGGCGCCCGGCCTGTTCAGATGACACAAATCGCCGCCTCGTTAGGATCAATAAAGTAAAACACGATGCTGCAAAAGCACAAGTGCAAACTGTGAGGCTCCGGAGGATTAAATAGCCCCGAAGAATGCGTGGGAATGGGGAGCTCAGGTTAGAGGAGAGCTTCAATCCCACCAACTCTGCCATGAAATAGAAAGGGAGAGAGCAATTGACCCATGAACCAGGCTGAAAGAGAAATCACTTGTTCTCATAATGACTGCCTTCCACATCGGCAGAGAGCCGGCGGATATACGGCTCGCAGTTGGACAACTGTGCTGAGGAGGGGGAATGAGGAGCAGGGAGGTTTGTCCAGCTCCTACTGGTCTCCAGCTGGTGGAGAATGATGATCAGCCTCCTCTCACACCCACAGCCCCCCCTCCCTATCCAAACAAGTGCTATCAGATAAACACAAACACGGCTGCATCTTGTAAAACTGAATCTGAGAGAGATTAGCCAGCTCATTAGGCAGCGGAGGTGAGTTTCCTGAATGAATTGATGAATTGGGAGAGTTTATTCAGCTCTTGTTTATTTACAGGGAACAGCCCGCTCATTTGCATTCTCCTCTCCAAGTACAGGAAGACTCAAGTGGGTGCTTATGTCTTCTGTGGTAGAGGAGCTTATCCGGCTCTTTGGGGAGCATCTGTGGGCTGCTGTGTTCCAAAAAAAAAAAAAATCCTTGCTACCGGGCGTGGGTGATCTCAGTTCCAGACCCAAACAGTGTTAATGCAGACAAAGTGGAAAAGAAATGAAAACATACATTTGTTCTTTTCTACATTACATGGATATTTCATGACTTATTAACATTAAACTATTGTAAAGAAAAAATTTAAAATATATTTGAATAAAGAGAAAGATCATTGTTAAAGTCTTTTTGCAAATGTGGTTGCATAGACTGATCTGGTAGAAAAACCAGCAATTACTATGGGGTTACATTACATTACTATGTCAGCGTCTGTGCTTGCAACACTGTCAAACTTTGAAAGGTTTTAGTTTTGAACTACATTTGCTTTTTGTACAAGAGTTCATGGAGGACAGTGAAATTCAGACATTCATAGACGGGAGTAAACAAACAAGATTACTAATAGATAATGAAATGTTGCACACTCAAAGGTTCTGAAACCTTGAATTTGGTTATTTACTGAGACGCTGACTTGTGTTAAGTCATTTACCTTTTAAAAAGAAGGACAGATTCTCATCAGTGGTGGCAGATAACAAGTTAACCATGACATTTCCTTCGTCAGAAACGATTTTTGACTTTTTGTGAGTGGGTTAAAATCTGTGACTCTTCGGTTTCTCAACAGTTCGTCGCAGACGACATTCTGACCTTTTGTCCTTGGAGAAGCGCAGGTGTCGAAAACATGGACGATGGCTCTTTTCCGATGTGACAGTGGGACAGTGAGCCAGCATGATCGACACCAAGACCTTGAAACGGAAGCAGCTGGATGGAATTCAGCTATCATTCACTCCATTATTTACACCTGTGCTTTTCCAACTGGGACACGTCAACATGTCGTCTGGGAAAAATAAAGGTCTAGTGATGCTGCTTTGTTGCGAGTGCCCAAATATCCAAAGAACTCCATCTCTCTTTGCTAGTCTCAGACCAGCTGACGGTGCAGTTTTCTGTATCCCATCCACATTCTTTAAATAGAAAATGGTGCGTTGCTATCTTGAAGTGGAAAGTGATAATACTTTTGACCAACAAAAACATCAGGTCAGGTAAGAGAAGCCATTTTCAGAACTCTGGAGAATGTCCACAGAATTGGGTCATGACTTTGTCTGGAGTTAGCCACCCATGCATTCACATATGTACGATGTAGCAGGAGAACCTCCGTCCAGAGGAGTTCTCCAGTCTGGAGTGTTCAGGTGAGGGTTGTTGCAACATGCAGGAGGTGAAACATAATGTATTCATTCTGCTGTGGAGACACCTGCGGTGGCTCATTTCACCAAAAGCTCTCCAGTCCTGTCTTTCTAAGCCCATGTCTTCTGTGTGCATGGCACAGCTTGTACCTAGCATGTACCTACATAGGCAGCTGCACGAAGTGAATCAGATTCCTCTGCAGAGAAGAGTTCTCTCTTACTATTTGGTAAATTTGTCCCAAAGGCACTGGTGTCATGCTCTTTAGACCATATGTACTCAGATAGTTAAAACAAAGCAATTCTTGCTTCAAGTAAGAGTTCTCAGTGTGACTGTTCTATTTGTAATCCATCTCAAAACCATTCGAATTGTAGATACAACCCCATAATCCTGCAAAATAAATTGGTAATAACACAAATTACTGAAAATAAAACCCTATGGCCCTATGCTTAATAGCATGTCATTCAGTCCACTGCCTTTATCTAAATGTTAATGCATATTATAGCATTGTTTATTTCACATACACCCAGTTGTCAGTTAATTACTTAAAAACAACCAACTAAAACTGACAGCGTCTAATCCCACAGTTCCAACATAAATCCTCCTTCATTAACGCTGCAGTGAGAGTTGCTTGAGAGTCGTTGATTCACCTGTATAATCAGTCTGCACGATGTATTGTGTGGTGGTGTTGAGCCGTATTGCATTATACAAAGATGCACTTCTGATATATAAAATAATAGAATCATCCCTCAACATAATGCAATACAATTCAGGGCTTTCAGGGTTTGAGTTTTCTGTAAATACCAAACAACACATAAATCCAGCCTATCTTCAGCTGATTCGTGCACTGAGCGTGTCCCACCCATGTGTTAAATTGGCCTCACCCCAGCCTCTCATAGTCTCCCTGTGATCGTGATAAGCAGCATTAACTCGCCCTCGTGACCCCGGCCTTTTGCAATACCCCCTCACCTTCCCAGTGCAAAGAAGCTCCCACTCCATGTCGCTGGTCATGTCTTCAATGTCCCGTGTTCCATTTGAGAGGTGCATCACTCTCCTCAAAAAACCTTTCATGCTAATGTTCCACTCTTCCCCCGCCTATGTGTCGGGAAAATGTGCTCATTTTCGGCGACAACCTCTTCCAAATGGCTCCATGATAGTTGGATATCTCTCGGTCCAAATCCCACCCTCGGCGCAGGTCATCTGTCTTTCTCTAACCTATCTAACGGCATGTTTCAGGGCCCTCTCCGTGTTATTCCAGTAGGTTTTTGAGGGGTGGGGGTGGTGGGCCGGGTTTCTTATGATGGCCCCTGGATATCTTTAGATCCGCGGCAATAGAAATATAACGGGGAGGCATGAGCGAGAGAGGTTGGTAGCTGACAGTTCAAATTCGCAGAGTGGCTGCAAAAATGTTTATGGTCTTGGACTTGTAGAAAGTCACAAGAGATAAAGGAGGAATCAATCACAGAGCCATAATTCCTGCTCTCAGTAAAAGCCCATGAATTTTCAAAAAAATTGTAAAAATATATATATAGCTCTCCTGGGGGAAGTAATAATTCATGGGAAAGGTGGTGAAATGGACTTCTCATGTAGTGTAAATACATCCACGTATGCTACCTTTTGGAAAACTAAAAAAGTAACACTACTCAGCGCACATGACAAGATAATGCCTCTTTGGAACAGCCTGTATCAATTATCTCCACTGAAGCTGATGACATCTTTTTCGGTTTTCCATAATTATATCTCAGATCGCATTTAATGCAACCTACCGGAGCGGGAGGCGAAGCCAGATCCCGAAGCTATTCAGGAGTGTCCCTGACAAAGACATCAGCTTCTGACAGTCTAACAAAGAGGGAAGGAGAGGAGAAAAGAATATATCAGCCAATGCAAATATTGACCCAGCGCCATGATTGCAAATTAGTTGCAAGAAATCGGAGATAGAATGACAGCCTCTAATCTGCTCATTTCAGCAACCCCCCCTCTGTGTTAAATTCATCTGGCTGGAAAAAGGAGAGAAGTACTCAAAACATGCATCTGCTGTGTGGAATGCGGCCGACTGAACTACAGACTCATCTCCCTCTGCGTTCTAAACTTGTGGTCACTTCACTTTGTGTGGTTTTTCTTTTGTAAACGTGATTTTAAAAGTGGAACAATTCTTCAGAGGTGTTGCACAAGTGGCACACTGAGGCGTTTGTTTCTAGTGCTGAAGTACATAATTGCATTTGTTGGTATTCCCGCTTTTACTTTGAAGGGCCATTTTATCCAGAATGAAAAAATACCTTGTCCTCAGTCAATATTTAGCCACTTTAGTAGTTTTTGTTTCATTTGTCCAGATTGTAGATATCTTTAATTTGTGATTTCATCCCAAAACAATGTAATAGAATAGATTTTAATTTTGGTGTTTATCACTGAAAATGACATTGTCCTCAGTGTGATATGTTTTAGATACTAAATGTATGTTTATTAGTGGACTGAGCTCACAAACTGACATTCTATATACTTGCTTAACATCACCCATGAGCATGCCAAGCTCAGTTCTGTATTCTTCAGTATCTGTTACACAAATATTACACAAACAGCTGGCAAAGTCAGAAAGAAAAAAAAATCTAACTACCAAATTCAAATGAGTAGCTTTATGCAACAAATAGCCGAGGTCAAGTTAGCACACCTTAGGGTTTGTTATTATTAGCCATAGGAAACTAAAAGACCAACAAGACGGTCAGCCATGCTTGTTTGATTATTCATGTTGCATTCTACACTGATAGCCACGGGTGCCAGTTGTTTTCTTGTGGAGGAGGGTCATGTCATATAAGCCTATAACATTTGTGGAGCAGAAAGCAGAAATGAACCGGGCGTTTCAACTGAAAATATCTGCATGGCATATACTGATGAGCTACTTCCGTGTTCCAGAGAGTTTGACAGAAAGGTTTGGTTCATAAAGGAAAGAATGTGAAGTGTTTTTCAGAAACTGCCTGTGCGACATGTTTTGCATGCACATGTGCCCATTTCTCTTCGGCTCTGCCTCGGCTGAAACCTAAGCGCTGGAATACAGTGTCCTTCCTTCACTGGAATGTTGTCTTGGGCATGGAGAGGGCAAAATGTCAGACTCACCGGGGGAGCTTCCAAGAATAATTTGGAAGAGATGGTAGGATTTCAGTTGGGAGGAGTTGAGAGGAGAGAAGGGGTCAGAGGTCAGTGAAGGATGAATAATCAATTAACGGGGAATTACAAGTGTTAGACTTATTTGCAAACAATGTAAGTTCAACTGATTGAATCTGGCGGCTGGAGAACACCCTGTACTGAGCCAGCATGCGGCTGCACTTCACGTATGAGAAATGGATATGAACATGGCTGCTTCACAAAGGGCAACAGATACGGGGGCGGTGATAAAATGGCACATTTTTTAATTGAATGTTGAGTCTGTGGCCCGGCACACTGGCTCTTTCAATGCCCCATAGATGACTTATGATCTGCTCTTTTCAATGGTTTCCTTTTGCACGTTTAAATTGCTTCTATTGTTATATGTCCTCACTTTGCTGCAAGCTTGCCACTCCAGCCTATCAAGTTAAATATTAATTGCATACCTCAGAGGGATCACCTATCAGGCTGAAATCAAACACTGTAGTTTGGTGACAACAGAAAAACTTTACCTATTCTCTGAGCCTATTGTTTTCCTCCAACCGTTTTAACATCGCTGTGTGTGGAGTATTATCAGTGTGGGACAACATGAGGAGGTTTTGGCCCTGGGCAGAATCAGACGCTCCAAAAAGTCTGAAATAAATGACCACCACACCACAGGACCCGATGGGTATTTTGTGTATTTTTTTTTCCCTCTGGTTTAGAATTTCAAAATATCAGAGTCAAGTAGAAAGTTTAGAAATACACACAAAGTAACAATGACGTACATTGAATCACAGTCACACAAAAGTTCTTTGTTTTTCAGTAATCCTGCTTTGAACAATACGGCTTTAATCATTCCTGTTTCAGAGTTTTTTTTTGTGGCTTTGCTTTCAGACTGTGTCGGAGATTGCAAGGTCAAGGAAGTCAAGGAGTTTCTGATATCACTGTGATGAAATGTGTATAATGAAACCAGCATGGGGGAGACAAAGGCATACTCGCGCTTGTACACTTGCACATAAACCTAAAAACATTCTGTTCCGTCAGTCATGATAACACTTTACTCATCAAAGTATAATTGCTGAGATGTGAGAAGACAATGATCTTGATATAAAGTTAAGAGTTTGGGAAGGTTTGTCATTTTCGGTTAAAACTGACTCTTGGTATGAAAAGTGGACTTTCACAACAGTCTCCTGTGTTTAAGTCAGACACTCTGTCGACACACACATCGGTCCTCCCTGACTTCTTTCTTTCTTCTTTTCAAGTTCTTTAGCTTTAAAACAATGAAACACTACTTACCCTTTCCCTCCTGACAGATGCAAACACCAACACATTGTTTTTTTCTTGCAACGGCCTCTTGTTTGGTATAAAATCCAATAGCAAGCAATTCTAAAATGTCAGTAATATTACCTCAAGCTTCAGGAAAACACAATTTAAGTAGCAGGATCACTATAGGTCCGAGTTTAAGTGGAATTCCGGTATGTTTCAACCTGGGTCGTATGGTTATAAATGGTGTGTAAATGAATGCTACTTTCAAAAATCTTTTAGAATTGGTCCAGTTGATTGTCTCTGCGAGCAGCCACGAAACAGCAGCAGTGGCTGCAGTGCTATCTTATGGGGCAACTGTGACAGTCGACTAAATGTCAACTAAAAGTGCTTTTTGTACTTTCGGTCTCACTCCAAGTCTTGTGAGTTGTAGGTTGTTGCAGGAATATGGAGGTTGAAACATGAGTGACAGAGTTGCGATGGTCTGTCCTAGCATACCAATGAAAAGCTTTTACAAATTGAATAGAGAGAGGGGCAAAACTAAGCAAGACAGGTTTGACTTTTATTGGTGAAAAAAGCCCTTTTAGTTGACGTTTCTTGGAATGTCATTGCGCCAAAGTAGCCATTGCCACCGTGTGCTGGCTGCTGGTGGAGACAATTGGCCAATTCTATTTTTGTTGTAAGTACCATTCAATTACATATCCGCATTTACAAATATAGTGCCCAGGTTAAAAAATACTGGAATGTCCCTTTACAGGTGCTCTATGTACGATAATGCTACATAGCCAACATTACCATTAATAGGTGTTCACACAGAAATGTTATGAGTTCTGCATCAGGCTTTATTTCTTCACTCACAAAGAGCTGTCTCCAGTGGTGGAGAGCAAAGCTAACATTAACTCTTGTTTAGCCAGTCACTCTGGCGTGCTGTTCAGGGGGCGTAATCTGACAAGATACCTGGTGTAGCGGCAACTAAATCCTGAATTACCACGGTAATGTTTGGTTTTTGTTACATTATATGACCAGATCATTATTTTGTTGAGTTTTTGGATTGTTTTTCACTGTGACGTCATGAACCAGTCATGTGATTTGATTATGCTATGAAACAAAGAATTTGGGTTTCACCATTCACCCCTGTTTCTTTCTGCTAATAACTTGTCTGATGTGCCTAGTGACGTCACCACGTTCCCAGATCTTAGTATAATTCTGTGCATATTGGTGAAAAGCCAGCCCTATCTTTTAATTGCTAATCATTAGATGTACTCGATTGTCATCCAAACTGAAAAGAAAGCGAAATTGGCACAAGGTCAAGAGGCGTACAGGCAGATAATTCCGAGGCACATTGCCTGTTAAGCATGTCAGATGCAGTGTGATGTGATAATTTATTGATCCCTGTGGGGAAACTCTCTCTTCCCTTCCACAAGGAGGTCAGGGTTGCCTACAGAGCACAGCACCCTCAGAGCTGGAGCTGATGCAGAACTTTGCTCAAAGACATTCTTGTATGCTTTGAACGCATGCATGGAATGATAGGACGTGTGCGTGCAATGACTTCAGTGAATGTCGCTCAAGGAGTTGACTTTGTAAAACAGGCTCCTCTACTTCAGTGTAACTCAACACATTGGTGGAGAAGCAGTGCTCTGTTTAATGTGCCGGCTCTCTGAGAGGTGATGAAAGGCATGAAGGAAGAGTTCAGAGGAAGGCGGTTCAAACAAACAATGAGTTCTCAATGATGCAAAATGTCAGCAAGAGCTTACGGCCTTGTAAGGAATGCCAACATGTCTATATTTATCATACTTGTTTTTCCTGTTCCTAATGTAATGGTTTTAGGAGCAGATTAGAAGTTGGCTATCCATGATAAACTGTATTTAAATTTTAGATTGGCTTATTACATTGACAGTAGCTAAATATTACAAATACTAATATGATACAGAGAGGACATGCTTTGTACTTTGTATCTAGCCGTGAGTTTTTAATTGCATTGGCAGGGAGACTCCTAAAATAAAACCTGAAGTGCTTTCTACATTAAACCATGTTCTGACCTCCCAGCCTCTCACCTACTATAACCACCAGTTTTAAAAAGGAGGATGCTGCCGTATATTAGTGATACAGAGTCTAGTCCAGTGGCTATATGTCAGTAAAATCTGCCCCCATGCGACAGGCAGCATAAACAGTTAAAAGAAAAATGAAAATTCACTTATTATCTACTCACTACTATGCCCGCTATGGTGGGTGAAGTGTTTGAGTCCACAAAACACTTTTGATGGAGTTTCAAGGGTAAACAGTGTTGCAGTCAAATCTAATACAATTGTAGTAACTGATGAACACTTCTTCAAGCATGAAAAAACAACAGATAAGGGCTTACGGACACTTGGATGACACTATAAGAGCAGTATGGGGGCATTTTATGTTTTTTTTTTGAAAACTCGGTCACCGTTTACTTCAATTGTATTGAATTTGGCTTATTTTTGAGTGAACTATCCCTTTGAGGGGCAATTATGCCCACAGAAGATGCACCGCAATCTACATGCTACAGCTGGAGTGCACCACTTCAAAAACTGTTACTAAATGTTGGTTATCTGGCCAAGGGTATAACAGCATGGGGACAACAAGAAGAGTGACTGGTCAGCTCGAGAAGTGTTTCGTCAGACATGCACTGAACTCCAGACATTAGTTTCTCCAAAACATGAATGAGCATAATGTCCGAATGAGCCTATGTGAGTTTCTCCTGCCGATTCACCACGGGAAAACCTCCAAAAGAACACAAATATATCCAGTTGAAAAAGGAGTCACATGGCGTCTAAGATGTCATCTTAGAAAGACAAGACTCAAGAGTTTTTGGTGATAAGGGCTGATGGTGCGCTAACACAAACACAACTAAACAACAAAAGCGTGTGATCTCTGCAGCAGAAATAATACATTACATCCTGGCTCTGCCTGCTGCTCCACTCCTCACCTGAATGCTCGGGAGATTTCTGTGTTGCTGTGAATGTGTCTGAGCGGACAATATCCTGCTGTGTTGCTCATATGTGAAAAGGTAATCTGCTGAGAAAGTCTGGACCCAATCTTGAAGACATCCTCAGGAGTTCATGTCTGAAAATGACATAACACACATCTACCAGAGACAGGGCCAATCCCGCAATTCAACATGTAATATCTTGTGTATTATTTTTGTATGTTTTGTGTCATCAACGTATATTTCATGGGTTATAACTGCTTTAGACAACTCCTCCATGTAAATATAAAGTATTTAAATATAAAGAGCTCATTCTATGGTAAAGAAAACAACTATTCATACAATTTAGATGAAACACATCACTGAAAACATCACTAGGATTATTTGATATTCAATTTCTTTCATCTAAATCTTACACACTGAACCTTTAAAGTGTCTTCATTTTCAAGAGTTGGCCAGTTGCACTTATTCATGGAAAGAAATGCTCCTGTAGCCCCTCTTAAATATTATAATAAAAACATCCACCTGACAGAAAATAGCTGCTTATTTTCTATACTATTTCCGTGCATACACATCTCCTGCCTTCCTGCATTGCATGATTAAGTGTATAAACTATTTGGGTAGTTGTGATTTCCTGAGGGCTATCCTGCAAGATACTAATCATGTCCCTTGCTGGTGGACATATCTGTGAGCAGTCAGGTGTAATTTTATTCACAATGCCGCCCCACTGTCACAGACCGGCGCATGCAGGCATATTAATTGGTTGTCCTGCGTAAAATACTGGGGGAATAAAAGCTTTGTCTATAACACTAAGTCATCTCAGATTTTCATCATGCCACACAGCCTGTGTGCCGGAGTCCTCCCACCACTGCCTCTGACGTTGCTGTTATGTTCGGAAGCCACGCAGATTCCCTCAACGATGCAGATTAAGTCCCCCAGCTCTCACACCATGCTTATTTTAGCATCATTTAGTGTTTATCTTGAGAAGACAATTAGCATTCATTTGTAATTCGAACTGCAGAGGTTGCTTAATGAGGTATCTCTTTCCCACTGAGTATTTAGTGAGTGTAAAACAAAACTGGTGAGGGGCAGCCAAAGCTGAGCTATAGTCTTTATGTTTGGATCAGAGGGTTTAGGGGCAAAATAAACACATGCTTCCTCAGTCTGAGCTTGACATGTGTAGGCAGGTACATGTAAGTGAGGAGGGGACAGGGAGACAGGGAGAGGAATGGCTGATCAAAAGTATTGGGCGAGAAACATGAACACAGCTCTCAGCACAAACCCAGATTTTAATGTTTCCTGTGGCCCAGACATGCACACGCTCTCCACTTCCAGCCACGCTCAATCACAGAGCAACTCCTGAGAAAGCAGACAGGAAGTCGGCGGAGCGTGAACAGCACTGAAGTTTTCTCAATCCTCCAGTGAAAGGCTCGGGTTCAGGGCTTAGGTATGCCCCGCGCGTTCCCTGGATGCCGGACGGACATCCACTTTCTGACATGCCGCCTCGCAGTCTCATCCTCTGAATGTGCAACCACCAGACATCCAGTGAGATGTAGGGCCGGAGCTCGTGGAGATCAGCGTGACAACACTCACTCCGGCCACTCACTCTGATGATGTGCACGGTCAACAAATCAGATCAGACAATCAGGCCTGGATCAATAAAAAGTCCTCCAGTGTCTTCTCACCGGGGCTTCACTCCCTGATGCTCTTACTCTCTAGCTCCTCCCCTCTTTTGTCTATTACTCATTAACACAGCACACTAACCTGGTTAGCTGCAGGTTCTCATGCAAACTACTTGTGTCTGTCTTTTTGCTTCAACAATCCTGAAAAATCCTCGGCTAAAGTTAAATAAAAAACGTTTTTCACTGCTTGCTTCAGGACTATGTAATACATTAAGTCAAATTCATTTAAAAGTCATTGCAATGTTGAGTTCAAACCATCCAAAAGTTTTGCAGTGGTTGCACTAGTGACATTGAACATCTGAACCATATTTCACGGCAGTCACACTAATATTTGTGGAAATACTTCCTGGAGTCGTGTTGTCATTTTACCTCAAATTATTTTGGTCAGGGTATTGTCAGACTTTCATTTACTTTAAAGGATAATGCTCGAGATATTTTATATTCGTATTGTCTGCAAAACCAAAATGACAATGAATGTTTCCCACTAACGAAAATTGTCTGTGTTCCCAAAACTTGATCTCACTTATTTGTCTGTGCCATAGAGCTCCATTGTTGTCCGTAGACGATTGAAAACACATGGATGAGCCTCGGAGTTATGCTGTGTGACATGAGTGCATAACTTTCCTCAAGCTGAAAAGCTAAAGATATAAAACATTATGTTACTGAGCATGCTCAGTGGCCCCTGCCTCACAGGAACTAGGCCTCCTCTCCAGAGACAGTGAAAGTGATCGTTGTTATTTGCCTGTGGTGCTGTTTCTAAGTAAGCTACAGTGACCGTATTTTTCATAATGACAATATATGTCGCCCAACACTGTGGCCTATCCATGTGTTTTTAATCCAGTTGACAACACCGGAGCTCTATGCTACACACAAGTACTCTGGATCAGGTTTAAGATGCACAGACAATACTTTATCATTGTCTGAAGATAAAAAGATAGAAAATCATCCGACTTATCCTTTAATACAAAAATCCTGATTGTGTCCAAATTTTACATATAATGATAGTGACCGAAACAATGATGTATAAAGATCTTTTCTGCTTTTCATTGCAGTTCTGTTCTTAGTGTCGTTATACGTATACGCGGTTAGAATCACAGCACTTTTAGCTGCAGTGAGAACCATTTGTCCCCCTCCTCTGTGTATTTGGACGCTCTGGGCCCCTGCAGAGGTGACCCGCTGCCGTGCCGCACAGTGTGGTGTTGTCATTGGTAGAAGAAGTGCGGGTGCAGTGCCAGAGGCACCTCACTGACAAACAGAGCAGATGCCTTACACTAACAAACAGCCTGGCGGGGCCTAGACGGCCTCCCTGTCAGTCCTCCATCGCTACATCAAGTCAAAGTGCTGAGACTTGCAGCTGCTTCTGCAAAGAGCTGTGTCCTTACTACTCACTACTACAGCCAGCACACAAAGCACCCCAACGGGTCACTCACTTTTATTTGTCTGTGGTAAGCTGCTGCCTCTGTCACCTGCAGCTTTGGAGCTTCATATGATTGCATTTTTGGTCACTGGCAAAAGAGGCTGTTGTGAATATGCAGCTTGTATTTATCCACACAAAGGGACTATTGTCAAAAGCTTATCCAGACATTAAAATTAAGCTGTTTATGCGCTGTGGGCTGCGATGACTGTAATCTCAAATGACTGCAGAAAAGTGTGGAGAGATTGTGATTTCGCTGCTTTATGCACATGTGTCGGGCTTCTTTCTACAGTTTCAACTCACTCACTCATGACCATAAGATCTGAAGATCCCAGTGCAGCAAAACACAGCTTTCCTCCCCATCGGCACGTCCCCCATATGGAGAGTGTTTGTTGCTTTAATTGTTGGATTGATCCCAACTTCAAACAAGGACACCCACATACAAGCAAAACCCCAAACACATTCAGAATATCTACATTTACACACATGCACACAGCATAATGCTGTCAGTCAGCACTGAAGCTAAAATGAAATTTCCTTCTTAGGAGCTGTGGGTTCAGCGTAACTGCGTAAGAGCACCTTGGGCTTTGAAATAAGACAGAAATCGAATTATTGTATCATGAATTTTTCAAAGTTACACCTCTTGAAAGCAGAATTGTTATTATTATTTTGCGTCTTGGGTTATGGATAAATCATGAAACGAAACAGGCGCAGCTTGCATGCATTTTAATTAATCTCAGACTGCAGGGGAAGTAAAAAATGACTTTTTATCCTCTGCCAAGTGGCGGACCACCTACTGAAGTGGAGCCACATCTTTACTGATGAGTGTCAATCTGGCCAGCGCTGCAGCCCAGGTGTAGAGAGTCTACAATGCAGCAGCAGCACGACATTTTCACGCACAGATCCCGCATGTGACGCAGGTACATACACAGGAGCCAATTATGCTAATACCACTGTAGGTCAAAGGTAAATCGCAGGCTGTCTTCTTTCACACACACATAGGTCAGCGATTGCAGTTACGCATTAGTGGTAAAGCATGTAATTATACCAAAGTGAATGATACGGTATGACCAGGAGTTTTGCAGTCATCATAAAAATTTTAAGCAGAACTTCTCAAATTTCTGAAGCCTTCAGATTGAATCGTTTGATTAACTTTTGTTTCTTGGCTAATGTTATGTTTACAGCAAACACAGATGGACCCACGAACATCCGCCCTGTTCTCCTTTGAAAGAGAGAAAAGCACTACAGCTGCATCTGGATGACTGACGTTCCTTGCGCAACCTGAGGCTGGTCTGTGCCAGGATCTGTCTCTGGTGACTTTCATTCTCGCGTCATGCAAATTTTTTTGCTCAAATATTTCAATGTATGACAAGAATTTTGCATCTATCTCAATTTTTGCATCACTTGTGTTGGTCCATACCTTTGCAGTGATCATAGTATGAGTAAATAAAGTGTTTGAATGACATTTACATTTGAAAAAAGTCTGTAGTATCTACAACCTCAGCATATTTTGCAAAATACAATTGTGTGCTGTCAATCATTTGAGTTAAATAATTCAAACAGTATTGATTTATTACACCCTGTGCATGAGAGGAAGGTGGAAGGCCATTCTACCGTATTCCCTACACACAGAAAGGATTGTTCTTACACTGTATTTCATAGTAATAGCAACCAAATAGCTAGTGCTAATGTAATGATAATGTAGCATGCACTGGCACTCATAGGTTGGGTTGTCAACATGTTGACAAATGTCTGATTTGATCCATTCACAACTTTTCTGATGCTTTGTTTCCATCAGAAAAACACTACAGAGCACCAATTGTGTTTCAAGAACATTATGTATCAAAAGTATTTGTAAATGATGGTAATAATGTGCAATATTTACAATACTTTCAGTATACTATTGCTTTACTGTAATAGACAACTTTTTGTTTGCACTGCTTCTCTTTGTGTGGACTGCTGGAAACAATCGTGTGCACTACATGAGTTTAGTTGTCAGACTTTGAAAAGCCAATGATGGACCTGCAGAATCAACAACACAATTAAATAGGATTCACGTGAGCAAACAACATTCATGATTCTGAAATAGGTTTGAAATTGAAAAGAGTGGCTGTGGCTACGTCCCTACTGCCACGTTTCCCCCTCCGTCCACACGACCGTTTTGGCTCTGAATCATTGCAGAATTTAACTGCACAACTCTTTGTGACCAAAAAACCCAATAAGCGCTTTTGGCAACTTTACGTCACCATTTCCAAACATCTCTGTTTCTGCCCGTCCAGGCTCAAACACTAACCCAGAATTTGTCTCAAAGACTCCTGAGTAGTATGGACACCAGGCATATCTGTAGCAGAGGTGTTGCATTGTCAATCAAAGATGTTGTAAAGTGAATGCAGCCAAACACAGCAGGAAGTAACTAAATAAATATTTTTGAGATGGTTGTGTACAGAATTATTAGAGAGTTTGCAACATTATTGGTGCAGTTGATACAAAAATCTTCACAAATTTACACCCTGCTTATCTATTGTACTTTTTGGCTGCGGCTCCCTCAGTTAAATTTGACTTCCCAACCTGAAAAAGGATTCAGTGTTGGAGTAAACCTCCGTGTGATGAGGGCATCCCTTACATTTTACCCGTTAAACCTTCTTGCCAGAGTGTCAGTCAGGACACACTCGTGCTGTGCAGTAAAACACGGTGAAACCCTCAGAGCTCTATCTCAAATTGCGGTGCAGATCAATCCTGGGCTCTGAGCCAGGTCATATCAAAGGACAAATCAGGCTTTTCTCGGGTCCTTGCTCAGGCCCAAATCGGGACAATAGTGATGATCTACAGACATGTTTTGCTGTGCTTGGAGCCTTGTCATTACAAACCACACGGCAGGAGAGTCGTGACAGCTGCTCTGCAGAGGAATGCATCTTGTGTGTGATGGATGTGAGGAGGCAGGATACCTGCCTGTGTGGCTCCCTTCGCTCCGTCTGTCCATTGAAGAGACGTCAAAACAAATCTGATCACAGTCTGTAACCTAAGCTAAGCATAATGGACTTATTTCAGGTAATTTACTCCCTGGTGTTCATACCAGTTAAACACGCTTGAAGAAATAGCTTACTATGAGCATCAGTCAAGACACTGAATTGCACTTGGTTTCTTTTGTTATGGTAAGCTCTTTAAGCACTGACTGCTGGCTATCAGATGACAATTCCTGTCTCCTAATGCCCATGAAACCTTGTTCTTTTGAGAAAGTTGAATCACAAATCTCTGAAATTCGGTTGTTCAGAGGAAACAGAATCCATTGGGTCCTTTGGGTTCTGACTAAAGGCGTCAACGTTTGTGATACTCTCAGTACATTCCATATTAAGCATCCTAGTATGTAGGTTAAAGGAGAGTTTGGTTTTATTTGCCTATTACAAGAAGAAGAATTGATAGATTTGGGGATATATATTTATTAGCTGATCATAGCATATATAGAGATAATTGTTGTATATCTGGCACACTGAGAATGGCCTGAGCCTGGCAGCAGGAAACAAATCTGTGAACAATGAGACATGGTTCAGATGTTAACAATTGAGGAACACATTTTGAACTTTGGATCATTGAATTGAAATGTTGACCTACTCCAACAAGAATTTATACCAGATAGGTAAATATGGTTAGTATTTATGTGTAGTTTAAAGGACATTTGACGAATCTATAACACGGACAAAGCCACATTTAATACACGTGACCATTCTGCTGGACTGTGAATGTCACTATCAAACTAGGTTCAATGATTGATAGATAGATAATAAACAGATGGTAAACAACACGTGAGGCAGATTAGTTAGACTTCACCTTGATCGAACGAGAAGAAAATATAGTGTCATGGTTAAACAGCTGTAAACTGTGATGGATGTTTACAACGGTCAGTCTAAAATAATTTCACTCTGAAATGATTGAAATTAACCTGGAGGTTTGTTTTCAACATGCATCTGAGATTTATAGATCGAACCTATTATTTTCAATGCGGTATATTGTAATAAAGCACTGTACATTTGCTTTAACATTTTACTAATGGAAAGCCCTTTTTTAAGTTTGAGCTTTTCTTTTAAAAATCTTCTTTGGGCATCACTATGAACTCAAGAAAATGCATACTAGAAGCTTTTCCAGGTCTAGTCCATTAAGGCTACATTTGTGATCTCAATTTGATGCTGTAAGGGCTAAAAAAAAATAATGCTTGGTATTATCCAAATGTTACAGCTAGCAAACTACTGACTGTGAGTTTAAATTGCATCATTCAACATATACCCGGAGGAGAAAGAGCACTCCTGACTGTGAGCAAACCAAGGTTGGGGAGGATATATTCTCTCCGAACACATAACCAAATACCATTTGATACAGCCAGTTGTCTCATTTACACACTTTAGCTGTCAGCATTCCCACACGTCTGTATTACAACATGACAAACTAATCAAGTGCCATGGGAACGGGGTGAGCCTGGGAGCCATCTGCAGCCGCATGGAGGGTGGGTCTGAGCAAAGCTACTCTATTCTCTGAGCCTCGTTCTGTTTCTAATAAGTCATCAGGCACTCCGTCCCGCAGGCCTCCTGAGCTGTTAAGCTCTTGCTCAAACATGATCCTTGCCATGTTGGTTGATTTGCAGGACAATCGGTCCACTAGGGATGTGAAAAGGTCAGGCTGAGGTGCTTGTCCGGTCCCCCCACTTTAAAGCTGATACACAAGCAGCACTAATCTCCCTCAGACCGTGCTACTGGCCACCTAGCTGGGACCGGGAACCTCCATGTCTGAGTTATGTTCAAACCCATAGTTTGGTTGGTCCCAAAGCAGGCATGTTACAGTGAGGGCCAGACAGACAACAAACATACAATAAAACTGAGTTCAGCCCTTTTTTTGACATTTACATTTTTTTGGGCTTTAACATTTAATTAACACAGAAATACAAGATTCATACACAAAATGAAAATAAGCACAAAAACAACAAATCACTCACTCATATTAATACCTAATATACCCCATACACATACATTCACATCTGCTCCTCAGCCTCATCGTTCAGCCCTTTTAAATGCCACCTAAATTATTATTGCAATTCCTGCCGGTTTAACGGAATTTGTGTTTAGCCAAAAATCCCCAAAAGAATCTAGCTAATGAATTTGAAAACAGAAATGTTAATAGTGGGATTCTATAAAATAACATGTTCGATCATACTGGGCATGGATGATGCCAGTCTTGGTGCTCTGCCGTTCTTCACAGAATCGTCTTTTTTTTTTTACAACTTGTAGTATTGAAGTTCCATAATTCTGTGCATCTGACAACAACAAACAAAATCAAACAATAACTTGATTATACACCAAAAAGGTAGTGCTCAAATGTGTGTATTGTATCATGCACGATGTTCCAAATAGTAACTTGCATTTAGAGTTAATCTGCTGTGTATTTGTCATTCTCTGCTGTGAATTTGGGTAAATTATATATTTGCCCCATTTTTTTATGTATTTGTCCCATTTATCAATGCTTTGCCGATTTCAGCAAACCAACTTAAATAGTCCATAGAAATTCCCATAATACACTTGTGGACCCTCAGTACTGTAGTGCAGGGTATACACAGGTATACAGCATATACCCACTAATTTTTCAATCAGCAAAGCATACCGACTTCTAAATCGTGTCCTGCAAGCCACTTTTTTTCTAGGACAGCAAAAGCCTCTAAGGAAATTCAAGCATGAAGTGAACTATCCAAACAAAACTTTCAGCAGACGTTTCACGACGTTCTGCTGCCACTGTGCTGCTCGGCAGCAGCTCATGTAGTGATGGTAGCTCAGTGGTATGCTGATACGCACTCTGTCCCCACGTCCCCCACCTCCGTCAGAGAGAATACTGATGGTGACAAAGATTCTACCTCTTGTATAACAATTTAACTGTCAACCACGGTGAGCACTTTTTAATGGCAGAAAGAAAGGCATGATCATAATTTAAAGAGTAAAGTTATGTATTTCGTAATATTTCCAAACAAATGAGTTGCCTCAAAATGCATCATCTTGTAGTAGCATCACTCTGAAGTCTGTGGGCCAGTATTGATGCAAAATCTGCATCTGCTTCAGATATTAAGTCGTATTTGCTCATTTCTAGGTGAATTAAATATGCATGAGTAGTCTTACATGTCACTGTTTATAACACTGTTTATATCCTTTGCTTGACGGGCTAAAAATAATCATTATAACAACTTCTTCCAGCATCACTACACCACTGTGCACCCTCTTCCAAAAGCTCAAGATGATTCTTCACATCAACTCTTTGCTGGAGGGCTGTAGTTTTATAAGATTCAGGACAGGGGACATTCAGTGAGGTCCAAAAGTTGCATTTTGTAACTTTTTTGATTTTTACATATGCATACATATTTATACAACAATTTTTGTTTATTTCTGATTATTGTTGTGTTGGAAAATTCCTCTCCTGTCAGGCTTCTTGAGATTAAGTGTTAATAGTGCCATCAATACATTTCATCCTCTGAAACACCTAGACTTCGTCCAGCCTCATATCAGCACACTCCCTCTATGTCAATCAATCAATTTGTATTTTTACAGCCCATATTTACCAATAACAATTTGTCTCATTGGGATCAACAAGGCGCAACATCCTATGACCTTAACCCTCAACAAGAACAAGGAAAAACTACCAAAAGAAACGTTATTAACAGGGGGAAAAAACATAGAAACCTCAGAGAGAGCTGTGTGTCCCGGTCGGCTCTGTGCAGTCTCTGTGGTCCTGGACAGGTCCACACCAAACAAGCTGGACTCCATCTGATCCCAACTCATTTGTTCAGATGTCATGTGACCAGAGAAAGTGCTGCCAGCATTCATCAGGCTTCTCTTCATGTTCTCTGGGCAAAGTGTAATGTTGCAGATGTGTGCTGCTTTGTGAACAATGCTTTTCTTCTTGGACTCCGTCCATAGAGGTTGACTTCATGCAGCGAAGACACTGAAACACCAGTTTCCACACAGAGTCCTTGTGCCAAGTCAGAAGCACTTACTCATCTGTTCTTCAATGCATGATTGTGTGAAGAGTGACTGTGTGAGGATGACCACTGCACCTTTTTGTCAGTGTGGCTCTTTCTTCACCTCCTAACTGGAACTGCGTTTCAGTTTTTGCTCAGTAGTTTACTGATGCTCTTGTATACTGTCCATGCTTATGAAATCTGGTTTCTGGTTCAGACAGTTCATCACCATGTGGAGTCATCTTGCATTAGACACAACCCAGACCAAAACTGAGGAAGCTGTCAGTCAAGTCAGATTTAATTTAAATAGCCCAAAATCACAAAACACAAATCTGCCTAGAGGGGCCTTAACAATCTGTTCAGCATTACGACACGCTCTGTCCTTAGAAACTCAAATCAGACAAAGAAAAAGTTTGATGGGAAAAAAATGGAGGAAACCTCAAAGAAGGAGGGATCCTGCTTCTAGGACAGACTGACATGCAACAGATGTAGCGTGTGCAGAGTAAAAAAAGGAGATTTACAGTGTGGACAATCAGTTTGACCTTGGAAGGTGGGAGTGGTGAAAATGAGAGGGTTTGGGTTGGCTGGAGACAATCAATGACTTCACTAACTCACGCTGCCTTCAGACATGCACTGAATGAAGGAGGTTGTCCGAAGTTTCCCAGGAGGAGGTGTATGTGCGAATGCAAATGTCTGAGTGAGAGCCTTTCGGAGTTTCTGTGCCTGGCCCCCCGATACGAACTCTGCAGAGACTCTGGAGGAGCCGATGTGAGAAGACAGCAGGAGATCCTCTGCAGGATTCACGCCCCCCCAAAAAAGTGGGTGAAAAAGCTCAGCCAGAAGACACAGATGAAGATGTCAAGAAGAGTTTTTGGTGATAAGAGCCTGTGCTGTTGTGCTGTAAACACCAACCCTCATCTGGTGGTTGCTGTTGTGAGAATCTGGAGTGGAGAATCTCCTGCTGTGTTGTTCATGTGTGAAAGGAGAAAGTCAGGATCCCATTCTCCACAGTTCCTCCCTGTTTTAGGAGATTGTGCTCTCTGACCAAAGGAGACACAAGCTGTGTGTGTGTTTGTGTGTGTGTGGTGGGCTTGCCTTGCCACCGCCCAGAAGAGAAGCTGTGTGTGGCCGTTTTGCAATTTTGTTTTGCAATTCGTTCTTGACTGAGCGAGACGCGGAGGAGCAAGTCGGGAGCTGTTTACCAGAGTAAATTATCCAAATGATATTCAGTCTAATCGGGTCTATTACAGCTCTTAGGCCTGTATTACAATATGTGTTAGTGGATCTAAGTGCACTCTCTGTCACAATCATGTAGCATATCATGCTCATCATAAGACACAGGAAGACGATGGGTTCACTCACGGTGTGAATTAAGAAAGAGAGGGAAGTGAATTAGAGACCTATCCTACCGCTGCCAGTGCTGTTTCTCTCGGTCTGGGTCTATTCATATCCACTGTATACTACTCACCTGTTTGCATCAAGTGTGACTGTGCCTGGGCCCCCTGTGTGCTGAGTGTCTTCTTTAGAAATTCAAATTGTGTCCACACTTTTAGATTATAAAGATCTCCCCCACAGCCAGTGAAGGCCTCTAAACAAGCAATTAGACTGTCAGGTTAATTAGGACCAGAAAACGAAACAGCATAGAAGATATGGTAGTGTACAGAAACACAAAATACAGGGTGTAATACATGATGTGCAACATAATGGAAGTTTAAGTATTCTTAAAAATAAATATATATAATATATACATGCATACATGTTTACGGCACATTTAGAAATGATGAAAATTAAGAATAAAATACTCAATTAAAATGAAATATAGTACAGTTGCAACATAACACTCAGGAAACTGTATTTTGCCATTGGAGTAATTTTGTGAAAATAAAAAAAATGGAAAAGCGTGTTATCGATGTGTGCAACATATTTGACACCACTGTTAGGGAGGTGCATGGTGTGATAAATAACATCTGTGGGCAGATCAGAAAGTGTGTATCTGTTTGTAGTAGTGACAAATATGAAAAGGGACGATACTCAAAGCGGCATTTGCAGGTGATGTGCTGTGAATAAGTGATGGAAAACATCCATGTGATTTCTAGTCTGCCAGCAGTGGCCCTGCCTGTTCAGAGGAAGAAGGCAGGTTGCTCTTCATATGTTTTATGGATTGCCATAACTCTGATACTGATACTGACTATTTTGAGAGTGTATTTTGTTTCCCCACGCTCTGCAGCAAGAACACAGCCACTGTTATTTCAGCCCTGCATGCCTCCAGCAGTCTGCAGTGTGGGAGGGCACCTGAGGGGCTACAAATGATATTGCTGATACAGGGCTCTGGATGTCCCCAACCTTGACACGCCCGGGCACCTCCCTGTGAGCCAGCGCAGGCCCCCTGTCCCCTTCCCCCGCCCGTAAACTTTGAGCGAGGGATTATGGGCTCATTTGGCTGCACCTTTAGCCCCACAGAGCGGCAGTTGGCCTCTGACTAGAGGGGACTCCAAACAACATGTGCATGGTCTGCATGCTGAAACTGAGCCCGGGATTCAGGAAGCAGCCCCCGTTCTCCGTGACAGTCCCTGCCCCGGTGCTTGACATGGTGTCAAGCCCGCGTGCCAAGGTGGCTCAGCTCCTCTCAGCGCTCCAGACAGGCCAGATCCAGGCTCTGACAGGCTTGGTCTGTGGGGAGAGGCTGAGTCCAGACGCTGCTCTGACCCTGCCGCCCTCTGCATGTTGTTTACCTTCAGGTGTTGGCACCTGCTCAAAAGGGAGGAGGAAAAAAAAAACAGGGACGTCTGCTTCTTCCGTTTCCCAGACAGGATTCAGAAATTGACAATGCTGGAGCTCATAACACCTCAGCCAGACCTTGCGGGCCCTGTGGGGCTGCCAAGAACTGACTGGAGCTTGACCATGGCTTAAGCACGTTCTCCAGGCCAAATGGACCTGGATTCATCTTTCTCCTATAGACACAAAACAGAACACGTTTAATCACAAGTTTGCAGCTCTGAGGAAAAAAGAGCTCTTGTTAAGCTTGAATAATTGCAGGTGTATAATGAATGACTTTTAGGTCTTTAAAAAACTAAAAGAAAAGGCATGTATATGTTGGCGATCCCTGTGTGAGCTCATGCTGAATAAACACCGATGTGGGCAGGACCAAACTGCCACCTTTTGTCACCCCACCTCGATGTGAATGGTTTCCTCTTCATTGGTTGATTTGATATCATTTCCTGCATTCTATTCAACAATGTGATGTCCAAATGAGAATTTGACAATACAATGCAGATTTAAATACATTTGGCCTTTCAAATCGGGGGTTAAAAAGACCGGACGGCAGCAAATCTGCTTTCTTCCTGTTTGGTGCACACTGCTGTATTCTCACTGAGCATTAGTGCATGAGTAATTATGGAGAATTATTCAACGGGAGCATAATTATGCAAAGTCTCTCAAATGACGGACAAATCTGTCGCCTTATGTGCATTGTTTTGCAAATGCGGCTGATGATTCTGTTATCTGTCTCATGCTCGGCAACACCTGTTTTGTATAATTAAAACAAAAAATTTGACATGGGATTTTGACTGAGGCAATCCAGGGATTCATGACCACAAGTGGAGAAGCCGGTGAACGGCTGTCCGCAGGTGATCTCTGTTTCTATGTGAACCTTGTGTCTTACAGCCGCGTGGGCGCCACACTTCAAACTAGGTCATGAAGTGTGGATTTGAATTGGTGCGTCTTGGTTGGAGACTTTCAGAATTTTTCTCATCATTTGCACATTATGTTTAGAATTATACATGCCTTCATTTTGCGTTATGCTCAAAGACACCCACGGTCCTGCCAATCCAGCCTCACTCACAGAATTATACAAGAATAGGCAGGAGTGCTGTTTACAGCCTGGTTTCGACTTTTTAATCACAACACTTCATTGGCCCGAGCTGTCACTGAGGAGACTGAGGTTATTTATGCAATTATGCAACAACAAGATTAAATGTTACATTTACACACATATTCCAAATACAAAATAAAACTAGGAATATCTGTAAGATCAATGTATATATGAATGTTTATATTTCTATACCTCTTTCGGTAACACTTATATTAGGGAACACACAAAGTGAACATATCCAAGCACTTGATTGTAATTCATGTACAACAACTTCCTTACTTACCATCAATGAGCAGAAATAAGGAGGTTATTAAGGGAAAACTGTTAATCAATGGAGTAGTTGCAGAATAAGGTCATTAAGAATAAAAACATTAATAAGTGCTTTATAATGACTAATAAAGAGCCAATATGCCTCTAATATCCATGCTAATAAGCAACTAGTAAATGGTTGATATGTGTTCCCTAATGTAAAGTGTTACCCCTCTTTTTATGAAATATCAACAAGTGGTGTATTAACTGTTAATGAACTCTTAGAACATCACTGTCACCAAACCTGCAGGGACATGTATACACCCTGGGTCTACGACCACTAAGCCCTTTTATGCACGCTACCAGCACAGCCAGGCAATTTACGGGTTCAGTGTCTCGAACACGGGGATCGAATCGCCTACCTTCTGGTTAGACGCTCTACCACCGGAGCCACAGCCGCATTATATGCGATATATGGAGATGATAGGTGTATGCATTTTTACCAAAAACCCTGAGTTGCTGCCTTTTTTAAATGTATATTCAATTCAGTTCATAATATATGCAAATACACCTTAGATTATTGTTTTTCTACCTTTGTTATTGTAATAAATTATGATTGAATATATGTTTAGAACAGAGATAACAAACCTCATCAAATACCAGTAGTTCTTCAATAACCGTCAACAGGAATGGACAGGACAGGACAGGAGTCCCCAGTACAGCCTTTCACACAAAACATTTGATCAGTGCATTTTAAAACACTATGAACGTGTTTAACAATCCTTACTGTTACTGTGACTGCCTCCAACCCCTCCATAGCCTTCATCAGCAAGATTCATCAGAGACTACATTGATGATGTCTGTAAACCTTTTACCTGTAAGTGTTTAAGGTCAAACTGAAGGCAATCAATAGATAAATAGTGTAGCATAAATGTAGTGTATGTGATAGTGAAAAAACAGAAATGAAACGGATGAATTATGGCCAACAGGGCCCTGCACACTTCATTACTCTCAAATTGCACACTTGCCTGGTAGTAGAGGCAGTAGTGGTGGTAGAGGTAGTGGGCAGCTGGATTTCTACTGTTTAATGGGTACAAAACACATTCTGTAGTCCTCTCCAGCTACATGGCTTATCTACACTTGTGTGTCAGAAACCTAAACGAATGAGAGTAAAGGTGAGAAAATAGAGGTGCAGATCCATTTGGATTGTTTTATGGCTTGAACTGTAATGTAAGTAAAAAAGAAAGTGTCATCCGATGTCTGCAAATATATTCCCCCTGGGGTCAAAGTCAATAACCCATTACATGGATTAAAAGAGCCTCTTCTGTCCTTCACCGCTCACTCCTGGACAGCAAATAGCTTCTGATTTTTATTCATTGGTTTCTATCACAAAGAAATAGTTGCTAAAGAATGTGTCAAAGCAATTTACTCCCCAACATATACTCCCAAACAGAAAAAAAGAATCATGGAGGCATTGGACTTCCTCAGTCACAAAGAATAATAAAAAAAGAGAGAGAAATCCCATCTTGAAGGAAATCTTAAGCAGATGCATGGAAGCAGGAAAATCCCCTTGGATAAGCTGTTATGGTGTGAAAACCTCTCTCCGGTTATGAGCTGACAACACACTACTGTTATTAAACACTGGTTTCATCTGTGACAGATCTAGAAAGGTTTTTCAGAGATACACGGTGGGTCGCATCTGGTCCAAGTGCCAGATCCACAGGTACGGGCTATTCACAGCATTTTAAGTGGTGCGGCAGACAAATGAGATCTGTGCCCCCAGTACCAGCCTTGGAATTCAAGGTTCATGCTTGACAACATATTTACAACTGAATATATGGTCAATGGACATAGCAAGTGACTACTAATAGACTTAACACTTCTCACAGGCTCCAAGAATGATTTCAGTGCCTATTCTGAGCCATAATCACCTCAATCTAGAGTCATCTTGTATTCTTTAACACTAATCCTCAACATGTGTCCTATGAGGGATGTATCCTGAATGTTAGGCCCACTAAAATAATACATCTGGTTTACTGCATGTAGTCTTCTAGTATTATCCAGACTGTCCACATCCATCCCTGGGTAGAGACTGACTTCTTGGTTGGACTTTCAGCAGTCGTCTGTGAAGACGTAGAAGTGCAATGAGGGGATTGTTGGAGTTCAGGTCCAGTTTAAGTGGGTTAGATGACCTGGATACACTGTAAACCTGTCTGATCTCAACAGGTATAACGTTGTCATGAGAACTGCTGTGGTGAAACATGAAAAGAACTAGAGAGGCGATGCGGACCCTGCATGTGCACTTTACATACCCCAATCAAGCAATATTCTTTATTCCCTAACAAACAATTGGTGTTGGTGTTGGAGGTATTACTGTTCTCCATAATCATCTGAAAATTGCTGTGTGGCACCTGATGAATTACCGAAAGGAGAAATAAATCTATCCATCTTCATAATAATGGCATCATGAAGTCATTTATTATGAAGAAGGATAGATTTATAATAAATGACCTAATAATGGCATCATGAAGTCATTTATTCCATTTGATGAGGAATGGTCGGTTTATCCAAAGTGTATGCATTACTACACTACATGATGTAATTTTCTGACTTCATAGTGATGTCTTGATGATGTTGTTCCTACAATTCATGAATTATTTTTCTATCTAAAAAGCTTTAGCGCATGTTTGTAGTCCTATAGGATGTAGCGATAGCAAAGGTTGACTTTTGAACTATGCATGACATAATTGTGACCCGATCATGATGTCACTTATCATATGACATCATATGATGGAGAAAAAAGCTTCAGATTGGCTCCTTATTGTATATGGAGATATCTTGACAGTTTGTTTTTCTGATCCATATTTGTGTTGACTTTGACCTTTCATCGATCAGCTCCAAAAGTTATTCATGTGGCGATATGCTCCAAAGTATTATTCTCACCAAATGTGCTGAAAATGTATCCATGAAATTATGAGTTATCATGTGAGCATACACACGCACAGAAGGAGAGAGAGAGGTGAATATCATTTTAAAAGTATTGTACATAATTTGGTTATAATGCTTCTGTCATAGCAGCAGTTTGACCCAATTTTGAATCACCTACAATCATTCTCTAAAACGCTGTCAGAGCTCACTAAGTCCGGTGGCAGCATAACGAGCCTCACAAAACCTCATTCAATCAACTACCATTTTATTTGTATCGCCAATTAACAGAAATCACAATGCACCTCATAGTGCTACCTCACTGAAGTGAGTTCTCCACTGGTCCTCAGCTTGCCCTGATTTTTCCCACAAGCTATTCAATAACTTGGCTGAGTCATCACTATTTGGGCCAGATCTACGATACTGAGAACGAGCTGTTTCTCCAATACGTCCACAATGGCAGTGAGTTCAATATCCTTATTTGCCTATTTAGCTCAGGACATGCACCCCACACCAAAGTTGTTAAGGCAAAGCAGTGATTTATATAGCCAATTAAACTCTGGGATAATTAGGTGGAGACGGCGGAGGGAGCCAGGCTGGGACTTTGTCCAGTACACAGAGGTTAATGATAATCCTCTTTGAGATAAGTGCCATGTGACCAATGGGAGTTCGGACTGGAGAGCCTGATCCAACAGACATCGCTGCGGCCTCTGAAGTGCACAAATGAACATTGGGCAAGCCCCTGGCTGATTCGCTGCAACTTCCGAGTGTCACGCTCATTACTGTAATGTCTTCTCCGCACCACAGTACATCCTTCCACTTATTTGATCACGTTTATTTCAACCTGATTAGCGTCTTTTTTTCTTCTTCTTCTTTTTACACACAATTATGAATAATGGAACATGAAAACGCAATTATTTTCTCAGGGCACATGGTGAGCGTGGATTAATTGAATGAAGAGAGACAAGGCCTGCAGTGTGTTGTGCGCTGGGATAACAAACACCACTGGCCCTCTTTTGCACATTAGCACATTATTGACAGCAGTGGTACGTTAATGAAATAATCGTCCCCTAATCAGACAGATGAAGTCAATTTTTTCTGCAGTAAGTCAGGATTCAATGGGAATTTTGTGCTGTAACGTTTGATTACCTATTGATGATTAAAATAATAGTGATTAAAAAAACTGCCAAACTCAGCCATATCAGCACCAGACGTAATAATATATCAGAGTTAAGGTCGAGGTTTGAAGTACTTGTACATAATAAAAATTAAAAGCCAATTCATTAAATATAATAGTGGGTAATTTAATTCATTAGCTGACATTAGCTGGCCCACATTCTCCTCAGCTGTTATGTCATTACTGCTGCCGTCAGCTCAAAGAAGCAGATCTTTTAGCTGTGTCATGTTCGAACATGTTTTATCCCACTCGAGTGATGGTGCGCGTGTGTGTTTGTACGTATACTCATTGGTATGTATTAAAATACACACCAATGAGCCTGTTGTTAGCCTTACATTAGCCACATGCTGCCTCTTAGTTCATGGATTAGATTATGTGTAAAGTGAACACAATATTGCTGCTATTTACGTACAATAATCAAAGAAAAAGGTAAAATCGCAGTGACATTTAAAACTGACACATGAAGTACGTACAGAATGTGAGCGTCTTCATGAATCTGACACGCTGACTGGACTGGGATCAGATTTCATTGTCGCGCCCCCACACACAGCTGCACAAAAATGAAACTTAGGCACACATACATATATATATATATATATATATATATATATATACACACTCAGCAAGCACCATACATCACATCATTCTGGCAGATTTGTCAACTGTGTATGTGTGTGTGTGTGTCTGTTTGTTTGTGTGTGTGTGCATGAATGTACGTTTGTTAAAATCTCAGGAGATCGGCAGTTTTACAAACACCCAAACTAGTCCTACACCAACAGTCGCATCTCAGTCAAAGTCACATTTTCTCATTATTCTCATGTTTGACTTTACACATTAAACTGCAGCTTTGATTTTTCACATCGTCATTGTTTTTATTGAATTAGGTTATAACAACTTTATAAAGCAGCAAACATTATTATCAGTTTATATTATATTGTATATATTTGTGGGTCTGTTTTAGTTAGACTGTAGAGAGCTGTAATGTTTAGTTTTTACATTCATAGAGAAAACCTTCAGATGAAATATAAAAAAAAATATACAAACAATAAACGGATTTCTTCTGACACTGGTGTTGATTCCAGTGCTCTGCTGTAGCCACCATGTGACAGAGAGAAACAAATTATCCGATCTAATGTGTTTCTAATGTCTGGGCAAACATGTGGATACTTGTTAGGTGCAGTGTTATTGTCGATCCATAAAGTGTGCCTCATCACGGCTGCTCAGAATCCACAGTGTTCACACCTCAGCTACAGAGCCAGTGAATCACAGCTTCAACCAAATGAAGAGAAGACACACCTTGCCTCTCCTGTCACAGACCAACCAGGCGCAGATATTCATTTGAGTCAGAGCGAGACAAGTGAGTAAGGGAGGGCTCACCGTCTTCTGTGAGGACGCGTCACAATTGCACGAGCCGCCGTGACGTCAAAGTGCACGTCTGGACTGGAGCAACTCTCTGAGGTGGACTCCATGCTGTGGGAAACCGCTGATGTCATGTGTGGGGTGTTACTCAGACTTAAACAGGCACAGTAGTCTGCCCATGATGACAGGTTACATGATGCTCTGCTGAGTACTGATCATTAAAACACACACTCTTAAGTACACCTCCCCCCTCCTCCTTGCACCCTGTGGAAAACCTGTAGACCTGCAGCAGATCCAAACAAACGCAGGAAGTGCTATATAGGAGGAGCAGCTGCTTTTTGGAACACACACACACACGACGAACACCGCTCTTCTTTCTGCAGGACTTCCTGAACGCCTCGCAGCAACATGAGCAGAGGGAGAGCTTTAATAATAACATCTCCATATTCATATTCCCTTGTTTTTGTCAAAGTAGGGAGGAATGAAAAGTAATGTATTCATAGCTGAATATAAATACTGGGAATTCCAGAATGAATAATGTGCTTTTATTTCATAATGATGTGCAATTATTCATTCCAAAAACAATTGCAAAATTAGCCAAATGTGAGTTAGATTATGATCTGGTGCATTTGCCAGCGACTAAAGAAATGCGACTATTACCAAACTATTGAATTATACTTCACAAGGTCTTTTATGGGTTTCTATTCTTGCCTCACAGCATGAAGGGTTCAGGTTTGATTCCCCATACTTTTCTCCAGGCACTCCATAGATCTTCTAGTCTTGACGACCACTCAAAGCACTTCACAGTGCAGTTTGGCCATTCACCCATTCACACACACATTCGTACGCTGTATCTCTGGGCAGCACTTTTCTATGAGACCGGCAATTTGGGGCTCAGTGTCTTACCGAAGGACACTTTGGCATGCAGATGGGGAAGACTGGGATCAAACCACCGAACACCTAGTTAGAGGACGAACACTCTACCCCCCTCAGCCACAGCCACCCAAATGATGTACTTATAATCATGTGGAAGTGGCTGTGAATGAGGATAGTAGACATTACTGTATAGTTATGAGCTGTGAGTTCCAACACATCTGTTCTCACTGTGCATTGTGTGTTTTGATAAAGCACAGAGGCACAGTGGAAGCACAAGTTACTGGAACAATGGAAGCTTTAAAAGTTTTGCTCTGGAGCCTCAAGATAACATATGTGCAATTACAGCATGCAATAATGCAGCTGTCATCTCAAGGCACATATCATTTCAGTTTAATGTTCTTTAGTGGTGGCTGCAGTACTAACAAAACAAACTGTGGTTGAATAAATGATTAAAAAGCTATTTTCCATACAGTGAATCTGGAGGCGTGCAGTGCAAAGTGGGCTGCCGGAACTCTGTCACTGAAATCTGAGCAGAGGTATTTAACAGAGAAAGTGACTATTATTTGTGTGTTCATTACTACTAGGGAGCATTTTTTTCATTACACTTAATCGTTTGATTCATTATTAATACGAAAATATGGAGTTGTGCAGCTTTAATCACATCTCTTTTTTTGAAGCGATAACAGAGCTTAAAGTATTTTATTCATTAAAATAAGCATTTTTTAATCAATTTTTCACTTTGTAGTTTAGACCTCTTTGCTAAAATCATATCTACGAACTAATTCCACAAACGTCTGTCTGTATGTATGGGGAACACATATGTCATTCATTGTATTTACATTTGGCGGGCGGGGCTGTGTGCCTTCATTCTCTGGACGAGTTTAACATTTCTCTGGTAAACAACAGCTGTGGTCGGTAACTGGGGCCAAACCAGGTCTAAATCACAGGCATTTAATTTTGATAATTTGATTATATTTATTTTACCCTATGAGACACAGACACATTCATGGGAGTCGATGGTGCTGATCTCCATCATTGCAGCAACATTCCATGCATCACTTCCTTCTGGCAATGACAGAATTTATATTTTTAAAAGGTTGTGAAATTTGGTCTGAAGATTGTGTTGATTGCTTAGACCTGTTAAATAGCCAAGTACATGTATGGACAGAACAACAGCAGTTTAGTAAATCATTCAAACTTATATACTAAACCACACACACAAACAGCAATTAAGCTAATTCAGTTTCATTTTATGAAAATAAATTGTTATGGATCTGCACACCATGTCCAGCACACACAGTAAAAAGTGACAGTAAACTGTAGAACTGTTTGAGGAGTAATTCTCAAGTAGCTCCAGAGCTTTAACCCAGTCCAAGAGAACAGGACATTCCAAACAGGCAGGTTGAGAACGGGTACTGCACTAGTACTTCAAAGTACAAGTACTGGATAACACAGAGAGCACAGCACACTTTATTACATTAGTGTATAGCATAAAGTAGAAAGGACACATCAAGCTCGATCAAAGTCAGAGCCCTGTCTTCCTAATGCAACATGTTAATACTCAGTGAGCGCACAGTCACTTGTGTGTGGGGCCATTCTTTCAACTGAAATGGTAGACATCGATTTTGTTTTTGTGAGACGGGGCCTTTGTGTTGGCACCCCTGCCGTGCCACATGCAGCGATGCTGTGTGTCTGAACACAGCTTTGTGGGCTTGATGCTGGTCTGCTGGTTGATCAGTCATCGTGCAGTATGTCAAATGTTGGAAAATATTGACCACGCTGCCATGAAATTGGGTGTGGGTGTTTGACACTATTCTCACCATCGTCATCAGGTCAATTGTTGACATTCTCAGCAAGAGAGCCCCGTCTCTTTCCAACAGTGTTTCCTTGAACTGAATCCTTTCGTAAGCTTTGCTAATGGAAAACAACGAAACAAACGAACAATAAAATGCCCCTCTTGTGTTTATAATAAATATTATGTAACATACTCAAGGATTTTGCTGCTACAGCCTTACCTGGTCTGGGATGACTCATAGCTCATGTTGGCTAATGCTTGCTAAAACTAGCCACATTTGGGAACACTAGTGCAGTGCCTATTCTAAGATGTCTGTTTGGAGTCAATCGTTTGCTTTGATTGTGGTAATGATTCATAGCTACTTCAGAATTACTCCTTGTCATTAGTGAGTTATCTGTACAGTTCTACAATACACTGTTGTTTTTGTATTGTTTGTGTGCTGGAGGTTGTGTGCAGAGCTTTATTATAAACAGTCTATTATGCAAAGCGAAGTTAGAAAACGTTGTGTTCATCCAACCTGGTTTTCCTGCAATTTAGATTATATATTGTCAGTTTTTAATTTGACCAATTCTATGAATGTTGCCATGACGGTGACCAGCACCTGTGCTTATTAGATATAGTAGTAGATATTGCTTTGTTACTGACATTAATGATTACTATTTTGCTTTGTGATGCTACTATGTTTTAGCATTAACTAGTGTCTTGTAATTATCAGTAGCAATCACAGTGGCCTCTGTTCATCAAACATTATGTAGGCTCTCTTTCTGAAACAATGATTGCAACTTTTACATAAACCAGGGTCTCTGTAGCCCAAACAAAAGAATTAAGAAAGCTGGTTAGCTACTATCAGGCCTAATGGTTCAATCAGTTGCTGCAGCCTCTTTCAGAATAAAACTGGAGCAACCGATCAACCGTGACTGCATGATTATCTTCAAGTCTCTTTTTTAGTCTGTCTAGACTAAAACAAAACCTCGTAGGGTTTTCTAAGTGTTTCAAAAAAGTATTTTTGCAAAGTTTACACTGAGCATCCACACTAATCCAAACTAATGAAAATGATGCAGATTAAAATCAAACCGTAGTAGTGTGGATGGCCCCTTAGTTGCCTAAACCTGAATGAGTGAATGAATGAATAAATGAATGAATTTGAAGTGATTTATTCAGCAGTTAAATTGGTGTCTTTTGAAGGCAGGTCCTGAATGCGCCAATGTCTTTGCCATCACTTCGTTATGCTTTGAAACTTTAGCCTGTAGCTAGGCTGTAGAGAGGGTCAGGGGGATCATCAACATTAGCCAGAAGGGTCCTCTGGGGATCATTAAAACCCAGATCATATTTCACAGCAATCTGGCCTGTTACTTGTTGAAATTTCTTGCTGTGGACCAAAGTGCCAAGTGGACACACCAATGAACATCCAGCAGACAGCAACATCCTTATCTTATTACTTTCCTCTGAGGGAAGTGTTGAATCATTATGACCCCCCAACCCCTCTGAAGCAGTGGCCTTATAAAGATCATTTTCACGACATTTCTGTTTTATTACACAGTTCACAGTCCATCGCAATGTAAAGAATAAAGAGAAATAGAGCATCAAAGGTCTAAAGCTGAATTTGTACCTTAGACTTTACGGTTACAGCTCCAGGACATCTCACAAAAGCTCTTCAGTAGTCTACAGATTGTCAGTAAATGCCCCATATGAAGTTTGAATAGATGTTTGGTATTTGCCAGGAAAACATGACCTGGAATGAAATGCAAAGGGGGAAATTGGGAAGCTACAGTGTCTCTCTCTCTCTCTGTGCATGTGTTGCAATTCTCGTGATGACAAAGTGCAGGTAAAAATAAAGTTGACAGTAATCTGATGGGATGTCTGAACTGTTTAGTGCTGCGAGACATCAAAAAGAGGAATGATTGCATGAGACAGATGTCAGCGTGGGATATGTGGAATTCTAAACAAATGATTATGAGCTGCAGTGAAAGACAAGTGGGGACATGGAAGGGAGGAGAACTCATCTGTGTGAGCAAATGCTGTGGGTGGGACGAACAAAAGAGTCGATGCACCCACTCTCGCAGCTCGCACTTTCATTGCTGAGCGCCGGTGACAGGTCATGAAAGGAGAGAATGCTGAGAGATATTCATCAGGGTTTGAAAGACGAGAGACGATAACAACGATCAGGGTGGAGAAGACAAGAAGAGCAAGGGAACAACACGATTGGTTAATCGGGGAAATTCCTCTAAAGAATGTACACATGACACCAGGATCAAATGAAATAAAACAAACAGATACTAGTAACTTTGTTCCTTTTGCAGTACAGCAATCAGCTCTTTTCAGGTACTCAATGATAATTCATTGTTATAATAACTTTAAGTTTTATTTGTAATGTACTGAAGTAGACAATCGTCCTGTGAATTTAAATGTGAGGTCTATAATCACTGACATTAAAAAGAATCTGAGCATTTATTGAGTAAATATGATCAGGAATATGATGAAATTCATGCATCTAAGAAAAGTAACTTTAACGTTAAGTTAAATTCCCCAAAACACAAATTGTGGTAAAAAAAAATATTTTAAACACTTAATACCCTACAACCCATTGAGAGGTTTTGATCCCTTATCTTGAACTGAAGTGTTGAAAATATTTGTTTGTTACATATTCGACAGGTATAGACAATGGAACTTCGGCGAAAGATCATATTCACTCTTGAACCGCATGCGGCACAAGGAGACAATAGATGACACCTTGACTCTCTGAAGTTCACCTAATAACCGCAATCCTGCTTCATATGACAGGCCTCTGGTCTGAAAACTGTTGGAACCATTAGGGCCAGTGTGACAAGAACAACTAAACAACATATATAACATAATGGAGGTCTAGTCGAAAGTGGAAAAGCTGAATATTATTACTAAGAGTCATCAGATATGGAGAAAAAAACAATTGCCAACCTGGAAAGATCATCAAGCTCTGACAGGAAACCAAAAGGGAATCAACACATTTGAAAACACTGCATCCAATCTATCACATCCTGCAGAAAAGTTTGGGACTGCGAGACTCCGCAGCAGCAAGACTAATGGGGATTATCGTGAATATCATGCGGTGATGTGGCAGCTACACTGATGACTAGCCCAAGGGTGTGGAAAAACAATTATTGTGCAAAACCACCAAGGGGAAAAGCCTTTTCCAAAGTGATGCTTTTTCCTCCCTGCTCATCTTCATAAACCTATGTGGAGAGAGATGCTTAGGAGCCGCAGTGTTATAATAGCTGTCACAGGATGTCACTCATGTATCAGCACATTTGACAGGTCGAACATTATCCCTCAAGCCACGAGAATGCAGAGCGGCGCGCGTGCCAGCAGCTACTGTAAAGTTTATGAGCTGTTAAAGTGACATTATGATTTCAGATGCCTTATCTATAATGTCAAGGGAACAGGATTTCAATTTAACGGGAAATATAACTTTACAGCAGCTCCAACCCATAAAGAGCGTTTCTCACACTTACTTTGTTATATGGTGGCTATTATTAAACAAAGCTTTCAAAATGAAGAATACGTGGCTGCTCTTGTTCTTTATAATCCTCTGATGTTGTGATATGTCTTGGAAATAAAGTGTCTGCGTCTCCTCTCTGGCTTTTGTCCGTCAGAGTGGCAGTTTCGATTTCACATGTTGAATCCGACATGTGAGAAGATGCCAGGCACAATTGCTTTGAGATTTAATTATCTGATACCATTGTATGAGGTATGCGTTTTCCGGTGATTGTGAATTCACGTGTGCTGCCCCGTCTTGTAAGTCCTGACTCTGGTCAAGCTGTCGCAGCCTCCTCTGAGCATCTCTGGGATCATAAACTGATCATTATCTCCATCTCATCCTGTGTGTGCTGTCTCCCTCCTGATATTTATTCTCTTAGTCACAAATCATACTCTCACTTTTCCATTGCTTCTATCTTTTAAATCCACATTGCCCCCCCCCCTCCAGGTCTTTCTATAAAAGAGGAAACTGTATTCTGTATTTCTGTTCTGAGCTGTGCAGACTTAAGGTTATTGTCATGTAATTGTAGACAGAGGCAAACTCTCGAACCTGTCACTCACACACACAAACAACTTAGGACTCTGAAAGCTACAGCACCCCACTGCCACTGATTCTGTTCCACTCTTTTTACACCAAATAAAAATGTTTTTGAAATGAGGGTTAACCTGTGTGAATGAGTATTTAGCTTCTTAACCACACAGTCAGACCTAACAGAGCAGAAAGGAAAGTGAAAGGTTATCACAGCAAGAATCATTTTATCCTCCATCATGGCACTTAAAACATATGATGCTATATTAAGGTCACTTAAAGGTAAGGAGGACCAGAGATTTCAAGAGTGAAGTCGTACATTTACGAGAATGCATAACTCAGATTGGTAATCAAGTTTGAGATTCTGATTGATGATAATATTTCAGACATTTTTTTCTTGTTAAATTACAACTTTATTCAAGTAATATGACATTTTCTTATTGAATTCCATTAAAAGTTAATTCTAATGTTATTTTTTCCTGATTTAATTATGACTTGATTCTCATTATATTATTTTTCTCATGAAATTACAACTTTTTTCTCATAATGACCTTTTTCTAATATAATTATGGCTCAAAGCTTTTAATATGACTTTTTTCATTAAATTACGACTACATTTTCATGCTATTGTGACTTTACTCTCATTATATTACAACCTTATTCCCAAGTACTACTTAATTCTCATATACGTCTCTATTCTCATAATATTACAATATATTTGACTTTTTATTTCCATATGGCCCTAACAGCCTCTGCTACAACACAATCTACAGCAAATGTTAAACTAAGCTCAACTTCAGCCAGCTGTTGCCAGATGCTGTTTCCACAGAGCTTGTATAATACTGGCAACACTGTGACGTCATGGTACTAAATGAGGAGGCTGCGTGTTTTCACACAGTGCTGTCTCTCTGAGCTTCACTTTGGTGATTTATGGATATTTGCAAAGTTGACTGAATGTATCCATTATAAAGAATAATGTGCCAGAGCTCCAGTGTAGCTAGTAGAAATTGCTTTAGTGTGGAGGAAGTGAAAGGATGGGCTTTCAGTTTTATTCACAATAGTGTGGAAATAGTCTAAAAGGCCCGTAGTCATAAGCATTTACTGCATAGGAAGGATCAGGTGTTATGTTCCATTTAAGGGTTGAGTTTGAACACATTTTATTGCACCACCGAGTTCTGCCTCTGCTGTCTTCAGGGTGGGTTTATACTAGTTTAATTCTCTTCTGCTTTTTCTCATTGTTTTCTCCCTATTTTTAAATTAAGTAGCTTTACATCCAAGCTGGGCTAAACACATCTGCTCTCTTCCTTATCACCATCTTAAACCCACCACTGGTTCCTCTTGGAAATGCTTATTGGCATAGTGACAGGATTTATTTATTCAACGGGAAAGGTTATGGGCTTCACATTATTTCACACTGGATATATTTGGTGTCAGTGAGCTGTAATGGATTGAAGGGTGTAAATCCTTATGGATTTACTTTGGGGAAGTAATAACATGTTGGTCCGTTCTTTCCTGGGGGTGTGGTGGGTGACCTAGCTGCAGACCCTGGAAGATGAACCGTCTCTTTTTGGCTTAGTAAATGTGCACATTTATTCTCTGCCTTCTATCAAATATATATTAAAGACTTCAGTGGTTTTTAAAGTTCTACCTTATAACTTTAGCAGTATCCACAATGTCCCTTGTGTCTTTTAAAACATTTATCTGTTTATTTATAATTTTTTATTTCCATACTATTTTTACTTACTGCATTAAATCACTCTTTCTCATATACTGCTTTTCCCAGTTAGTTGTATGTTGGCTTCATCTATTGATCCATCAGTTTTGCTTGATTCTCCTTGAAACCTTTGTCCTTTTTGCTCCCTTGCTGTTGAAATGTATGTTGGTGGCCAATGGTCAAAGGGCCAGAGAGGTTTCTGTCTTACACCCACACAGTGTTCTTTGTTGGATATTAATCTATTGTCTACAGTCTGTGCAGGTGTATCCAAGGACATAACTCATAGGTTTCCATTGGCTTTATGCAGGTTTTTCAGTTTCAACATCTCATACAATTTTTTATTTTAACAACCACACAGAAATACCTCAGCTGAAAAACACCCCTATTTGTAACTGTGTGAACATTCTCCCTCCACCGTTTCTATGACCCCCCCCCCAGCCCCTGCATACAGCATCCACCCCCCCACCCCCTTTATCTACATCACAAAACAACAAACAAAGTGTTGCATCTGTGCCTCTGTCAGCACCAGCGAACCCAAAGTCACACAAGTTAGCATATTTCCACACACTAATTCAGTCGCTCTGGGAAGTGGGCACGCAACAGTGACCTCTCTCTGAGTCAAAGTATGCCACCGGCATATTAATGCCAACGTAAACATAGTCGAGGGCTCAATGCTACAGCTGTATCCTCTGCATTTTAATCAAAATGATGCACTGTTAGTACTTTGTGTTTGTTTTCAGTGGAGCGTTCTCTAAATCCCAAAGGTCAGCGTGGTCAATCCAAGCTATAATTGTGAAAGAGGCTTGAGGGTACATCATACATACCTGGAAAAAAAGAATTCATGCAGCACAGTCGCTGTATCGGTAAGTGACAATGAGACTGAAATCTAATTTTCCGAAGGTAACCAGAGTACATGTAAAATGATACTAGATAAGATATATAAACATTTTAAGGTTGTAAAAATAGTAGAATAATAGTAAATGAAATAATATAAGGCCTTAATTCAAGTATAAGCAGCAATACAATCTTCTAATTTCTGATTTTGAAAGATAAATATGTAAAACCTTCATCTGCACAGTAACCAGTGATTTTAACTGTCAGATAAATGTATAGTGGACTGAAGGTGAATATCTCCCTCTGATACATAGTCGAATAAAAGATATGATAAAATAGAAGTTGAGTCATTCATAGAAACGGTGAAGGGTGGTAGTTGCTATGCTATGAAGTATGATCAAACAAAACTATATACAGTGAAGTGCATCTGTGTCACATTGTGAAAATACTATCACAGACTGTCAACAAGAGATGCTGCAATGCAAATTACAAGCCGTATAAATGGATATAACAGCAAAGTAAAGAAAACAACTGTATTAAGTGGTGCAGCTCATAACAGCAAATATATGATACATAATATGGTGCACAGAAATACCAGTCAGCAGTAGTGGGTTGAGTTAAGATACAATGGAAACAAACAAAATTTAATTAACATACAGTTAAAAATATTCATTACATTCCCCATTCTGCAAAATGATCGCGTTTAACCTGGAACGCTAATGTTGTTGTGCTAAATGCTAATCCCAGTTTACACTCCTGCATGAAATGAATACTGTATTAAAGGTATAGCCACATCACAAGCTCCTCCCTGCGCCTTCTCTTGTTGCTGCGTTATAGTGATTTCAGCTGTTCAACATTTATTCACCCCGACTCCAACATGAGCCACTCGGTATCAGTTATTGTTTGAGGAACTCAATCTCGACAACTCGTGATTAACGGTGTAACTCTTTCAGTCAAAAGCTGACGGACAGAGACAGGAGCTCGAAAGGATCAAGTAGAAGAGGCAGTGAATTTAGAAAGTGAGTTACTTTCCAGAGCTTTGGGTGATTGCCGTCCATCTCCTGCTTCAAAGCCAGTAAGCATGTCTTCCTGCTCCCTCCTCCGACCAAAAATGAATCCAATCGGAAGATGAAAAGGAGCGAAGGGGTCGCTGCTAGATGTGGGCCGATCCCTATACATCTTACATAACCCCCTTTGTTTCCCTAAAGGGCAAAAACAAGGACTGAATTTGGAGTCAAAAGTGCACGTGGGGTAGTTTAATGACAGAGATGAGCTAAAAAGTTTGGAGTTAGCCAGTGGCGTCTCATTAATATATACACACAGGCTGGAGCTGGTGTTAAAGGATGACTACTTGCTCCCATGCTCTATCTCCGTCACTGCTGATGTACTGCAGTTGAAATGAGTGGTGATGAGAAAGGAGTTTAAGAGAGGCGAGTGGCGATTGATGTTATAATGATAGCGGGTTTTTGTCCCAGGGCTGCCGTGTCATTGCTGGGGAGCAGTGAGTCTCACTGAAACCTGCTGAGGACTCTACACATTTTCTCTGAATTGTCAGAGGATGGAGACACTTTACGGGGGCTTAATTCTGAGGTGGCAGTATCGTGTGAGCAGAGATGGTTACGGGTACGGCTACATAACACAGCAACGATCATGAAATACTGTGAGCTGCAGGGTTCATCTTCAAGACTGTGTCTTTGTATCAACATCAAATGTATTTTTACACAGAAAAAATTCATGTTTATTAACTTCTGTTGTATTTCTTACACTTTTCTACTTCAAGCAACAATAAAGTACATTTGTGCATTAGTACCTGTGGGATGGGGGACAATTATTTCATTACCTTTTACACTTTTCAACACCTTGGATGTCATGAACACAAGGTTTTTTTTTGCTGGGTACGTTAATAAGTAAGGGGTACGCCTCTAGGAGCTCTTAAAAAAGCTTGACTGTCTCGTTGGCGGGACAGAAAACTGTTACCTAACTGACACACTGCCACATGTGGGAAGGCAAATGTGCGAGTCGTAGCTGCGGACATTCTCTGGAGTTGCTCCTGCCAGAGCCCCAGAAAAAAAACGAAAATATCCAGAGGATTCAAGTGAGTGGACACAATGATGAACACAAAACTAAAAGAAAAACAAATATCTTTGGATGAAGATGTGAGAGATCTTAGTGATGCATGGCAATGTTATATCTTGCCTCCTTCAAGCTGCTGCCGTGCCTGTGTCTAAAACTGCTTCGGTCTTAATCCAAATCTTGATTTAGGTTTTATTCATTACAACCCTTAGAGGTTCTAGTAATTGAAATACATTTCAAAAGATAGTCATAACATGCACAAGTGATTATAAATGTTTTATTTTTTACAACACTGTAACGACTCCTTCTTTGATACTGCTCAGTAGAAAGTCCAGATGATATGCAGAGGAAAATATCTTTGAGTTCAAGGTTCATATTCAAATTGTTGTGTGCCTCTCAGTTATATATTTGAATGTCTTAGTAAAAAGAACACAGGGCATGAACTTTACAGTATGTTCTTGGTATTTGCGGGGACATGAATATATCGGCATAATGTAGAGAATGCAAATCTTGCACACAGAATGGCCTCTCTCTGTTGGATGTTGTTACAAAACAGAGAAAAACACTAACATTCACCTTCTCTCCGAAGAAGCAAAATGCAATGACTTTGGATAGCAGAGCTGGACACAGAATTGAATCTTCCCATGCTCAGAACAGCCTCAGCTGCATGTTAAAACAGGCAGCCCATTGTGCAGGCCCATGATTAAAGAGCAATTGTTAAAAATAAATAAAAAAAAGAGAGAGAGACATCTATTTCTCAAGGGTTGGGAGAGCCAGACAAGCAGTGTGGCTGAAGGCTGTGTCTGGAAGGATGACAGCTGTTGGTCAGACTGCCCAGGGGGGGGACACAAGCCAAACATCGCCTAAACTGGAAGCTGTCAGCATTGCGACACAGGCAGCTGGAATAAAACACCTTACTTCTCTGCATCCTTCACATTCAAGGGGGCCTCCTTCTTCTCTTTCATGCAACAGACACCCGCACTGACTCCTTCACCCTGCAGCCCGAGCGCTGAGCTCTCACTGACGAAGTTAATTCAGGTTGAGACACGCACGTAACACAACACTGTTGCTACATTTGGATTCGGGTGATATATGGTGCAGCTAACAGTGTAATGTGTCCAGTACCTGAACAGGCCAATAGGAGCCCTGTGAGCCTTGTTAATCCTATTTCACTTCATAAAAAGAGATTTACTGCAGAAGGAGCAGCTGAACAATCCCATCACTAAACTGTGTTCGCAGTTGTGCCTTGACATCTCCAGTGTTACGGACCCCAAAACTCAATAAGACAGCATGAGCTACAAAAGGGATGCATTATCCAGTCCGATTTGAACCAGAGGTGTATTATCGAATCGAAAATATAATTCTTATTTCAATGTGAGCAAACTGCGAACTGGAATTTGCTTTTATTTAACTGTTGATCATTTTCAAAGCACCCTTTGAATGTCTTTTTATTTCTCTGTGGTATTTTTCCAACCAAATGCAAAGACACTTTTAGGATTGGACCTGCAGGTTTGAGTTGAAGGTAAACTGCATTGAATGTATTCATTGTGTGAATGTAGCTCAGGTAAAACAGGAGAAATTATTCTCCAGTCACGATAATTCCTGATAGTACCCAACGTCTAGACTGAATACAAACATATGCACACACATGCTAGCTAGCTTACAACTAACTAATCTCTATGAACAGAAAAAAAGCAATCTACCATTCAAACAGTACAAGTAAAGTAAGGGAAAAAATCTACTGAACATTAAGTCCTTGTACACCACACATTTATTTAGCATGTATTTAATATTAAAGGTCCAGTGTGTAAGATTTAGGTGAAAGGGAACTATTGGGAGAAATTTAATGTAGAATAATCCTCATGATGTTTTCACTAGTTAATTTCATCTAAATTGTATAAATTGTAGTTTTCTTAACCCCAGAAAAGGCCCTTTATATTTTAATACTTTTATTTATACTACTATATTTTTATCAAGGGGGTCGCCATGTTTTTTAAAGTAGTCCAGACTCGACAAACTAAACACCTTTTAAGTTTTTATGACAACTGAAGTTGCGCCGGGTTCTTCTTCATGTTTGGAAGGAGAGGGTGAGGTGAGGGGTGTTCAGCTGCAACATGCAATTTCAACACTAGATATCACTAAATTCTACACACTGTACCTTTAATAACTTAATAATTCACTTGTCAGCACTTCCCACCATTTCTGCCTCCTCAATAGCTGTTGGCTAGTGCAACTGTCCATTTAGCTGATTGAAGGAACTGAAATTCTATTAAAAGATTCAGTCGAATTTCTGAATTTACCAATTTTGCAATTAGTTAGTCTTTACTTGATACAGTTCGCAAGTTTGCTTGTTAGCTGAAGCTGTAGCATCTGCTGTAACAAGAGTATCAGTTGTTAGGCTGTAGAGTGACTGGGGGCATGTGATTGGCTGAGAGAAAGGGGGTGGGAATAGACACATTTCTAAAAGTGACTTTGGAAATAAAACCTGCAATAAATCAAAATCTTATGAAGGGTGCTAATGGAATTATATTATGAAATTAAATTGACTTACTAATAATATACTTGTTGTTTATTTAATTTAAATTTATTAAAACAATATAATAATACAAATGTACCCCTTTTGGACTTCCATACAAGCATCAACATAGTGTAGACAACTAATGCAATACAATGCCACATATTATGCATGAAAACCTATGGCATGATATGCATATAATCTCTGCAGGCATAAGTAATTACACAAAACAATATCCGTACCTTTGATTACCCCTGTCAAATTTGCAGTTCCTGGCTTCTGTTCTGTTACCGGGAGTTGTTTTGAGACGTCTCTACTGTGGGATTCTGGGAAGGCTAAAAGGAAACCATTTTAATCACCCTTACATAAACAAACAACACAATGACTGTGGAAGAGCCAGTACCGCCGCTGTGCATAAATGAGGTTAAGTGAAACTTACCACATTTCTGACTTAAATGCGGACGCCTGGATGTCTTCATTTGTCAACTCTGATTTCGACAATTCCTCAGTTGTATTGCAAAGGAAAGAACAAATGAAATGAAGCAGCCATCAGGGCAGGACGCTGCAGCATCGTGATATCTCACTGACTGACGGTGATTTTTCTGTCTGAGACATTTTATTCATTTTAAGAGAATAAATAGCCTTGATGATGGAATAACTCGAAATCAGACATTTGTGTATTTGCGTGAACAAGGTCGATGAGTTAATACATTTCAACTTGCATGGATATATTCAACTGGAATTCAAAGGGTTGTCTTTGAATAATTGTTCTCTTTTTAAATGAACATATGAATTACTATAGTTGTCATTTATGAATAGTGATAATGTCATTCGAGGCTCCATTAGTCCTGTTTGTGTCTCATTTTCCATTCTGGCTGCTGTTCAATCTGTAATTACAGCATAAATAATTTTCTTTGTGTCGCGGCAAAAATGAGTTTGTTATAAAACTGTGTTCACTGAAGTTTCAATATCACACATCCTGTGACCCATTAACTAAGATGCAAGACACCGAACTTCTGCTGTACCTACATTAACTAAAAACTAGAGCAGCATTCCAGACAGAAACGTGCTTAATAAATATAACTGCATATTTCTCTCTTTGAATCTCCTAATTGGATGACAAAGAAACGTGGATTTCTGGTGTACTTCCTTGTCTCCTGATGAACCAATTTTCATAATTGTGACCCAAGGCACATGAGTTTAAACACAGGGGAAATTTTGTGTGGAATGATTACTCCTTCCTCAGTGCTTTGCATTTTAAAAACTTCACCGGAGTCGCAGTCCGACTCCGACAGGAATGTGATTATATCAACAAAACGGTGTCAGGTGCAAATGGCTTTGAGCTGCCCCATAACAATACAAGTTGAATTTTCAACACTTGAGATTTCCTCTGGGATCGCCATTCCATATTACTGATCTATAAAAAGAAGCAAATTGCCTGCTTGCACAACCAAACCACCATCTGACAGGGCCTCTGCGCTGCCTCTCACGGTCGCTATTAAAGCTCTGGGTGGTGTTTTCCTCCAGGGCCTGACAGGCAGGCTTCAGACTGCCCCCACCCTGCCTGGTGGTTGCCAAGAACAGCCTCCACACACACACACACATACATGTGTGCATCTACCTTAGTGAGGACACTCAATTCGCATTATGCATTCCCTAGCCCCTTACCCTAATCTTAACCATCACAACTAAATACCTAACCTTCAGGTACACCTAATTCTAACCCTAAAAAACCAAGTCTTAACCCTGAAACAATCCATTTAAAGGGGGACAGATAGTGAGGACTGGCAAAAATATCCTCACTCTGTTGCCTGTTGGGCATCACAAAGCTATCTGTACAGGTACACGACCATGCAGCCCCACCAGCTGTGGTCGCCTTGTTCGCTACCGACTGACACAGCCTGAGAGGTTCATGAGAACAAGATACAACTGTGTACATAAGTATTTCTAACTTCTTTACACATTTCAGCAGTCTGCCAGACTCTGTCTAAGACATGTAATTTGAGCCTGGGGGGAGGAAACACTGACAGAGGAGAGTTAAGTGCTGCCTGCTGATGAGGACACTGGATGAATGTTTAACAGATTTCTCTGGAAAGGAATACAATTTATAAATGTCTGTGTATGTGTTCACTTTCACTCCTCATCAAGTTGTTTTGAGAGTGAAAAGCCTTTAGACATTTAGACCGTCATGGAGCACTAAAACTTCCCACTGACACCAGGTATGGATGATTTCTTTATCTTTCATTCAAATGTTCATTTCCATTTTCATGTATAATTTCACTTTTTTTTTCATTTACTGACAAAGATCATGAAATGCATCTCCCCTAGAAAAAGGTGGTGACAAAAAACATCTACTTTCAATTTGTTGAAAGTCACCTTTCACGCAATTTTTATTTCCATTCAAGATCAACTAACTGCTTCAAAGCTTCCAAGACTATAACTTTCATGAGACGTTAAATGCCTTTAATTTATTGTTGTTGGATTTGCTTAATGTCTATCTTGTAAATGAAATTAAGCTACTAAGCAAAATCAGTGCAGAGTAAAGAGATTTTAAAGATTTGGTAAAGCACATCATGCATTTCATTTTCTTCCTTAGTTTTTTTTTTTCTGAAACACATTTGGGACAACAGAGCAACAAACCTGATCATTTATTCTATATTTTTCTTCTGGACCCTGGGGGTAGTTTACATTCTATAGTAAAATCATTTATTTTAGAGGACTAAGTACAGTATTTATTTTTTACTGGGATCATTTTGAACATACCCATGTGTTTAACTTTTACTCATTTTAGGCCAAGAAAAAAACTTAACAGTTCATGAATTCAACTGATTTACTTCTCTACAAGAATCTTGTGGGGATGAGAGGGTTTTGGAAGCACTTGGAAGTCGATGATATAAAATAAAGTTTGACAAGAGAATGTATCTGAATGATAAAAATGCTAAAACAAACACAAAAAAAAAATGAAATTTGAAAATAATAAGTTTTTTCTTACTGTTTAAATAGCTTGTTGTTTGTGTCCTGTGATTATTCTGATATTCATAGCAATATCCTTTAATATCACTATCTTATTTTTTTGCCGTATTCTTTTTATTGTTTATTATACACTTCAAAAGTTTTGCATTCTTTTATATTTTAGCAGGATGCTTTAAACTGTGTTTCTTTGCATGTTACATAATAAAAATAAAGTTGAATTGAATGAAAACTCTGTTCACTGGTCAATCAAACAGAATAAAGAGCCATAGCTGTGGTTAAAAGCTATGTGTGAGCAGTTAGTTCATCAGACTAAGTACTGTAATACCATTAGTGTCAGTATCAAAAATTTATTGTAAATCAATAGTGAGAGTGAATTAAAATCCCAAACGATAAAAAAAAACCTGACTGTCATAGATGTGAACTGGTCCTGTGGTGGTTATAATTGGTCGTGTCCATTGTCAGTGATATCAGGCATTACCTACGAATGAACTGGATAGTGTCAGTCCGCAGTTTGCAGCGTGGCTCAGAGCGTCTTGTTGCGACAGCCGTGTCTTCCTCTCCCTCGTTGTTGTTGCCATTTATGGCCGATCGCCCACTCAACCTAAACTATCTTGAAAAGGCTCCGCTGACAGACAGCCGGTTCACGCGGACACGCAGAGTTTTCGCAGCTCCAGACGCCTCCGAGTGACCCTCTGACATGTGGCACGCTGACACTTTCCTCTGGTGGCCAATCAGTTTGGGAACAACAAGGCAAGACAATAGCAGCTTCATTACTGTCAGCGCGGATCATAGCACTTCTAATGCTTAATGTCACCTCCACACAAAGATAACAGAGATGCTTTAATTAGAGGAGGACATGGCAGCAGCGAGCTCGTGTAGGTCCGGTACAGCAATGTGAAAGTGTGAAAGAATCGGTTTTAGTGAGATATCTCCCAATGTGCTGGACTTCATCTTGTTCTTCTGTATCACTGAAAACACAGTGAGCAGCCTGACGATCAGATGTGTGTCACACAGCTTCGAAGATTTGCTACCGGAAGACTGATAATATGAACACAGTGTGCAGCAGATCGATAATAAAAGAATGGTCTTTTCCATTAGAGGCGAATACCACTTCCACGAGTGGGCAACGTGTACACAACAGCAGGGATGTGCAACCTTTGTCCTATCAAGAGCCATTTCAATTTTTATAACATCTTTCAAGGGCCATATAGAACACACTAACCTAACACACTAAACTCTCTAATGCTGGAACTGCTTCTCTTAAATGAGGCATCTGATGTCAGATGGTAGTGATGATGATGATAATGATCAAAGCTGGTTTTAGCAAAAGCAACATAACTAAAGCGTTAACTAAAGTCCTCAGCTCTGGTAAAGTCATGTGCGGCTTACAGTAGTTGCTTCCAGACATGCACTGAACTACAGACTCCTGATATTCTCTAGTGGGGCTGAATGTGAGAACGCAAATTTCTGAGTGAGCGCCTCCAGACTTTCTCTGTTGTATCTTTGGCCGGCCTCCGAGTAAAAACCGATGGGAAAATGATGTGAAAACACAGCAGGAGGTGCTCCACAGGATTCATCAGCAGCAACTGGGTGTGTTTCGACGTTTCAAACACGTGACAGACTCAAAAATTAAAAAAGACCCAAAAAGAACACAAATATTTCAGGAGGAAAAAAGTGATGAAGACACAAATGAAGATATGGTGGAAACAAAATTACATTATTTCTATGTTGTAAATACGTAAATGCAGAAAATCTCCTTGTGTCGTGTGTGAAAGCCAAGACAAACCCCAGAGAAGGTCTGGACCCAATTGTGTGGCCATCCTCTAAAGTTCATGTCTGAACATGGATAAAGATAGCATTGCCTCCCTTGAATCCAACTCAGCAGTGATCCCTCACACAGAAATGTCGAGCTGCTCTGTATGTTATGTCCGTTGTTTCATCACAGGCTCCAGAGCAAGATATGAATGTCTCGTAGAGTCCTACAATGATGTTTCAATACTTTGTGCTTTGTTAGTTTTCCACAGGCCTTCCTCATTCCATCATGTTTTTGTGATTCTGACATCGATTTCATAAATCAGAGGTTGCTCTTCCATTCATATTTTTGAATTCATCACTGTAACAAATGTTATCACGGCCTCTGTGAATAAAATATCAAAGTAATGAAAACGTGCTGAACCAAAAGCTTCCTCTGTGTTTCTTGAAGTGAGTTCATGCTGAATTTTGAGGGTTCTGCCTTGGATCATTCCATCCCTCCCTCTATCGGTCCACATTTCCTGTGGCACTGGCTGGTACGAGACCCCGAAGCAGAATATTTCCACCCCCACATTGAACAGTCAGCACACTGTTCTTGTCATCAAACACGGCTGCTGTTTTTTTTTTTTCTTCAAACACATCTTTGCTGATTTTCAGTCAGAAAGCTCAATTTTAACCTCATCTGTCCACGGAACTTGTTTGTACAACATTTCCTCTCATCCAGATGTTTCTTTGCAGACTCCTTATGAATTTTATGATGAGGTGGCAGGTAACGTTTCCCTCTGATGTCTGTTCCGTGCTGTTTATGCATCGCTGCTGTACAAAGGAAAGGTGCACCGCTGCTCCTGTATCAGCCAAACCTTTCAGCAGCCGTTCGCTTTGCCTGTCGGTCCAACTTTGTCTTGATCTTCTAGGTATCGTCTTGACTTTCCTTTAATTACCACATCTTTGCACGTTGAACAGTGGAATTTTGAAGCTGGAAACACTGATATATTTTTGTTGCATTGTTGTATATATGTGTAGGCATTGTTCAGCTTCATTTCCACACCTGACAGTCAGTTTCTTCTTCCTGTGGATGTTGAGGGGTTTCACAAGTCTGAGAATTTATCAAACTCTGAAATTGAAAGTTCCAAATTTCTATTCTTGACCTGTCTACCAAGTCTTAATGAATCAAGTAAGGCCTCAGGAGTGTTTCACGAGTAGAAGGGTGTCCAAACTTTTTGCATCTCAGCACTTGAAGTGATCAGTGAAGGAAAAGTAGATGAAGAGAAAGACTCTCAGCTGGCTAATGTGTTTTCAAGCAGTGATAACTTTCAGAGAGGCCCGGCCACTAAGTTCTAACTTCATCAGGTTGTTTTTCTGACTTTATAAAATAAAAAGTTACAGTGCATTATCACATCTGTGTCCCTTTGCTGCAGCGCTGGTGTTTACTTCTTCTCACCTCAAGGAAAAATATGCAAACCTGCCCAGCAGTGCCTCCAAAATGTTTGCAGTCAACTGTTTTTGGACAGAAGAAATGTGAAGACGGTGGGATTGAACATAAAAATAAAATCTGTAGCTGAACATCTGAAGCTTGTGCATGTTGCTATGAAGCAAAGAGACCTGATATATTCAAATACTGTTGATTGAAAGCTTGAAAAAGGCGTGCAGTGTGTGTGTGTGTGTGTGTGTGTGTGTGTGTAGTTTGAATAAACACACAGTTGAACTGAATATGGAGTGTATTGTTACTGTCATGACAGTTTGTGATAAAGGTAACATTAATCCAGATTAATTCAATCATTACTTATACATTGTTTCAAGGGCAAAAAGGATTAGTCACAATTTGCATCATAAATGGGCCAAATAAACAAACAAACGAAAAACAGAACAAAAAGCCGCGCTAAACAAACCTTGAAGTGAAGTCCTTGTCTGCTTCTGTCTGTTTTATGTACACTCTTTATTAATCAATATTTGTTGGCCATAATTACAGCTGCTTCGCCTGTTTCTGAGGTAATGGAGATTAATTAGTGACCTGCAACAAACGCTGTACGCAGAAAGGGCTAATGAGCTCTGCTCTATGCTTTAATTTTAAGTGATATGCCAAGTCATCTGAGAAAGCAGGGAATTAACTGCAGACTCTTTAATTGTATTTTTTTTTTTTTCTCTGTTTATCTGTGTATGTTATTTAAGACCCCTGGCGGGTCCATCGTTATGGTCAGAGTCTCTCGAGCAGCAGAGCAATGATGAATCAGGTCCAGTCGTGTGAATGGCCTGTCTCAGTGGGACTTTCCATAACTTAAGGTGACCTTCCTCCGATAAAACAAACAGGATGAGGTGTCTCTGTCTGAAATCATGTTGTATATCAGACGCCAGGAGCTGAACGAAGAGGCTTTTACACAAAACTCCATAACGAGTCGTTTATAATTATACTTAATTCGCTTGTTTTAATAATGAATGCAGTCATTCTGAGGCTCCATGTTGTATTTCTACCTTCTTCACATTCACCTGCTCTGTAGATTAAAGTAATAGTTAAAGAGGTAGTTTTTCTTTCAACTGCTTCTTTTCACTGGTGGAGGAACCATTCCCAGCTACACACACACACACACACACACACACACACACACACACTCACACACACACTCACACATACACGCACGCACACACTTAATCTGTGCAAATGCAAACTCTTCAGTGAGAAGCAGTGTTGCAAAAATGCAAAATGTTAAAATATAATGGTGAAAAGTAAGTGTATTCACTCAAATACAGAACTTGGAGTATTTTGAGATACTTGTTCTACATTTGAGTGGATCCCACTGTACTTCAGAGGGAGAGATTGTACTTCTCCCTGACAACCGTTGTTACTGGTTACATTTCAAATGCATAATATGTAACTGAACTTTAAAATAACAGCCTCTAAATCATTGTGATGGTACAGTGACTTGTAACAGGGAGAACGGTGCCTGTGCCATCCCCACTCTGTGCCCTGGAAGGCCTGTTCTTGAACTGTGTTGGGCACGATCTCCTGGGAGAAGTGTCTAACTGAGGTTTAGTCAGCAGCTTAAACAGCTCCAATCAAGCCCAGCAGGTTCAAGCTAAACACTGAGGAATAGATAAGTTAAAAGAGTGTGAAGTCATTTAAAAACAACAGTGTCCATGTCCAATATTTATCAAGGAGGCTTTTAAAGTAGGCTATCAATACTTACTGTTTGAGTTTGGTGCGTTTGTAACTGTGAACACATCCGGCTCAGAAAGCTGGAGATCATGAGTACCTGCTTGGACTCTGCAGAAATTTCCACTGTGCTGAATTAAGTTTACAATGGAAATAAACAAATACAATTCAAGACACTATTAAACATTCCTTTGTTCATGTAACTGAGTTGTTTGCAGTTCCACCGAAGAGATATGTCACAATAAAAATACAAAACAACAGCAATACACAATTAACCACCAACGAAACGGACGAGCCGGCTCATATGCAGAACATTAATTGTAACAAGAAGAGAACAATAGAGACGAGGTGGGTTAAGGCAGTGGCATCAGTAGTGTGCATGTGGATGTGTGTGGAGAATGTAGTGCAATGTGTTATGCTGTGAAAAATAAGGTAAAGACTGAACAAAAGCAGTGGCTGGCTGGGGCGGGAGTGGACCGCAATTGTTTAATATTTCACAGCAGAGCAAAGATTAGAGAAAAGAAAAACTCATTTGTGGAGCAGGATTTTTTTTTTTCCCCTCTCCTCCTCTCACATGAATCATCTCGTGCCCCCTCAGATTTACCTGGCGACAGTTTGGAGGGGGTGTAAACCAGCTGAGTGGATATGAAGCAGTGAAAATGAGCTGCACACAGTAAAACTGCTGCTTACACATCACTGTTTACAATCTAATAAAGTCCCATACACAGCGTCAGTGACTGGCTACATTCTACATTAAGTTATTTAATGTTTATGACCGTGAGAACATTTTGCTGATATCACATGAAGTAGGATTTTGAGTCATGGGTTTTTGTTTTTAATATAAGTTTTACTTTCACTAAAGGACATAAATGCACTCACTTCAAATAAAGGCTTCGGTTTTCACTGGCTGCTCATCACATCTCTGGAACATGATGAACGAGGTTGTGGAGATCATGTTTCTGTTTTTGTCTTGATGGTACAGATGTCTGTTTGAAATAATCAAAGCCAGTTTTCTACTAATTATCAGTTGCCATTTGAATGTGTTGTTGGTATCCAGAAGTGCTGCCTCGGCTCGGATTCACAGGTTGGCCTCTGCCATCAACTCCCTCCTCCTCCTCCTCCTCCCTCCCTCCCTCCCTCCTCCCACTAGGGGAAAAATCTGTCATTTACACAATGCAGAATTTAAAAAGGGTCACTGATTTTTTTTAAACATAAAGTATGTGAGAAAAATATAATACTAAATATAAGACGATATGAATCTCTGCTGGAAATGGAAAATGCATTTCAACTGGTGTCTCTCATGGGGTTGTGCGTCTGTTGCGAAAGACACACAACTCTTCAACTCCTGACAGAGATGGGGAGGTGAGATGGACTTCTGGGCATGAGGCTGCACAAAATACCAACCCACATACAGACTGTCACTGGCTATATCAACCCAATATTAGCCTAAAAAGCTATTTGACATTTGATATTATGTTTAGAATTGTTACTCTGATCCTTATTTAACACTGTCCTCCTCTGTCTGCACACATTTGATATAATCTATCCACCTATCTGTCTGCGTGTCTGTGTCTCTGTCTGTCTAATGATAGACGGATGAACTTTTATTTTACAGGGGTGACATGACAGGAAAATAATCGTTTGTCTGTGGAGCTGTTTCACACATCTCTGCTGCTGTGTGTGTGTGTGTGTGCGTACTGGAGCATCTCTTGGCCTTTTCCTGGAGAAAACCAAAAATATGTGATCCAAGTTGTGACAACACTTCCTCCGCCGTAACCCCCCCCCCCTAGCTCCTGCCTCCCACCCTCCGCGCCCAGTGGCTCTTCGCCTCCGTGACGTCTCCTCCTCCGGGCTGCCATTGGCCCGTCTCTCCGCCTGTGCCAGTGACTGACATGAGCGGAGCCACAGTCTCCTCCCAGCGGCAGCAGACGCTATTTGAGTGGAGCACTAGCGGGCTGTTGTACACAGAGCCGGGCTTGGTGTCGTCAATGGGAAGCGTGCGAGACAGTGGCAAAGCGAGTTACGGTCTAGAGTGAAATCCGCAGGCTGCACCATGCTCTCCAGGTCCATCCCGTGCGTGTGGATTACAGTTTGCCTTCATCTATGCTGTTACGTTTACAGCGGGGACGCACAGAACGCGAAAGAAGGTAAGTTCCCTAAAGTTTAGGACTCTCCTCCATCCCAGCGCGTTTGGAAGACATGCGTCAGAAACGACAAGAGACGTGTCCAAATCCAGAAGACAGTGTCCGCGTTTCCTTTGATTTCATCATTTATATTTGAATCCCAAGTAAATGTAACAAACCACAAATGTGGATGTCTGTTCCGTGCCGGGATGAGGCCGGTGTGCGCGGGGATGACAGCGCTGTGTTGTCTGTTCGCGGGCTGTTTGTCAGCGACCTCTCCGTGTTTTTACGCACCGCAATTAGCAGCCGTAGGAACACGGGGGCAGACGCAGGAGCTGCTGTTTTAATTTCACCCCGGTGCCAGCGGTGAGCTGTGGGGATAACTAGCCTGTTGGTTATAGATTAACAATCTATTACTGCAAACCAAGGGAATATCAGCGGATCGATCGCTCCGGCAGCCTGGAAATGAGTGTGCCGCGTCCGAGCTTGGACGCAGTTTCGTGGTGGTTTACTTCCTCCCGGCCAGTCCCGTTCAATGGACGCATTAAATACAGCAAGGCTGACGCGGGGTCGTTAACTGCTTCGGACGCTCAAGTTGGCAAGAAAACAATAAAAACACCGTTGAATTAAAAACTCCAAAAATGACACTTTTAATTAGTCGGATTTTGGCTTAAAAATCAATGTCACGCCATGCGTAAAATCCGAAAAACACGATAAGTATTTTCTCACCAATAAAACTACAGTAGCCTGCATTGATAAATATAATGCTAATATTAATAATAGTAAAAATAAGGGAGCGCGGTCAGGATGTGATTGCGGATATGAAGTGAAAAGCCTCGGTGTTAGGGGGGTTTCCGCAGACCTCCATATCAGACAGTCACCTGTAAGACATTATTTTTTACGGCGTTGCGTCCTGACTCCTGCACCCCCTCCTCTCTCTCTCTCTCTCTCTCATAATATTACACACAATTAAAGACAACTTCATTTTAAAGCCGCCGCTGCGGTGCCGCTTTGCGCTCTCGCTCGCTTCCAGAACATAAAACAGACTGGTGTTATCCCCCCCCCCCTCCCCGAAAAAAAATATCTTTAGCTGATTCAAACCGCAGAAACATGCCGCCTGTTAACATAATTTCACTGTAATTTTTATGGCCGCTTTGAGCCGAAAATACACTCGCCCGTGTTCTGCAGCCAGTATGCGCTATGGAAGCAGCTGCTGTGGCGTTAACGCACAGCAACTTCCACGCTTCTCCCTTAAAATGAGTTTTAATAAAACTGTTGCGCAAAATAAACGAACAGTAGGTAGATTCAATTCGAGCAAATCTTGTGCGTAATCCTTTCCACCACATTCCTATACGTGTGTTACGCTTTATTCTTAATTTCTTCTTAATGCGCACTGTCGTTGTCTTTTTTTCCAAAAAGTTCCCTCCGCAGACAGCGCTGCAGTGTTTGTATATTCTTATGTCTTTTTTTTTTTTTTTTGCTTTAGCTGCTACTGCTAGAAATTAGGTCATGCATATATGCGCTATAGATATAGATGTGTGGCCTGTCACTAACACCCAGCCCCGGTGCCCCGGTGAGATTTAACCACCTGCCTCTTGGTTTCCTGTCACTAGTGATTCTGCTGGACTCCAAGGCACAGCAGACAGAACTGGAGTGGATCTCCTATCCTCCCAACGGGGTAAGTTTGCAGAATCTGCACGCCACAGGCACACAGATGTACTCCTTATCTATATTTATATATATATTTCTAGCTTACTCTGATGTCCCACATCAGTTATAGGAATAATAATATTTAAAGAAGGTTTGAAATGAATACATAACATCCCCATATTTCTTTGCTCACAGAATTCCTTCCCTGAGCACGAGATAAAGAATACAGGTGGAAGTTTCTGCCACTAAACTCTCCGGGCTTTTGACATTCAGAGCACAGAGGCCTGAAGCAAAGCGCTTCCAACCTGCTAGTCTGATTAAAAGCAGGCTGGGAGAAACTTTTTAAATAAATTATGTGTGCAGAGGAAGATAAACTGAGCACAGTCGTCCTCTGAAGATGTGTTTGTGTGATAAAGATGCGACCACTAATCTCCCTTAATTCACTGCAGTGTATTGTATAGAGCACTGCCTGAAATGACTGTATTTCATATACCTTTGTCATTTTCATTGCGGAGTAATCATCTCCCGTTGGGTTTGATTGCTGATCATTAGACTTTTATGCTATGATGGATAGACGTCTCTTACGTTTGAATGCAACATGGTGAAGCCTGCTGATGGATGTATTCATCAAATTGTATGTTTTCTTCTCACAGTGGGAAGAAATCAGCGGCTTGGATGAGAACTACACACCTATTCGCACGTACCAGGTTTGCCAAGTCATGGAGCCCAATCAGAATAACTGGCTTCGGACTAACTGGATAGAGAAGGGCGATGCTCAGAGAATTTTTGTAGAACTGAAGTTCACCCTGAGGGATTGTAACAGCTTACCCGGTGTGGTGGGCACTTGCAAGGAGACGTTCAACTTGTATTACCAGGAAACGGATTCAGAAGTGGGCAGGAGCTTACGGGAGAACCAGTACGTCAAAATTGATACGATCGCTGCAGACGAAAGCTTCACACAGGGTGACCTGGGCGAGAGGAAGATGAAGCTGAACACAGAGGTGCGCATAATCGGCCCCCTGTCCAGGCGGGGCTTCTACCTGGCCTTCCAGGATGTAGGGGCGTGCATCGCCCTGGTGTCTGTCAAAGTTTACTACAAGAAGTGTTGGTCTATCATCGAGAACCTGGCCACATTCCCCGACACCGTGACGGGATCAGAGTTTTCCTCACTGGTGGAGGTCGAGGGCATGTGCGTGAGCGACGCCGAGGAGGAGGCCGACAACTCTCCCAAGATGCACTGCAGCGCCGAGGGGGAATGGCTGGTGCCCATTGGGAAATGTATATGCAAGGCTGGATTTCATCAGAAGGGAGATGCGTGTGAACGTGAGTGCCTTTTTATTTGCATGATCAGAAAGGAACATATTTTTAGTAGTACTTTAATTTACTCATTAGCATTCCCAGAGTTGTTTTTCGTGCTGAATTAACTTCTGGCAATCTGTCAGGGGATTCCTGGATTTCACACAACAACAACAAAAACAAAAAAAACAGGCGAGTTTGTACGATTTGATAATGCAAAGCAGGGAAATGACAGTAAAGGCAAAGCTGACTGAATAGATGTGTTGGCAAATGGGATTAAAGAAGCTGATGTGACAGCAGTAAAGATGGATAAGTATTCAGGACAAACATCCTGATTATTATAATTGGAATCCGTGATAATTGATTACGAGGCTCTTAATTTATAGCCATGATTCTGTTGACACTGGGATTAAATAATAACTGGAGTTTAGCTGCTTGGCGCAAACACTGCTCTGTTTCTTACTGGCAGGGGGCCAAGACAATCACTAGCAGAATACACTGGTCCTGAGGACGTCCAGCCGGCCAGTCAGTCAGTATCTGACTGCCCCAGCCAAATGACCAGGACAGGGAGGGGAACAAATAGTTGCCGTGCTTTGGCATTTAGGCCTCAGGATATTTATGAAGGAGCCTAACAGGAAGGTCAAACGCAGCCTCGCCGTGGCTCATTTATACGACGTTGTGTAGCTGTTTTGTGCAACTGCCACTAACAATAACATGCTTTCTGTCACTCTGAACGCTCAGAGGATTATTTTTTAGTGGCCACCTGATTTCAAAGATAAAAATCACTATGGATTAAAAGGAGGTGACTTAGGTCACAGAACTTAAGTGGCCTGCCTTGTCAGCGAAGCAAAGCTGTTTTTTTTTTTTTTTTGCTGCAAAGAGGGCAGCCTCATTCTAAGCAGCTTATAGGGAGCAGCAGCCAGTAATAATTGAACGGAATGCGTCTAAGAACAAATTAGTGTCCCTGGCAGACAAGCTTTTATGCCACGCTGTCTTCCATTAGAGACCCCTCTGAGGGAGGTGTGTTAATGAAATATATTAGGCCATGTAATTTAGAGCAACACAGCCCACCTCAAGTTGTGCTATGTCTCCGGTGTTAGCATGCTATCGCTGATTTAACCCCATGGAGCTGCTTTATTGTTCTTGTTGTTTTAATATGCATAGATGTAAGATCCAGTTGTGCCCCTAGGTGGAAAGAAAGCCCCGTGATTTATTTCCACAGGGAGACTGATGCAGTGTAACAGCAAACAGCTCCGGCTTGTCAAAGTAATTTTAACTACCTTTTCTAATTATGTCTTAATGCAAAACCCTCAGAACAGAAGACTGTTGCGTGTCTCTATTAACTAATCAGTTCACGTGTCAATTAAAACAAATGCCTGCAGATATAATGATCCTACCTTTCTGTTGTTTAAAGCCTGAGGAACATGGTTCCTTTATGTGTATGTGGATGAAGTTCCGGTCTTGATGCTGCACCTTTATGAGCTTTATCTCCACTGAGGCATGAGAAGCCTTTGTATTAAGGGGTAGTTAATCTAAATAAAATGAGAATCACGGTGCACCATCAGCACTTCTTCCAGCAGCTCCACTGACATTAAATTGTCCATTCAGTAGTTTCTCCCAGAACAATCTAAAAGCTATTCAGACTATATCTACCAGCTGAACAGAAGAGCAATAAGTCCAAGTGGCTGTGACCATTAAAAATGTGAGATCCACGCTTTTGGACAATGGGCTGACTTGTCTCAGTGCTGTAAAAGCCCATCATCTTTCAGCTAAGGGGATTTTGTCTAATGGCATGTCATGGTGCATGATGCCGCACCTTCACTGTAGAGGGTTCAGCCTGCTTCCAACACACTAGGCTGTACAAAGTGTCGTCCAAACATGTCTGAAGGCAAAGATATTTATACTGATTCCGAATGGTCAAACTGGGAAGAATAATGATAAACACTTTTCAAAAGCATTTGTGTTGTTGCACTAAAAAGGAAGAGGTTTAGTTTTGTGACAAAAAAAAAAAAAAAAACGATCGAAAAATCCCAGCTGATTCTCACACCCAGCCACCTGGCAACGGCTGCGTGAAATGGACATGCTTGTTGGATTGTTGGTTTCAGGAAGTAACAAATATTTTCCCTAATCCCCTGATTCCGATGCTGGAATGAGGATTTTAGATCCTGTTAGAGGATCCGACAGGCACTTTGTTTGAAGCATACAGTACTGCGGCTTTTAGGGATTAGTGCCACATTCGTTTAACTTTTCAAACAAATTTTCTGTTGCAGTGTTCTCCACGACCTCATGTATAAAAACAACTTTCCAGATGGAGGCGGAATGTAGCCTCACTAGTTCATGATATCCAAAAAGTTTACTTGAAATGCAGTTCAGCAAATTTGATAAACGACTCCACTAGACAGTCCTTAACCAGCCCATTATTTATTGTTGGCAGTTTGCTGTGGTTGTTAAAATGGTCACCAAATGAAATATTCAGAGGGTGGGTGGAGGTGGAGTAAGCATGTAGATGTGTCTGTCATGACATTTGAGGAGCTGCCTATGAGGATGCAAAGGCCTCCTCTGAAATGTGTTGTGATCCACTCATTCATCACCGTCAACGAAGAGGGACCCCTTGTCTTTCACCCCTATGCCCCTCACTCCCCCTGTCCCCCTTTAACTCTTTGTGTGGCAATCTGTGGCAGTAAATGTCACTCATCCTCTCTGCCTGCTGTGTTCGGCGGGCCTCAGCGCAATGGGTGCTGAAAAAGGCCAGTTGAAGTGTCCCCGCATTCTGCGCAGGCTTCATTTTGCGAAGAAGTGCGTGTTGTGAAAATAGTGTCCATTCATTCGCTGGTCCTGTTTAGCGCTGGCCACTGGTTGCAATGGAGCCACAGAGTCGTTAAGACAGAGAGAGGGCCCTTGTGGGAGGACACTGGTCTCTTTGTGCCGCTCAATCCCGGGAATGTATGTTGTCCGATTTTTGACACATCAGAGCATTGTGGTGCTAAATAACCAGTGCCTGTGACATGATTAACTATTGACCCTCACCCCAAAAAAGGGAGAGGCCTGTGTCCAGGGTGGAAAACAGATAAAACAGGCCAAATCGTGCAGCTATCATTGCATGCTAACAAGAAAATTAATGAGAGGATACAGCATCCTGTAGAAGCTGGCACCATCCATCTTGGCTGTCAGGGAGCTGGACAGAAGTTAGTTGGAGACTGATTGATGATCGAGCCCCCGAAGGGAAGGGGCCGGGCAGTAAGGGTCTGACTGTGGCAGCTAACGTGCTTGGAAGCCACCAGGCGGCTACCAGGCCCAGCGGCGGGCTGGAGACAGAAAGCTGAATTTAGCATTTCAAATGAAGCCAGGAGTCAGGAGGTCCTCATACATCCTGACGCTCCCTTGATTGATAAGGTGTGAATTTAATACACCAAATGGCTGTCTTTTACAACAGCTCCAGAGCTCAATTATGCAAATGACAGGTGTGCACGGAATCCACAGGAGACCCAAATGGACTTAAATCAGTCAAGACTGAAATAAAGTGTTGATGAATGGGAGCTCTTCCTGTCACTGCCAGTGTCTGCTTCCTGTGAATGGTAGCATTCTTCCACAGCCCACGGCTTTTCCTCCTTGTTGTCTTGGCCTGGCAGGTAGCAGTCGGGCACAAAGATGAGCCATTCTCTGCTCAGGATGTTGCTACCAATGCAGCTGACAGGCTCCTGAAATTGATCGCTCAGGGGAGGACTTGAGACATGAGATTGGGAGGGACTGAAATGCTTAGTGCGAAGATGATTAATGGATTGATCGTTTAAGTCATTCGTCTAAGTAAAATGCCAAACACTCACTGGTTCCTGTGTCTCAACAGTAGGATTTACTGCTCTTCTCTCTTGTTTTATTGGAACTGGAATATCTTTGGAATATCAGGTGGCCAGACAAAACACATTTCATATTTGATAACATCACCTTAGGCTTCTTATAGTCTGAGATAACATCTTCAGATGTCTTGTTTTGCCCAACCACTAGTCCAAACCCGGCAGATATTAAATATATTATCACAGAAATCCAAGAAAAAACTTTGCACTTGATTGTCTGGTACCTGTCTTTTTTCTTATTTTAAAATTACTTGAATTATCAAATGATTAACAAATTGTTACAGAATAAGTTAACCAAGTAATTAGCTTAACTTAATATATATTGTATATATATATATTGCTTATATTTGAACATGCTACAATTGTTTTAAAAAAATAGGGTTCCAACTTTTTAATTTTTATGTTAGATTTCTGCATTTCACAATTGAGCTTATCTCTTTACTTCCTCCAATCACCTTTTGTAGTTATTTCCTGGATTGAAAGAGTTTTAGTATCAGACCTGCCCCCCAACAAACTGTCAAAAATAATAATTATACTACTACTACTAATAATAATGATTGCATGGTAGGTTTCTGCTGGAGAGAACAATTGCTGTTGAAATTACAAAAAAATTGGGCCAATCAGAAGGGTGTTACATTTCAATGGAAGTACCACTGAGATCAGATGCAGACTTTTCTTCATGAGTGTAAGATTATTACTGTATTCCTGTGCAGATCCTTTGCTCTATCTGGTTCCCTCTCATTAGTGGAGACTAAACCACAGCTGCTCCCTCGGAGGATGAAGAGAAAGGCACAATGTTTGAAATCGTGATTTGGCAAGCTGCGAGGATGAACATTTATTTTACTTCCACATCCAATGACCCGATTCAAACATACACATCCATATAGGAGGCAAAAAGCAAGAAGTTGTTTCCCGGGATACGCTCACTTGAACTGGTGCCAGCAGTGCTTTCTGCGGGATCCAGCTGCCCTGTCAACACGTCAAATTAAGTACAAATAGCTCATTTTGCTTAAGAAAAACATGCACTGGGAGGCTCATTCACAAAGCCGTTGGGTTTGGTGAATATTTGTCTCAAAGTTATACTCATAGGAACTTCACTTATTCACATGGTGAAGCAAAGGAAACAAAAGGGCTGTCATTGCTAATTATTTGCTCTCGCTGGTTTTCTGCATTTGTAGATGTCACACTGAGGGAAAGATGGATCTAAAACCATCTTCTAAGCACAGAGGGTTCAAACTTAGAGAAGGACTGGAGGCTGCTGGGGTCTGGTCACTGGTAATGGGGTTTGTCTTTCCCCTCTGCTAATAGACTTCAGCAACTGACTCATGCATACATGAATATCAAGCAGGTAATGGGAAAGCTAGAATCCACTCAACTGTTGGAGGCGCACAAACCTTGTTCAGAAAACTCTACTGTGAACATCTATACTAAAAAAACATCCTTTTGGAGTTTCCAAATACAAGCATCCCCATGTTTCTTTACTCTTAACTTTTGAACATTTTTGCTCATTTCCTGAACTCTATTTCCAGGCAGACTTTATTTATGGTATAATCACAAGTTGTCTTTACCAGGCATTCCATAAACTACTGCTATTTGTGTACTCATTTAGCACACTCAGACACAACAGCAGTTGGCATGCCAGTGTGACAATAATTTTTTTTTTTTTCAGAAGGAATACAAGTGATACAAAAACAAAAGGTTTGCATCCCAGGACCAACATCTGTTTATTAAGGGACAGAGGAGAGTGATAGAAGAACATGTTGATAGGACTTTTAATGCCTTAAACCTGCTAACACTATGGACGTTCAGACAAAAAATAACTGGATTTGTTTTGATACTAAGTAAAAAGGTTATGGTTTCTGAACAGAGGTATCGACAGTTACCAAATTAGGGACACTGATATCTCCAAATATGTTGAGTCCAGGAGGAGGTTCACACAAGTAGAAGAAAAGCTGTGATTTAAGATGCAAATTGCACCAAGTAGCTATTTACTGCTGTTTCAAGACAGCACACAGATCATTGTTAAGGGCTTGGAATCTGACCTGCCAGTCCAAATTTGAGACCCTACGTTGCATCATTTGAAAAGACAGAATCCAAGTCAGAATCCCTATGTCTCATGCAAACAATGCCATATGGTCAGTTGCACTGGTACGGGACTTTGTTGACCCCCTAAAAGGGAGACCTTTGTGACTTTGTGTCAGATAGTGTTATTTCCAAGGTGACATCAGGGTCCACATTAGAGGTCAGTGAATATTAACTTCATTTACACATGGCTGCAGACCAGTGCAGCGCCACAATAGAGCCCTGCCTCTTGTGTTTAGTAACGTGAGCGCCCGGGCTGACAGGACACTGTCAAGACGGAAGATGGATGATTGCAGCAGTTGACCCTTGATCGCCAGTGGAGTCACCTCTCCGCCCCCCCCCCCCCTCTCTCTGCATGACAAAAGAGCCCTCCCCATGGTGCAGCGGCCCTCGTCTCCACTTGCACTAACAGGTTCAGACATCTCCATCGATCCCTGCTTCCACGTCTCTTGCAGTTCTAAGCTTTTGCCCTTTTTAACTACCCAAACTGTGGCACAGATGTCTTTTTTTGTAATTGTGTGCCAGCTGACTGCTTGAGAGGGATGTGATCAGACAGGCGAACTCCCCGTCACATCAGAAGACAATGCCGGCGGTGTTCTGTGTGGTGTCCCCGTGGTAGGAGGGTGAAAGTGATATGTGAGCGGGGGTCCAGGGTCTCGCCACCTAAAGAGGCAGCAGGGAGGGCCCTGTTGTCAGTGGAGCTGCTCCTCTGGGAGGCCTCAGACCACTGGTTCTGTCCTTCAATCTTCCTTTAAGAGGAAAATCAATAACCTGTTACATAACTCCAATTTCTTTCTCCACCACTTAAATCTGATGCAAAAGGAAGCAGAACTTAGAATGTGTTTCAGATGGCTCAGCTGGCAGGAATTCTAATGTTGCATCCAGAGAGAGGAGTTAAAATGAATCATTCACTGCAGGACAGGAATGCCAACGTGTTAGAATAAATAACTTTAGGGTTGGGGTTATTACTCTCCTTTACTGACTTATCTGATGATGATGTTCTAGATTGATGAATTGTTTCGGTGCATAAAATTTAAGAAAAACGAGAAGATGAGAAATTCCCATGACAAGTTCACATTAAAAAAATGACACGCTGAACTCTCTATATTTTCAATTAGGCTTGACACCATTTTTCATTTCGTAATTTGGATGGACTGAACCTTTAACATGAGTGCAGATTAGCGCCAGCTCTCATGGTCATCAGTGGCCAAATGTCAAAGTGTCTTTTGTCAGCAGTGCTGTGTGGCAGGTTCGACATTGTTCTATCTCTTTCTGTCACAGCTCTGCAACTGGAGAGGCCGTGGTGGATTTCAATGGGCGGGGGCTGGGTCAGGAGGGTTTGGTAGGAGTTGGCACAATTCGGAGATAATGCTCAGTTGCTGACTGGGGACATTTTCAGTGCCGATTTTGCTTGGGCTGCAGGGGGCTGTGGATCGGTCAGACCTTTGGACCCCGTGCTTTCATCCCCAGAATGTAGAGCCCTTGCTTCATCTGCAGCGTCTTTTAGCACCGCTCCCTTTCAGAGCTGACCACCTCATCCATTAAAGGAAGGTTGCTGCCTGGCTGGCCTTAAGGGCCATCTCTCCTGTTTCCATGTGAGTTAAATGAACTAAACAAAAGACGATTAGGCAGGGACATTTTCCATGTCACAGAGAATCCATTTCAGAATGCTCACTCTGCATGATAAGAAGCAGAGGCCTCTTAGTGCACAGACTTAAGATACAGCTCAAGCGGAGTGAGAGGCCGTAAATTCTCTGATGTAATGAGTTTAATCTTAAAATGCCCTTCATTTTCCACCTCCAAATCCATGCAGTAAATCAGCAGGAGAGCTAAAAGCGAGAACAGGTGTTCGCGTTTGTTGTTTGCAATTTGTATCGCTGTCAGCGCCGACTCTAATGCAGCTGACGCAGTTGTCTTCTGTGAGATCATGTTACCTCCTGCTTTATATTTCACTCATAACCTTATTAGATGCGTTTGTTTGATGGTCCTAAGTATTAAAGTTTGCAGGATTACGCTGAGGTCGTTGCATATTTTTCCTGTCAACACCACATTTAATCTCTCTTACAATACTGTGAATTCACTATTTCTGTGGTGCTCAGCTCGAAGCTCATTAGTTCCCACTAAGATGAAAATAAATCATTAAAGATGGGTCATAAATAAATTCTTTAAATTCTTAAAAAAGGGCTCATAAATTTCCAAAAAAACGCAGCACGTGGCAGTTTTTAGCAAGCATTGCTCATGCAGCAATAAATAGTGCATTTGTGGGGCATCGTTAATACACATTTGTTTCTCTAGCGAGTAGTTACAAAAGCAAGATGGTGTACGAGTAGGACGGCCTGGGGTTTTAGTCTTAAATAGGATTTGTTGTCAATAAAGGTTGATTATCTCCAGCCATATTCTTTATAGAGTCAGTCCACCCAATTACAAAAGAAATTCTTCATTCATATCTTATATCGAACCGTGCAAATAGTGTTGGGTTTTATTTCTTCTGAAGATTTTGGCCTCCCTGACTGAATATCTGTTGCACTCAAATTGAAAGAGGATGTAAAAAAAAAAGTAATAATGATTTCTTTTTCCTTTAACATTGAAATGATTATTCTCTGAAATCCACAGAAGAACCACAAAGTTGAAACCTAGTTCATCAGTATTCAGTTATTCCTTCACTGTATCATGTTGGAGGCAGAAATCGTACTGGAAATTGAAACTGAAGTAATGTGATAAAGGGGGTGAACTGACCCCTTCAAAGTGACTGTGCTCATTAACAGTTACTCGTTTCATAAAGAAGGCGATCAGAAACAAATAGCCTGTAAATGATTAGTGCATGTGACAGTAATCTTGATTTTGGAGCTGATCGCTGGTTTGCTGTTTAATTCCAAACTGTCCCACTTAGAGGGTAAACCTACCGGACTGGCTGCAGCATTGCTCTTAGCACCACAGCAGGAGCATTAGCTTCAACTGGAGTATAACTTAATCAGTGTGGGGCTTTGATCTTTGCTGTGTACTGCCAAGCAGGCATTTCCTTCAGGTTTTCCCTGCTTAGAGGGCAAAGCTGCATGCCCTCCAACATGGTGTAAGGGAATGCTAATCTTCTCTTTGTTTCTCATGGAAAGCTACTTATCTCCTGCTAAGCACAGGTACCTCAGCTGAATAGGCCGATTGTCTGCATGTGTAGGGTGCAGCAGCAGCAGCCAGACAGTCATTCCAAATATGTGTGGGGTGGAGGGAGGATCCAGCACAATATGACATCAGACTCTTGAACTGGTCAAACTTATGTTTCAGTGGTGCTCGTCTTTAGCCTCATTGTAACCATGTCCGAGCTTCCCTCTTCCTCTCTAAGCCCCGCTGGAGGTGTTGGCTTTGCAAATGTTTGGGATTGAGAAACTCTATCTCCGTCCTGTGAACAGATTTGCTGCACCACCTCAGTTCTTTTTTTCTTTTCTTTGTGTGTACTGCCACTGTATCCCAGAGCAAGGTAGGCGCCGATGCTTCTCATAAGTGGAAGATAAACATGTCTGCAGGCGAAAACTCAGCTTCTCTATTTTTACAAAGGAGAAAAAAATCGATTAGTGCAATGTGCTCAGAGCAAGATGGAAAAAACAAACCAAACACCTGCTGCTACCTTCGTTACTCCAGTGATCAGGCTGAAAAACAAAACATGTTGCAATGTGAAAACTTAAAAGTATACAGACCAAGATTCTTTTTTCAGCACGCTATTAGAATACCCTGAATACACTTTGGATGATGCAAAGGTACAAGTAAAATGTTAAGCAAGCACTGCAGTAGGGTTAAGAAATAAATTCAAGGTGGATTTCTTTAAAACCCGTTGCAAGCTAGAAGAGTCCACACATCACCCGCAAGATGAGATCAGTTGAGCTGTCCTTTGGCTTTTCAAGCAGAAGAAATATACTCAGCTAGAAATTTTCCCAGGTCTGCCTGCCCGTGTTGCTCTGAAATTACTCACAAGATGTACTGCCTCTTACATTGCTGGGGAAAACACCACAGGCTCTAGTCCGTAAAAAGCGATGCAGCCATAGTTCAGCATGCATAAAATGCCAGTAAACACAGCCTGATGAATGTCCACACCAGGCCCTATTTATTGAGGCAAAGAACATAAGTCACATCTAATAAAAGCAACACACGCAGGCCTGCGGCTACATTAATGCATAAGAACTAAGCTCTGTGTGAGCTATTGACATCCTTCTCTATAATCGTAACACACGGTCATGGTCCTAATCGTATGCCCTGAAAGTAAAACTGAGAAACACAACACAGGAGCTGGGTTTTTAAATAGTATTTCATGGTTGTCTGAACATCCAGCGAGACACAGAGCATCTTGAAATAGCAGACAGAGAATGTTTATTGCAGTATTAACGTTGAATTGCAGAGTAATAGAAGTGAGCAGACACGTTAAAGGGAGAAAATGTCTTCTTTTTTTTCCCCAAAGCTAGCACTGGATAGCAGGGATATTTATTTTGGTACCAACGAAAGTGTTTCCTCTGCTCTATTGGTTCTTATTAATGTTTCCTGTCATCACGTTGTTGCTCACTAAAATCCAATCATTTCCATTTAGGACACTGTATTATTTAAGCACATTTACATTTGGAGCTGGTTGTGTTTAGACAATTTTAACAATCGACCCTGGTTTATAACAAGGAGCACTCTCTGCCCACCCTCTGGGCTGGAATACTACCTGGCCACTGCAGCTTTAATGTACTACAGTTTGACACTTTTCATGTCAGGCTTCAACAAAGAAGACCCACTTTAAGGCCACTTTATGGTCCATATTCTCAAATTAGCACATCGAGCTGACACACATGAAGACTTTCAGGGCCCCTGGAGTTTTGAGGGCCTGGGGCACTTGTCCCCTCTGCATGGTTGGTAATCCAGCCCTGCATTGGAAAAGTTTCACTTCTTTTGTTAAATGAAAAAGAAAATCTATATTGTAACATAGTCTGAAGTCAAGGTTCATCAGTCGTCTTTGTCCAGATCTTTTGGACTCATCCGAATACCAAACCTTAGGAGGACAGTTCTGCACTGGGTGTCAGTATCAGACAGCGTCACAGGAAATAGACTTAGAGGAAACATATTTAAAAACACACAGATGAATGGCTCTTCATGGTACCAGACCATTGTTTACAGTTGATACATACAATGACATGCTTCTATCGGACTAGCAGCGACCATTGCAAGCGTTTTATTGCAAGCAATGATGTTTTTTTGGAAATAAGAAAATAAACTGTTTCCTTTATCACGCTTGACCCGTTCCACCTGGCATTCATCAGCGACTGGGCCTGCATGTTGGTCCTGTCGGCTGCTCTCCTCCCTCTGCCTCTTTTATCACTCTAATGGGGTGCTATCTCCAGGCTGCTCTCTCCGGGTTTCCGCAGCCGCAGCTCGGCTCCCGTCAGCGCGCATTCTTTCCACATCCATCCAGACACATGGGCGGATTTAACACATAATCAGGCTGGACGGGAGGGCAGTGGGGGGGTGGCTGGCCCTGACAGGACTCATCATGCTAGGACTGTGGAGACAGAAAGGCCTACACAAGTCAGTATCACTCTGGCAGTGGTAAAAAACGTAGCGAATCTCCCACATTCCCTAACTGCAGCTCACATTGACCCTCCCGTCTGCGGCAATATTGAGACAGATGGGGAGAAACTCAATATCAAAGCTGCCCTACTTGGACAAGCCAGTCCCCTCCATGCTGAGTCGTAATAGGGATTGCAACCTTGATTGGATTTGTAGGTTGTAAGCGGGCTAAGACACCCAGTCTCCAGGTTCTCGAAAGACAGTAGTCATCAGAAGCTTTTTGACACGGTTTTATGAAAACAACACTTTACCTTTACCTTACCTTTCTTTGTGATAACTGAAGCTCAGACCATACATTCTAGATAATCGTTGCCTCAAGGGTCTATAAGAGAATGATGCCGGGCAGAAACTCAATATCACCGTTGTAATAAGGATTTCAACCTTGATGGGGTTTGTGGGTCACAAGCGTACGAGGACACAAAGTCTCCAGTTTTACCAGGACAGGTTATCATCATCAAAATGTTTTTTGATACCAAGGACATTCGATACCCCAAGGACTGTCCATTCCAGTATCAACATATGTGCAGGGTGATCCGATCACAAGTGGACAGCTCTGAGTTAGTCAGTTCACACTCGACATTAGAATGCGTCTCCACATGTGTCTCCAGTGGCCACTAGTGATTGGATCTCACTACCTCGCTCTATATGCAAATAAACATGTAGCTACATAATTTGTGTTGTAGTTAGTCTGACTATGAATGGTCTGATGTTTGTGTTAGTGTGTGTGTGTTTGTGTGTGTGTGTGTGTGTGTGTGTGTGTGTGTGTGTGTGTGTGTGTGTGTGTGAGAGATAAAGAGCGATAACTGGGCTGCACACCACTCTACAATCAACAAAAAAAAAAAAAATCTAAAATCAATAGTTGAAGGTCAGCGTTGATACTGTGGAAGTGGCCACGTATAAATCAATGTATGTGAAACATTGAGACATGTCAAAATATTTTCTGTTTTTTGTGAAACGGGTCAGAGGACGTCAGATGAGTAAGTGGTCTTCCCGCGTCCCATACAACAGAATGCTTCCTCAGCATGCATCTCAGGTGCATCAGTTTCTGGACCAATAACAAAATGACAATTAACTTACTTATGATTAAGCTTAAATCTTTTTCAAATACTTTGCAAATCGGCATTGGCACAAGAGAAAATGTTGTCATGTGTCGCCATCCATGGCTGCACGCACCCAATGTAGCATAAAGCAAATAACATGAGAAATGTCAGAGTAGCAGTTAGATCCTGACCCAGTACTCTCGGTCAGGTTCGATAGTTTAATCTTGACAGTTGATGCGATGGAAACCTCAACTTTTTTCGAGGTCCACCGACATCCGTCAGCTAAGGCACAGGATTAAGATGAAGTTTGGTGCACAGGGAGAGAGTAACTGTGATCAGATTTGTGGGTTGTAAGCAAGGAAGTTTGGTTTTCAGTGTCTTTGATATTTTTTAAAAGCTCAATATATACTCATCTGTACTTCTACTAAGATGTTGAGCGTTCCTATGGACAGACCCTCGGTTGACTCTTTTCTTTATTAACCAGCCCCGGGATATACATAGAAAACTGGAACACTACACAGAGAGCGAAAAGGGCACATTTGGAATCCGAGGGCACAAGATTAACTGAGGGAAAAAAAAAAAGAAGTGCCACGGCGTCAGCTTCAGACAAGGAAAATAATTATTTTCTATTTTGGCCAGGAAGGGATATGTCAGGCTGTCGCATAAGGAGTCATCGCCGCCCTCCCCCTCCCTCTCTGTCCCTCACCCACAGTGTCATGACACTGCCAAAGCGTGAGAGAAATTGGATGTAATTCAAGAATGTTAAGAAGCTCAGCTCGGAGGAAAAAGAAATAAACCAAGATCTTACAAAAATACAGAAATCCGTTTCACCCCTTTTTTTTGTGTGTGTGTGTGTGTGTGTGTGTGCATGTGTGTCTGCATAAGATAAGGAGACTTTGTTTTACTCTCCGGGCCAGTGTGTGTGCTGTGATTGAGACACGACAGTCACAGTTTTGATTATCTCTATCCCACTACTCTGAGGTTCTCTTTCTCAGGCTCCTCTTCCTCTTTCTGTATAAAATTGCTGACTGCAGCTTGAACCCCCCCCCCCTGGAAGCGTTTGACCACTAGAAGGGAAATTACAGATGCTGGTTCTGTAGCCTTTGCAAAGAACTGGCTGGAATAAAAAAGACTTGTGTTTTTTCGTCTTCTCTCTTTTGTCTCTGCTTAACCTCAACCCATTTCTCTAAGGACTGACTAATTTCTCAGTGTCGTAAATACGCCGGCTGTTGTGTCTGTGACTGAGCTTTGTTAACAGGCCCATGTCAACAAGCACAAGCCATTAGTCGCTCGTTATCTGTGCCTGAAGAAGACCAGACTTACACAAACGAGATCTTTTTTTTAAGGAGTCACACTTGTACCCTTCATCCTTTCAAATGCAATTACACATTGGACTGTAAGTTCCCTTGTTAAAGTAGGCTGCAGAGAGTCTTGGGTTTTGTTCAATCTTTCAACATGTTTGTGTGTCAGTGTTTGTCAGTGAGGTGTCAGTCATGCTGTCAGCTAAAAGGCTACTGGATAAACGGACTCGGTGTAATTGCTTTGTAGATATTTCCACTCAGATGGGAAGTGTTGCTGCAGGGACAGGCGACAAAGAGCCTCTCACTCACCATCGTTCCCATCTCAGTGTCTCAGACTGAGAGCATGTCTTTGGCATCTGGTGCCAGGGACGCGATCTCGCCAGCAGCGAGTCAATGTGCAGTCGCTGGGACAGGAATGCCGGGGCCCAAGTATAGAAGGCTGTGTTTGTACTTGTCACTCACTGCACTGCCAGTTGTGGGGAGAGCTGCAGAAACACTGAAGTGCCCATGTCATACAGGCATTCCAGTTTTGAGGCCTCATTTGCCGCCTTGTTGCTTCTGTAAACATTTCCAGGTGCCAATGGCAGTCGGACGCGCTGATAAACACATGAGCTGTAACTGAAAAATGAACTGCGCTTTGCTCGTGAACATGGAGGAGAAGAGTTTATTAGAGCAGGGGCCTTTTGGTCATCATGGATTATGATAACACTGAAATTACCAAAGTAATTAGTCCGACTGGTGGATGTGGCATCATGGCGACAGGCCATTTGAGCAGAAATTACAGGCAGTCATTCAACTTACAAAAGCCAACAGTTACATTAGCATCGGTGCTACTACAGAGCATCAGGTGTTCTTTCCTGTCCATTTGTTATTTAATATTGATTAATAAAGATACTATAGACAATGCCACTTCCTGCATTAACATCTAAAACATGTCTAACTGCCCAGTAACTGCAGATGAAGATACTTTAGTAGCTAGGTAGTAGTTGTAATAAAATAGTTTTTCTATATTTAGATTAACATATTGTAGGGACAATGCCCTGAAACATTAAAGGGTTTTATTATGTCCAAAATATTTCATATATTTCAAGGGAAATGGATCAGTAAACAAAGACTGTCATTGCATCTTATTTATGATGAAATTCTTGGCATCAGCATGAGCGAAACCTTTTTCCAAGTGCCGGATCTGTACATTGTGGTGGTATTGGAAACTAAATGTATGTTACTTGTCCGTATTGCAATGTCAAAAAAGCACTAGACCTATTTTATATAGTTTGGAGAGTTGTGTACTCATCCAATCATCCAAAATGTTTGTAGCAGTTTCCAAACCAAGAGAAATCTGTAATCACATCACAGTAACATTTAGTTGTATTTCAGTGGCTTCATATTGTCAGTGTTTGCCTGCCAGAAGAGTAGAAATTAACTTTTCATCCAGTTTTAAGTTGCATTTTTACAAGACACATTTTAGTTTAGGTTTTTCACTGTATGTGATGAAAGTATTTAGTCATTGGACGTATACATTTTAAGAAGTAAGAAAAACAAGATGAGCAAACGATGGTGCCGACTCAGTTTGCAGCTCTTCCCAAACATCCTGTGCCCATCAAACAAGAAACACAGATTTTTAACATGAATCTCATTTAGTTGTTTTACCAGATTGAATTCATTGTTTTGGAGAGGAGGAGATGTCTGAGCATAATTTGGCTCCTGAGCGATACAGAACATTCAAACCGGTAGAGGCTGACTGCAATCACAACAATGGTGGTAGAGGCAATAATTTCCATGATCTCACGCTAGTTTACCAAACCAAGTCTTTTGTTCTTGTTTTGATTTGAGGTTTTGAGTTTTTGAGTTTTTGATTGGCCGGGGGAGGGGCTTGTAAAGGGAGGAAAAGCAACCTTAACCAATACAAATCCTTACAAGGTCGTCGCCCTCCCAGGCTTTGTGCTCATCTAAATCTTCACTGTGGATTCTCTGGTTTGCTGGAGTGGAGGATGCGGTGAAGATAGCCCAGGACCCTGCCAGGCTGTCCCCCTCCGCACACTGGCCACCCAGCAGATGAGCTCGGAGAAACCCAAAGGCAAACAGACTGGCTGGCTTATCAGAATGTTTAAACAGCACGGCATGGTGGGAGAAAGCAGTGTCTTAAACGGGATCTAGCCAATCTTTAACCTGCTGGAGATAGCCCTGCAGTGTCATTATCAACATCCATGGGGGGAGTGCTTACTCAAGTATCACGTACTGGGAATAGACATGGTTTTCTTCACTGATCAGTCCAACATTATCGCTCATCGGAATTGTACATAGAGTCCAAAGCAAAGAGATATAATGAGTAAGCACTTGTAGAATGAGTGCTTCGCCTGGTCAGCATTCAAGTGTGCAGCTCTCGCAGCCTCCTCTTGGCTCTGTTTTCAATTACTAGTTCAAAAAGGCAAAGAAAGATTAGAGATAAAATCTTGTTTTTCAACTTTTTTCCTCTTGGGGGGGGGGGGTGAGTTGTTGCAGGGCCATGAATGTAGAGTGACAGGGCTTTCTTGTAGCTGAGGTGGGGATACCCTGATCCTCAGCTTCCTCATCATGCTGCCCTGGAAGTGTTAAAATGAGAAAATCTGTGCTTTTCATTCCTGACCTGTCACAAGAGATGGTGGTCAAATTACCTAAAGAAAAAAAAGTGCAGAGCAGAGCGGAGAGCTGGAATGGCAGGAACCCAGTGTGAAAACCAATGCTCCTCTTCCCAAGTGGCTCGTGAAAAATGCACGTGTCAGTTTGTATGAACAGCTATTTAGTGTTTTAGAAATCATTGCAGTTCTGCAGCAGTTTTGCTGAGGTGCCGCTGCTCTGCTCGGCACACACAGCCGGTCAGTGCGAATTAACTGACTTCAAGGCTAAAATAGACAGACCCAGAATAGACATTTTACTCCCCGCTCGTATTTAATCATTAACTCGACAAACAGATGTGATTCACACTGAGGTTGTTCTGTCTTTGTCTTTACGTGCGTTCACGGCCCTTTTGGGAATTTGCAATCAATAGTAACTTCATAAAAATAACAATTGTGCTAACTAGTTGTTTGTAATTGTAAATCTGAATTTATAGCGATGGGTCTTTCTTGATCAGTCGTTGCAGTCTCAGGTTTGCTGAACATTGTTTGTTAAAGGTTAAATGCTGAAATGATCCATGCACATGCCTTCGATAGGTGCACTTATCTCTGGGCTCGGCAGAAGAATGTTTCCTCTCAGAGACAGGACTGGTTGTTCTAAACATGCCAGAGCCCATTTGCTGACCTGAGAATTCATCGGAATAAAAATAGCCTTGTTATTTTCCCTCTCAAAGCCTCAACGTGATGCCATTTCACGGCTTTGATGAGGGGGCATCTTCATTCAAATGCTGGCTGCTTCATGATGTGAAACATGGGTCGTGCTGTCGTGCCCTCCTCGTGATGGGAATACAGGAACGACTTTTTTCAAAATGTGTTTGCACGAGACTAATATCACCCCGACACACCGTGATTGGTTGTAACTGCTGAAGTCACCAGTGGATAAAGTCCTGTTTGATCCAGAGTTAACTGAACAAAAAAAATGCTGTTAGAATTGCAGGTGCCTGTTGAATTTGGCGGTGATGACTTTTGAAAAGATTTGTTTATAGCATGGTGGTAATAACACATTAGAGAGCCCACGGATGAAAAACATGAGTTGTATCGGCCCCGCTGACTGCTACACCCCCCTGGACATTTTGGCTGCCACTATTTTGATTAAACATTGAGTTTAATGAACAAAATAAAAATAAAAGATGGTTTTATTATTATTTTGGCTGTAACAATTATTCAGAGAAGTTTTAGCAGGGAATTCGCACTTCACTGGAGCTGAAGTTTCATTATGCAGAGATTTTGTGGTTCACTGATAAGTTGCATGAGATCCCCACATTATTCGCTTTGTGCAAACAGGGTTTATAACTGTGTTTTTGTTTTTGTTCTCTTTTTCCTGGGGCCTGATTCTTATGTTTTTTTTTTTCTTCTTTTCCTTTTTCTTCTTTCCACAGCATGCGGTCGTGGTTTCTACAAGTCTTCCTCCCAGGACCTTCAGTGCTCTCGCTGTCCAGCGCACAGCTTCAACGACCGCGAGGGCTCCTGGCGCTGCGACTGCGAGGACGGTTACTACCGAGCACTCTCTGACCCTCCGTCTGTGGCCTGCACAAGTAAGTCTGCCATGCCGTTGCTAGGTAAACACAGCGCACACCACTTGCTGGGATCTGAATTTAAACAGTCACACATGCGAGGGAAGAAAAAAAAAAACACACACACCCTGGTCCCCCCCCAGGCCAGTCCTGCTTAGTCAGTCTGCAGTGGCCTCATGAAAGCCCCAGATGTGTTCCATAGCAGTTCGTCTGCCTCCCAGTATGTCATTATAATTATGTTTGCAGGCTTGGATGTCTGTTTTCTGTCTTAGCTGGTTGCTAATGATGAGAGGAGCAATTTGCCATTTCCCGTCTGAAAGATTGCAATTACAGTCAGCGGCGGCAGCCCAGGCAGCACCCTGTGTCTTCATTTGTCCTGGCCAGTGTAACAGCTTTGTGACAGCATCGATGGCTTACTTACGCAGTCGGACGGCTGGTGCTCATTTGCTTCTTAATCCAGGTTCAAACATATATTTTTTTAAATTAATTTCAAGGTGCTTCAGATTTTTTTTTTTGTTCCGTTTGCCTACGTGCACAGGGTGTGGCACAACCCAGCAGGGCAATGTTAGCTCCCTGCTTTATCTGGAGGTAGACAGCACCCCTAAACAGGATCTCGGCACCTTATCTGTGTGCCTTCATTCTGCTGATAATGTGTCAGAATCCTGGATAAACCTACTGGCTTCTGGCTGCGTGATAAACCCTTTCTGTCATCCTTGTTTTGATATATCTATTAAGAAAAGCAGATAAATTAACCTTTGGGGATTCCGGTCATATATTTTGTAGCATTTTTCTGCTGATTAAAAAAACAACAAAAACACATATGCACATGGGGGAGAATCAGCAGGCCTGGTTCACATCCAGAGCAGTGCCGCTTTTTTCCCCCTGAACACCCAAAGTAGGCCAAGTCAGAATCTCTAATGTCTGAGTTGGTGTGTGTGTGTGTGTGTGTGTGTGTGTGTGTGTGTGTGTGTGTGTGTGTGTGTGTGTGTGTGTGTGTGTGTGTGACAGGGAGAGCTGGTGAGATATTATGCTAATATTATAATTTTATAGGGCTGCATTGGCTTGTTGTCTGTGCATTAAATCAGAGTATCAGAGAGGATTATATGGATTTGAGTTTGGATTTGATGTTGTGAATTTCATGTAGAAAAAATGTTTGTCATTTGTCTCCAAAGCAGAGTGTTGAGCAACGTCTCTGTCTCTGCCTGCCCCACAGCTCTCTCCATTTATTACAGCACATTCTCAGTGCACAGGTGTGTTTATGCTGCCAGGCGTGTGTGAGCATAGGTCATGAATTATTTGGCAGACGCCTCAAATGTTAATATAAAGATTTTTTAATTCCACTCTTGTGGAAGAAAAATATTCCTGGGGGTTCTGGGCTTATGATGTAAGTGATTACATATTAAGAGGAAACATATATTAATTAAAACACAGGGTGAGATAGAGGTTTGCCAGAAAAAAAAAAACTTGAAAATTGCAACTCGGATAAGCAAGTTATCTGCCTCTCTTTATTAATGAGCTGATTTTCCACAACCATCATCTGTCTTCAAAACATCAGCCTTCTGTTTTTACTTTTCAGTCGGCTGTTTCTCGCTATCATGTTGAACAGATAAGTAATGGGTATGTCTCCAACTTCAGCGAGTGACCTGTCCAGAGAGTCCGACATTTTCTTTTTGTCCTGGTGCTAAAATGTTTAAAGTGGGCTGGATTTACGCTCTAAACATAGATCGTGCCGAACTGACAAAGATAAATACAACATAAAATCCTGGCATCCATTAAAATTGATTTCTGGTATCCTCATCCAGTCATATCGTGTTAGAATATAGACGAGAATCATGTAGAAAACAGGAAGTACATTGGGACATAACAACGTCTTGCCATCCCCTTTCATGATTGACTTCGATAATTTTCAACAAGCAAGAAATGCCTGTTTTTAAAAGCTTTTTAAAGTTATTGAGCTCAACTCGAACCTGTAAAAGTTCTTAACCAAGCTCAGATTTATCTGTTGAAATCCATTCCTGTTGTTGTCTGAAACAAACAAGGACATAACTCAGGCTAAGCAAATCTAAGGTCGGCCAGCGACCACAAACCACCATCCAACCATACAGATCTTGTTCTAAAAGACAGGTCCATTACTCTCTTCTCCAACCATCCTAATCGGATGTTAACACTACACTCCAACATCTCCCACTGATCAAGGGCAGTGGATAGAACCGGAGAAAGTTCCCACTTCTTTGCAGTGTCCTCTGACTGTTCCCTTCTGGGTAATCACCTTGGCCAAGTACTGCAATAATTACTGAAGCTGGATAATGCACACTTTCCATTATTCATTTTCATTAACTTGGGGTCTACACTTGATGACCCCATTATATGTAAATATGTATTTTTAACTTATGAATAGCTCCGCCATCCTCCTCATTCACCCGTTGCAATTTTTCTAAAGCTTTCTGTACGTGCATTTCCTCATTCATCACTGGATTAAGTCAGTGTGACCAATAGTCACTGTGATTTCCTTATTCAAGCCTTATCCAGACCAGGAAAGAATAGTAATTGAAAATGAATTTGCACTGCCTGAACAAATAGCTTGATTGACAGATTTTTTTTAATAGGGGTTTGTAAAGCTACCATATTGGAGGCCTTAGCAAAACAGTGAGAGGGATCTCTGCCACACAGAGATTAAGAATGTGTCTATGAGGATTTGAGAGGAAATGAGATGAAGATGTAATGTAGAGACATGAAAAGTCAAATCCACGCTGAATAAAGATGAGGGAAGAAGTTCCAAAAACATAATTCCAAATACATTGTTTCCCGAGTGATATGTGTTGAGAGGGGGTGGAAAGAAAAAAATGAGAAGTGCTTTTGTCTGACAAATATTTGTCCAGGCCATTCATATGCAAAGTTGTGAGAAAATTAGATATACAGGGACGACTGTGGGGCCGCGTTTTCACCAGGGCCGAGGCACAGACTGGAGCTGTTGACAGGCTCGGGAGCGGACATCAATCATGCAACAGCTGTGAGCAGTGCTGGAGCAAGCAGGGGGCTGAAAGCAGCAGTCGCAAGTGGTTGCCCCCTCCTCCCAGACCCGGCCGCTAACCCCCCCCCCTAAAAATGTGCCACCTCAACAAGTTGATATCCGTCAGAGGGCTCATCGTGCCTGGAGTGGTTGTGACAGGGCTGAAGAATGTAGGAGCTAGTGTTGCCAACAGATCACAACTCGTGCTAAGCTCATTATCTAAAAAACAATTTTTTTTGCTTCAGTTGCTTTTGCCAAAGCCAGATTTACCAGCAAGGTGGCCCTGGGTCAGAAAAAGAGCTGTGGGCACCTTTTTTTTTGGTTATACTTTAATTGAAAGCAGCCTAATAATGGAATGTAATATGCATTGGATATTAATCTAGATTGGCCATGGGGCTGATCAAAACATATTTCTTGATTCCCTGATTAAGAGACAAGGCCATGAGATAAGGCCATTCAAAGGGACTGAGATACCGACAACTCGGAAAGATTCGGTCATTGTTCTCTCATTGGCTGAATGTTTCACTGCCTGGCAGCTTGTAGCATATATTTCCTCTGTGAAATCTCAGACCTCTTAGCTTAAGCAGCTGAGGTGCACAAACGTGTGTGCATTGTTTGAACACAGTTTCTTTAATCTTTTATTCCCATCCATGTGCCATCGTACACCCTCCAGAGAGTGAGGCTGAAATGGAATTTCAGCCTGCGGCCCGCATTTTGTGCGAGTTGCAAATCCAATATTGAATTCACTGTGGTGTTGAAGTAGTCTTGAAATTTTAGTTATCATGACAACAGCAGTCAGAAGCCCTTCAGCTAAAAAACAAAACAACTCTTCTTCAAGCCCTCCTCTTCAGCCTCATACAGGTTCTGCTGCAGCCACATCATTAGAGGCTAGGTCACGGGGGCACAACACACATTTGTAGAGTGAGGATTACCTCATGGGCGATTTGAATACCACTCACCCCTGCTGCCCTTCTCCCCATAGTCCCCCCCAATTAGAGCACAGTCGGCTAATAGGCTGTGGAGGGTTAAGGCAGCCCTGAGCGCATCTCAAGGCCGATAAGCGCTGGATTCTTCTCTCCTAAGCTTGGATTTAGTCAGGTCTCACAACTCTGCACAGAGTAGAGATAGGCTTTGAATAATGACCTAAAAACGACTGGTATGTTTCCTATATGGTAGATTATTAGATTTAGTGGTTACCTCTTTTTTTTCACCACTTTTACACATGCAAGTTCTTTTTCACAGATTCAGAGTTCAAACGGAACCATACAAATGATGCAACATGAACCATCAGCTGCATGTACATATTCCATATGTATGCACAACAACAAAAATACCAACACACACATGCTCACTCATGCTTGGTCACAGCGGCAGTGTTGGGAGGAAGCTAGCAAGTGATTGAGACGTTTCAGGCTGTGGGGGCTGGCTGGCTAATCCGTGAAATGAAACTCGACTGGGAGGAGGGGTGAGAGGAGCGAACACGAAAGATAAGACAGAGTGGGTAATGGGGGGGGGGGGGGGGGGGGGGGGGGGGGGTGAGGTAGGAAAAAGAAGAGGGAGAACGACAAGCCCTTGAGCTATAAGAATGAGCAGACAGACAGTGGAGGGCTCAGGATGCGGCGCAAATCTGTGCTGCAGGTGAATTGGGGGCAGAAGAGTTTCCTATTCCGGAGTTCAGACAGAGGCTGTTTGGAGAAACAAAGAGGCGCCAAGGCAGACGACGAAGAAGAGAGAGAACTGAAGGACTCAGTGTACTTCAAACAAACTGGGTTGTATGATATGTCATATTTTTTGAAGGGAAAAGAGTGTATACCTCTTTGTGGGCACACTTGTGGCTGGGTAGAAGACCTACTTTCTCCCATTCCCTTTATCTCTCTCCAAGACGTTTGTGTCTTTTAGGTTTATAGTCTTCACATAGTCTCCAACAGCAAGTCGTCTATCTCTACAGCCCTGGAGAATGGACTGGCTACACCCATTGTCATTCTGTGACAGGAGAATAAACTATTCACGATCATCTTGGGTGGCGCTAAACCCAGGATGCAGTGACTGTGCCGCCGCAAATCAGTGAACGAGGGTGAACTTGTATTGAGCTGCTTTCAGACACGCACTGAATCTCCTGACACTCGTGCCAGCCCCATAATAAAAACTCTAGATAATGTCAGAGAGAGCTCATGTGAGAAAACAGCAGGAGATCTTAGAGGTTTTAATGCGAGCGAGTGGGCGCGTTGGTGTCGTTCCTAACATGTAACAACTGAAAATAACAAGAATATAAATCTATCAGGACAAAAGAGTTGCCATACACAAAGAAGATATTGCAAAGATGTCAACTTAGAAAGACAGACAGATTTGAGGGGTTCAGCAATAAGGGTCGTCGCGTTGATGTGCTGCAAACAAAAAAACGCAGTGGAATTTTTACATTTCATCCCACCTCTGCCTGATGCACCCCCTTCCCCTGAACTTGCAGGGTATAGTGTTCATCTGAAAACAAGAGAAAAGACAAAGGTTACACAGATCAAGGAACTGTCTAATCTAATTTCTTTTTGTCTCTTGTTGCTGTGAAATCACTGCTGTGATCTTTGGCACCTGAGACCTAAACGTGAGTGGCACAAGAAATTGATGCTATCATCACTAACTGTGGCCATAGAGATGGCAGAATAAAAGATCCCTGAGGCTTGGATTTGAGGTGTGTGTCTAAGTATGTGTTATGGGCACACCTATTGTCTGTGACAAAGAGTGTCAATGCCAAGGCTGAAGTCGAGTGGCGCTATCGGCAGTCACTCTTCTCCACTTCACCTGCCACAGGTGGCTCTTTCATCTTCCCCGTCCACAGTCTGTCTCTTATCTTACCCGATAATCATGAATATGGATGTCTCCATCGAGCCCTCACTTCCAATAGGGGGGGGGAACAAGGAAAAACAACCAAGTGTTGCATTAATGAATATTGTGATAGCAGCTTTGGCTCTGTGCATATGCATGACCTGTTTTGTTAGTTAATGTGACAAATTTAATGAGTTGAGACGGCCCTTCCCAGAGATTCCCTCAAAGAATATTTCCTGAGAAAACAGAACAATTTCAATGAATCTCCCAGAGAACAAAACCAAGATGTTCTTCACAACCTTCATAAACAAAGAATACAAGTCATATAATCTTTACTGTGTTAGAGGGAGTTTATTTATATCAACATATGGGTCATAAAAGCCAACAGCCTGGAATTTTGAAAGATCTAAGCAGCAATTTGTTATTCATCGTTTTACGAGATGAGCTAATCTCCCTGCCGTTACGTTTACAGGCAAATGGTCCGTGCGGTCGTGTTCACGTTCGATGCCGTAGCGCTGGTTGTTTTTGTATGTCAAGCGAAACTGTATATGGCAGTTACAGGACGGCGATCATCCAGGTTTAAATCCCATGCATAAATTCTGCGGATCAGGCACTTCTTTTTTTGGGAGGCATTCATTTTAAGTGTCCTGCTGTCAACATGATATACAGTACCTTTCCAAAGAAAACCAGCAAAGCCCCTTCCTCCAGCTGGGGGATAGTTGTATATTTTTGGAGGACAGGAAGAATTCGAGAGTGACTGTCTGTGGCTTCTGATTCCCTGCGAAGCATTTGTCTGACCGTGTAACCGTGTCTCAGTCATTTCCACAGCAGCTGCAGATTTTATGCTGTTAACAGGCACTATGTAAGCAAAGCCTTTATAATCTATCTGGATGAATCACCAGCTAAGTTTGCATGTGCGAGGGCACTGTTAAAACACATAAGGTTGCTTCCAAATCGAAATATGAAGCTGCTCTAATCATTATTTTTATATTAATGATAGCTCTTGTTAACATGACAGGAAAATTATAGCAACCATCAGCTCTATAGAGCTATTGGTTCACTCTCACTGCTCTCATAATAATTATAGATAATATGTACAATTGAATTCCTTGATCCATCTATCTATCTATCTATCTATCATAGACAGTTACATAAAAACTACTCTGACTATTAAAGTTATTCTCCCTTTGAAACTCTGGGCTCCACTGCTTGATTTCACACCCTTCTTTGCACTGACCTTGGTGTCTGCCAGAGCCGGTTTCCTCTCTGTGTACCTGCACCTCTTTTTTTCTGGATCTGAGTCTTATTATAATTGAGTGTCAGTGTTTGGCTCTAGGGCTGAAGCTGGCATGTCCCGTACTGTTTTTTTTTTTTTTTTCTTCTTACAGAGAACAGAGAAAACACAGATCCAGTCAATGCACAGTCTTGGCTGTCACTTTCCTTGGCACTCAGTTATTTAATTCTGGTTTCCTCCGTGTCCACCTCTGACAGGACCTCCCTCGGCGCCACAGAACCTGGTCTACAACATCAACCAGACCACTGTTAGCCTGGAGTGGAGCCCGCCGGCCGACACAGGCGGTCGCAATGATGTCAGCTACAGGGTAATATGCCGGCGATGCAGCTGGGAACCCGAGGAGTGTGTTCCATGCGGGCCGAATGTGGGATATTCTCCTGCACAGTCAGGATTAGTGGACACTTACGTGACCATCATGGACCTGCTTGCCCACGCCAACTACACTTTCGAGGTGGAGGCTGTCAATGGGGTCTCGGACTTGAGCCGCACACAGAGGCTGTTTGCAGCAGTGAGCATCGCTACTGGTCAAGCAGGTAAGGCATGTTTATTGAAAATTACAATATCGAGGATGACAATTTCTCTCCAATGTTCTTGTGTGGGGTAAAAGCACTTATTCATTGAAACAAAGTTTCTTTTAGTTTTTGTAAATTCATATTTTTGTCTCAACCACTGTCAACACTAGAATGGCACTCGGTATAGCACATTAACACATTTTAATAATCCTGGATTCCGTTCCTTTTATCCCTGCACCGAAATCGAATGGGTTCTTCGGTGGCCTGTGTTGTATCCTTCTACCAACTTTGGTGCAAATCAGTTCAGGATCTTTTGCATAATGCTGCTGATAAATAAACTAATAAACCAACAAACAGACACAGAGAAATCATAAACTCCTTGGCAGAGGTAATAAAAAGATTATATTATGAGAAGGTCCTCCAGGTCCCTAATACTGCTTACCCAGATTCCAATAAGTTTTTGTTGTTGGGCATTGAATTGTTTCTTTCATTTTGAAGAGATAGTTTAACATTTGGGAAATATACTTATTCACTTTCTTTCCAAGACTTAGCTAATAAGATTGATAACGATCTCATGTGAGCTTATTATAAGTACTAAGGTGGAGCCAAGTATCAGTCAGCCTGGCAATAATTTAAAGTCTGGAAATGAGAAGACACAACCAAGTTTTGAATGTTATACACTTCTAAAGAATTATAAATTAACGCTGTATCATGTGTGTTTAACCTATACATGCACAGAAACAAAACGACAATTAGAAGTGTGAAAACTGCCTTGAAACAATATCAGTATAGTCAAAGTTACCTTTTTTGAAATCTAGAAATAATTACTTCCCCAAAACCTTAATCTGTTTTTAATTTCCATTTGATGGATTAACCAACAAGGCGAGTCATGTTGATAAGTGAGCTTTAGAGGTATTAGCTACTAAACTAACCATGTCCTGATGTCAGTTTAGTATATTATACAGACTCTAGACATTCAATATTTCCTTGGGTGTCTCCTCAAAGCTGAAGTTGACACCATGGACACCAGTCTCTGTTCACTTTACAGTTTATAGAGGATGCTGCATGATAGCATGGGGCTCAACCTTTGCTCCAGCTGAGAGATTATTAGGCATTAGCAACATGGTGGTTTCATTTTGAAAACCTCTCCATTAGCATTAATAACCACAGTCTGAAATGAGCCATAATATTTCCAGTATGCATATCACCCAGATTAATTTAATGTATATATCACAGTGGTAAACATTATTAGCTCGGCAATGATGCAGACTCCCAGTGGCACCTTAAGAGCCAAGGCTGTATTTGCAGCTCAGTCTCGAGGGCATCTACCCTAATTAAAATGGCTAATTTGCAAAACCTTTTGTTGTTCAGTATTTCTATGGATCCACCCAACAAGAGTCCTTTATCATGCTCCAGCATCCATAACACAGTTAAAGAAAAGAAAGCTACAAACAGATCATTAGCTGGATGTATAACTTCTCTTTCACTTTCTGCTAACTACACCTGTCCTGCACCATGTAATGGTTAATTATGTCACAGACAAGTATTCCTACATCTTCCTCATGGTGTAGTCATTGACATTCCTGTCATTTTAATCGTGTAACAGTAGAGGAAAGGTGCTCACGTGCCAATTTTCTCTTCAGCAACAATAGGTTGTTGATTGTTAGCAAGAACAGTTTATGACGCAATAAATATGTCAGTGTATTCCCCGTGTGCGTCTGTGGGAGGGACAGATAGAGAGAAAGAGGTGCACTGTTGAATAAATGTGTGTGGGATACAGTGTTAAGGATGATTTATTTCTCAAAGCTCGGTTCATGACAGTGACGTGAGCTGGAATGTGCCGAAGGGTTTCCCAGCCAAGGACACGAGGACATTTGCAGGAGGATGACCTGCAGGAAAAAAAAACAAAAAAAACAATTAACACATGCTCTTTTAGAGTCAGTCATAATTATACTTGTCATGACAACAGCCAATTACCCTGTTAACCCAGCGGAATATTTAGTCCTTAGTTTTTTTGAATGAGAGTAGCATGCCCTGCCAAGACTGTCATGTTTATCATTTGAAGTAAGTACCATTTAAATTGCTATACCACTATAATCAGTGTAATTGACCCAGAAGGAACAGGTTGCTTATAATTTTGTTTATCGATTTCATTAAGTTTTGATACATTATAAATTATGCAGTCATCAATACATTGGATCATTGTCATTTAATTAATTGGGAACATGTCTTGATTTTTTGGAATTATTTTGTGGTAAAAGGGTGGAAACGGCTCCGAAACAGTATTTAGAGCATGATGCAAAACTAAAACTCCTCTTTGAGACCCAGGCTAATTAAATTCCTTTAGGGTTAGCAGCTCTTCAAGTCAGGGCAACCCAATCCATCTGTTCAATGGGACAGAATAATACATTTAAATGAAGGCTGAAAGTTCAGACCGCATTAAAAAGAATAAATTGAATATGCTGAAAGAGAATCAGCATTGGTACATAATGCTTTTTTATGCATGCCATAACTGAGTTTATCTGTACCGTAGCTAATGCCAAATAGCAATTAAACCCTGAGGGATTCATTAATTTTTTACTGGTATGTACCACATTTCTGTCCAAAAGGTTAGCTTGTATGAGAAGCATGGAGAAGAATTACTCAGTTTCTAATATAAAATAATTTTAATCTGGGTTATACCACTTCATGGTATTTGAATGATGAACTTAATGACATTTTGGTTAGGTTTCAGAACACAATGATTTGGTTGGGCCTTCACTCAAGGAATACTTACTCTCTTTCTCCAGAGCTTTTAGATCATATCACACAAAAATGCCTGATGATGTGAGCTGAATATTTATCAGTCATCTCATGAGGTCAGGAAGGACTTGCTTTTGATCGGGGTCGGGGAAAAGTCAGGATTTGGGTTAAAATAAATGCTTCAATAAAGTTAGAAAGCACTTGTCGTCATGGTTAAGTGGTTAAAAGTTGAGGGAACATTTGCAGCCATAGTTTAAAACAACTAGTGTTTACATTCAGTTGGCTTAGCTGATCCATCCATCCCAGCATTCTGTACATGAAGCTCTGTGGCAGGTCAATAACCAGCAATTTGATGCTGGTTAACGTGACGGCGTTTTGATCGTCATTACATTGACGCTGACGTCTATGTGATGGTCTCTCTTATTTCCCATGTTGAGCAGACATTGGCAGGGCCCATTGTCCCGCTCACTGGACCATCATTGCGTCCAGCGCTCTCTGGTTGTTATGGAATGCTCGAGCGCTTTGTAATTGGTAGGTCGGTTCGTCCTAAAACAAACGTTTCTTCGTGAGTAAGATTGCAGGACCACTCATTTGAAAAAGACTGCATTATTAAAGCTTTTATGGCTCATCATTCAGAATTGATTAACCTTTGTGTGGCGAGGCACTGGAGCCCCATTGCACTGAGAGAACCTTAAAAGAGAGAAGCCCTCTCCTCCTTCCCTCCCATCTTCACCTCACGCATGATAATCAGCATGAACGTAGGGCTTGTAGCTGGAGACTGAAGGAATGAACATGCACTGTGTGAATGCAGATGGTGCTCTATCTAATGAGGAATCCACACCTCCCCTAATTACACTAAAGGAAATGTCTGGAGCGAGGCTGCAGCTTCACAAGGTGCTGAGTGCTTATTGTTCCCAGAAACCTAATTACGCCTCAGCTCTGTTTTAAATGACTTTAAGTAGAGGCTGCGAGTTCGCAAGCTTGATTTCTCCATCCTCACTGCGTTTGAATAGAACTCCGTCACGTTGAGGATTTTTGCTGTTTTCGCCAATGCCATGCATTGGAAGTTAAGAGCGCGTTTCAGTCAGCACTCCATTGTGAGTCAACAGTGCCACATAGCCACCCTCCGAAGGGCCCTCCCCGCTTTAGCTTTCCTCAAGCACACTTGTAAACAAGGCCTTTTGTTCTTGCGGCACACTTGTGAGTGGGCACCGCTCGTAGAATAACCATTAATATTTATTCAAGCGGGTGTTCACATCTCTGAGCCAGAAGAAATCGCTGTGGAGAAGGGCACAGAAATAGGATTTGAAATTGGTTATGGGAAAGGCTAGAAGACCCGTGTGTGTTTGCGTGTGCACATGCTGTGTGCGCACATTCAACTTGAGACCAGAGGAATGGGGTTTAGGTGCAATCAGCAAGAGGTACAAACAATGAGTGAAAGGAAGAGTCTGTGGAAATTGATTTTAATGTTAACTGCTTGTATTGGCCCGCAGCACAAAGCCTGTTACACTCAGATAGCAACTTTTACAAAAGTTAGGCTAGGCTGTGAAATATTCCAGAGCAAAAAAAAAAAGGGGAATGTAGCCAGATGTCGCTCTTTAGATTGTGGCGGGTTTGACTACAAACGTCTTGGAATGCCAAAAATGCCATGACTGTCATTTGAAAAATAGATCTGGTAATATAGACACCATTTCAAGTTTCAGATTATATTTCTGACTATATCTATTTGTTACAAATATTTAAGGGTTTAATAAAAATGGCTGAAATATTCCACTGAAACCTTCTACCTACTTTTCAAAAAATCTATTGGTCACATGGGAAAAAGCATAATAACTCAAGCTTCAAGCATTAGAAAGTTGGATGGATGAGGATGGAGCTTCCTCATGCAGATACGTTAGCTGGCTGTTTTTAAATCAGGTGTTATGTTGTCTTTGTTGAGCTGTGATACACAAACTGCTGTTTGCAAAGTGTCCGCTCAAATGTTTTTCACCCACTTTAAGAGATGCAGCTCGAAGAGACTTCTTCACCATGGTGTCACTTTGTTTGGAGTCGAATCAAAGTAAATGTTAAGAAAGTAAAAACCTTGCAGTCCTCATTAGGTTGAGCAAATTGAAAGTAGTAGTGGAAGTCGCCGCCAAAATTAATGGATTATTCCTGGAAGGCTATTGATGTAGTTCTTTCCTCCTTAAGCATGTTACACCAGCAATTGTCTGTCCAATGACAATTTGTTTCTGTTTGTTATCCACAATTTAAATGTCACTAAGAGGCATTTATGGAAAGAGCCAGACATCTAGTAGGTATAAAAACTATATTATGACAGTATATTTGCTGATAAAATAATTACTTTACTTCCTGTTCTAGCTATAACACCTCCCCTTCACCAATTAAAAAAAAGCATTTGACCCGCCAGCACTGTGCGACACAGACACTCCAACCCCCCTCACAGCTCCGCTTGTTGCTCCATTGTCTGAACTGATGCATTTCAGAGATAACATTTGATTGTCATTCGAACCTATAGAATCTTAGTTATGTATGCAGCAGCTTATCAGCTGGTTTTTAATTTCACTCATTCGCCTGAGGCATCTTTTATTAACTTCAGACGCTGAGAGCAACATGTAAAAACTGCCATCGCACTCACATAACGGGAGGGGTGTCTGGAAAGAGCGGTGACATTGACTGGATTCTCTCTGAATGCCAGGTCATCAATCCAAACCATCTGATAAGACACAATATGGAATTTTGAATCAGCCTTTGTGTGAGATACAAGCGTCACACAATTGACACTGGCGGAATGTGGGAATCAGCAAACGGAGTTATCTTCTGTTTTTATTTTTAGCAATTCTTTGCCTCATTTGTTGTGCTACACCGACTGCAGAATGCAGGGTGGTGTTACAGTCCCCCTCAAGTACAAACCTACTTACACATTCAAAGAGAACAACAGGATATTCCCTTTGGTTCAATCTCTCAGTTTTTATGGAAGAGAAGAAAAAAAAACACAAGAATGTAAGCTAAGCATTTGACTTTGATGTGAAAACCCTCGGTGCCCTCACATTGCATGAGAAGCGAATAGTTTCCCTGCCTCAGTCAAAGTCTGCTCCGCTGTCCTCCAGCAGTTTATTGTCTGGAGTTCAAACAGAAGGAGAGCTGAGCGAGATCTTTAGTCGCATGGTTTGATGAGTATTTACTTCAACAAGGGAGCAACTCATGAAGATATTAATAGATCTTTGGTGTAAATTGATCACCCAGCTCCTTAGTAGTAATCGATACGGCCACTTTATTGACACCTTATCGTCACTAAATGGATATTATTCATTACATTTGTGAAAGTAACACTTGGGGAACAATAAGGCCATTGATTATCCCTTTTTGTGTTCTGATCTGCCATGGTGGCCCTAAACAGAGGGATTGATTGATTCCGAGGAGTCCCCAGTGACCAGTGGCAGCCAGTGTAATTTTCTAGTTAAGCGGATCCTCCTTTGTAGCATTTGTCCCCCGGTTTTACGTTACCTGGGAGCCCATTCTTTTCACCGCAGCCACTCCACCACCACCCACCACCCGCTCCACATGCTCGCAGTAATTTGATGAGAGCCGGGCAAAGCAGTGAGATTCAACAGCTGCAATAAAACTGTGGTGGTCTCAGAGCAGCAGCTCGGAGCACTTAACCTGTAGCTTTTTCGTAAATGCCTCCTGATTTGTCTGTCACCCAATCCGTCAGCAATGAATAATTTTCATGGAAGGTGCACTTTAATTACTTTCCCATTTAAATGGCATTATCATGGCCTATCTAGGTAATTAATCTCACCAAGTATCCTGTTTCAGCCTTTTATTGCTGGCAGACGAGCTCCCTAAATCCCCCTGAATCTGCCGCGCTTGAATGAGTCCTCCCTCATAGAAGCCGGTGTTGTCTCTTTCCCCTTCACTTGGTCCCTATCGCAGCCGTTGGACAGTCCTTTTCTCTCGGCGCAGGGAAGCCTGTCAGAGCAATGGGCTGTTTCACCACCTTGGAAAAGGACACAGCCAGACACATCCATGCAGGGTTGTAGTCAAGAATAGACCTCGACTAATACGGGTTTAGAGGGCTGATAGCTGCTGATATGCTGGTGATATTCTGCTTTTCTTACTGTCAACAAGTCTCATAAAGGAAGTGCACCAACAATAAAACAAGTATTGTGTTACCATCCAAAGTTTTGTAGGAGTGTGCAGTTATACTCTTTTTAAAATGAAAGTATACCATGGATTTGTGAGCCATTTAAAAAGCTTGGCATAGTCATAGGATTTGTTGATGTTGTAGAAAAATATATGATGAAACCAGCCTCGTACCTAAAGATAAGCGTTTTTATACCTTAAGAATTCCGTGTGCGCATGCTTGATTTTATTCCAGCCAGTCCCATAAATGTCATTAATGAGAACTCTTTAAGTTGTTAAAGTTGATATTTTAGTGTGACAGCATCATTAGAGGAAAGGTCAAAGATTCTCTTTACCATTGACCATGAATGTGATTAGTGAATTTTAGAGGAATCTGCAGTGGGACTGTAATGGTTCTTTTATTGTGTAGTTGGACATTTTGTGCATTTGGAAAAAAACATGCAGCCATCTTAAATAAGTAAATGACAGTGGACAAAACAAACCTTTATCTAAAACAAAAAAACTAGGGTTGAAATATATATGTCTGTACTCACATCAGGGCCCAGATCTAGTTTCCCCCAGCAGAACAAATTGAGTCTAATTATTTACCTTTTGGGTAAATAATGGAAAATAGCTAATGCAGATGTGTCAATAAATATAACGGAGGACCTGGACCAGTTGTGGACCAAAAGGAAAAACACAACATTAGCAATAATAATGAATTGAAAATCTGCAGTTCACATACACACAAACAGCATGTGCTTATTTCTTTGTTCCATTGTCTCCTGAATAACAGAAAGTTGGTTGTGTTCCAAACTTAAAGCAGGTCAAATAATCCCATAAATAATGTGACTGTTATAAAAGTATTCATACATATATCATTGCCTACTGTAGATGGATATTCATAATTATCATTGTTATTGTTATTATTATTATTATTATTATTATTATTCATGGAACCACTGTTAATACAAGAATTCCATTTACTGGATTTTGTGTTTATCTGTGCCTCGTCCGTGTGTTTGTGTCTGTCTCCAGAATCCTGTCTCCAGTCCTGTTTATTGGTGTTTGGATGCAGTGTTATTAATTTGAAACATTTGTAGCGAGCGGTATTATTTCATAGTGAAGACTGTCAGAGCAAGTTGCAACATTGTGATGTTTTTGGCTCGGCTGGGAATATGTGGAAGTTGAAAAGGGAGCGCTGATTCTCATTCAGCCTCATCCTATAGGCAATGTTCCCCCAGAACAGACACAGACACGGCTTTAATTATTCAGACCTCTGCGAGGCAGCAGAAAGAGACTCAGGCAACATTTTTTTTTTCTTTCTTTTTTTGTGGTTTGGCAGTCAATCTGGTGTTTACCTTGCACATAACAGCTCAACTTTTCAGTCAGAGCTTCACCTTTCTGAAATCATTACTTTTTCTCTCACAAACGTCAGCCGATCTCATTTTTCCGCCCAGACATTTGACAACTCATTCTTTCCAGAAGTTGGCCGCTAAACAAGTTTCCCCGAGCTTTGTTGCACTTATCAACATTTTAGGATATTAAATTGGTTGTGTTTGTGTGTGTCTGTGTCTGTGTGTGTGTGTGTGTTCATGACATCTTAAACTGCTCTATAAACAAACAAGGAGTCTCTGTTGGAACAAACCAGGAAGCTGAGACATTGAAGAACGCTGACTCCACTGCAAGTTTACATGTTGGTGACCCGGCGGTGCGAGTTATGTGGGTGACAGCCCAAACGTGGCCCTGAAGTCACCTCACAGAGCCGTCTGTTAATCTGCCGCATAAAGTGAGGAGCCAAATGCATTAAATGTCCCAAGTTATCAATGTGTCAGCAAGTCGGAGATTATTACGATCCCTCTATTAGTAAATCTCTCTTTACGAGGAAGCTAAATTCAACTCTGTGAGAGGGAACGCTACAGCTGAGCATGTGTCACTCTCTGCTCCGGACTCTTCATGTTACTCAATGATATAGTTGTGAAAATGCAATTAAATGCTCCAGCACACAGGTTTTTAGTTTTGCTTTGTCACTTTATGTGAATTAAAACTTATAACAGATACTAGAAATGTTCTTAGTAAGAAGGTTGTGTTAGCAAGTATGTTAAAGGGACAATTCACTCAAATTGGGGCCCATATAGTGTTGGTTTTATGTGTCTTTAAGATTTCTGTTCCTTTGACACAATTCAAGTGTGTTTTTTCAGTTTTAGTGTTGAATGCATTTCATCATTAAAATGTCAAAAATAAGATTAAAAATAACATGATGACAAAAGTCATACCTGCTTTATGGTAGAACTGATGAAAGATGTAGACAGCAGATCTTATACATCTGTTATTTTTATTATACATTTTCTAAACTTTGAACATAATCAAACAAATTCCATTAGCTTTCATTGTATGGGGGCTGAGGTGCATATGAATATACCAAACCATTGTGACACAATATGTTATTTGTTTTTATAGTCTGGGTGAACCAGCCTTTAATATATTTAAATTAGCCTGCAGTGTAAAGAAGCATCAGCTAACCATGCTGCTGTCTGCATTAGGATTGTATTCTCCATATATGAGGGAGCAGCACATGAGCAGATTAAGGTATGAGTGCATGAGCCCTCCCCACACCGCCACCACAGGGTGACAGATCACGGGCAGAGAGTAGTCGCTCAGTGAAATTACAGACCTGAGGGGAAGTTGATGAGAAATGTCACTGTCGACAAAAATGGAACTCTAATATATTCCATCTCAGGTTTGTTGGACACTTATTAATGTCTCCCCGTGAGTGCCACTAATTGAGGTAGTCAGTCTGGTGCAGCAGATGAAGCGTGGGACAAATAACAGTGCGACCTGCAGAACAAAAGAGCTGCATTGAGGATGCACATATTTAGCAGCGCTGCGAAGCACTCGGAGCACACAGTGTTCTCAGGTTGAGCAACAAAGACCACATTGTAGCACCGGGATGCTCCTGATTAGTCATCACGGCTCCTTAAATGAGATTGTGTTTTTTTCACCACTTGCGAGCGACTTTGAACAATAATAGAAAAATTCAGTGAGTCGATGAAGCTGCTATATTTAGTGTTTGACATTGTAAATCAGAAAAATGCATCAGCTGCAAAGCAAACCAAAAACACAGAATGTTAACACTCTGTTTGTTTAATATCCCCTGGGAACTAGGAAGGAACCTTGTGTATTTCAAGCACAGGGACGAAGTTCTGGGGAAATCTTTTTACCCCCCGATAAGTCCCTGCTGGGAGGGTACGACTATAAAGGAACCTTTGGGGTGGGGCTTGCAGCAAGGAAGATGCCTGATTGGTTGAGGACTGCCACTTTTATATGTAGCAGGTCAATCTTCTCGATAGCTCACAAATCCTGTTTCCTGAGAGTAGGTGTCGCATTTCCAATGATTTGAAAAAGCTTTTTCATTCGTGCTTCCAGGTTAACTTTCTATGGAAAATTACTGTGTAAGTTCCATGATTTTATAAATTATCTGTACTTGTGCTAAATTTTGTAAAGATCTTTAATACAAAAGATAATTCAGTAATGCAGTTTATTACTTTGTATGTCGCATTAATTATTTCTTGTGTATTTAATACATAACACAAGTGTGTATCACCATGTTGTGATTATATAATACATCTACAATGACTGTGGGAAATAACCTTATTGTTTTGATCTTGAAAATATTCAGTTTGCTTTGGAAACAGTAGCTTGACAAAAAAAAAAAGACTTAAGGTCCAGATAGAGGTTTTTATTGGTGCTCAAACTTTACCAAGTCATAGTGAACCTGCTGAAATAGCCAGTGAAGCAAATACGTGATCATCAGAAAATGATTGCTATTGATTTGGATAGTATATTTGTCATTGAAGGAAACAAAATTCCAAACATTCATTAGGTTAAGCTGCTCAGTTGTGTTGATTTTCTGCTTTTGTCTGTTGCCTGTTGAATATCTTGTGACTGCTTATCACACAAAACCACCAATGTGAAGATGTCACCCTGACTGAACTTGTTCATTATACTTTTTTACTATTTGCTTTATAGAATAAATAATTAATGAAGTAATCAGGGAAGTGATCAACAGTTACTCGATAATATAAGAAATCTTTACTTATAGTCCTGCAGCGCCCGATAAATCACAGGAAACTCAACAGTCATCGCCCTTCCTCTCCTCTCCGACACGTTGAAAATGAAAAGCACACTTCAGCATCCATTTTAAAAGTCGCAGTGTGTGTTTTCAAGTGTTGACCGGTCAGTGAACGCAGCTGGCTTTATGTTGGGAATGCAGCAGCTCTCCGTTTTCAGCCCATGGGTGAATGTAAGGCCTCAATAAACACCAAAATACTTTCTTTCCTTCTCCCTCTTTATCTACTCACTCGCTTGCCCTCCGTCTCTTCTCTCATGCACATTCATGCAGACGCACACCCACATACCACACTCACCCTGTCAGCGTGCACCTGTGACTCCCACAGCCTCTCTTGATATGGAACACATGCTCGGGAATCTCGCGGCCCCGGCTGCAAATGGCCCCGGCACTTTGCAATAGGGCCATTCGAGTGTTTCATTTCCTGCCCAAGGAGTTAAAAGGACTTCCAAGGGTAATAAAAAGTTGAGCGAGGTTGCATTCCGTAGATGCACGAGAGCAGCGAATTTCCCCTACTGGACAAAACACACACACACACACACACACACACACACACACACACACACACACACACACACACAAATCCCAAGTCAATAGCTAAACTTTGATCGCTGTTTCCTGCAGGCAGTGGTGTTTTGTCTGGTGGTGCAGATGTATTGTTTGTAGCCCAGACAGTGTTAGCGTGGGCACGTGTCTCTTATCACACACAGGAAAGCAGCAACATCAACTGCATGCTGGTCATGGTCATTGGTGTCTGAGCATCGGAGGTGATACATCACCATTATTCAAAGTTATGGTTTTGCAGCCCCACTTTTAAAAAAAATAAAAAAGTTCTGGGTGTGTGGGTGATGGTATCTGAGCAGCCTTCATCACAGGTCATTTTGCCGTTTTCAGCAACTGACCTTTTGATCGATCGGAGCAGACTGACAGAAAGACGGACACATACTCAATGAGCAGTAGAAAGTGACTTACTTCAGTCTGTACAGACTGAATTTCACTTCTTTGGATATCTTTTATATTTAGATTTGAAGATGCATCATTCCATTTAATGATCTCTGCTTTCATCCAGCAGCTCCGTGCTGAGCTTTCACTTATTTTCTCATTTTCTCATAAGAGTAAATGGTGCAAATCAACTGCAAGGGCTGGTTTCACATTGAGTCCTCGACTGAAATCACCCGTAAGTCTCTTTCTGAGTTGTACACTAAAATCATACAATCACAAATTAAATAATAGGCTTTTGGCTTTATGATTATTTGTTTATGTGAGTTGGTAAATGGCTCTCAAAGCGCTTTACAGTAAAGTTTCGCCTATCATTCTTAGTCACACGGAATGAGGGAGACTGGGATCAAACTGTTTTTCCTGACTCTTTTCAAGATCTGACGACAGAGGATGTTGTAAATACATTTGATTGATTGATTAATTGAAGCACCAACCATCTGGTTAGCGGACGACCCACTCTACCTCCTGTGCCACAGCCACCCCATGACATTGCTACTACAACAACTAGTGATGCTATGAGAGCAGCTGCTGCTAGAACCTGTGTAAAATAAACAGGTGGCACTGGAGTAAAGTTGTTATGAGGCCATTACATTTAAACAATCTATACTTTTAACAGTTGTTAGACTGTGAAGAGGCTTTGTAAGTTTTGAAAATATCAACCCTCAGGTTTAATATTGTGTAAGTGTAAGCAAAATTCTCGGATAAATCCACAGGTAGAAATAAATATCTATTTTATCTGTCAATAGGACACAATTACCAGTAGAAATAAACACTAATGTTGCTTGGTGTCTGTTTAATGTGAAAATAGGGAGCATGTTCACTTTAACCATTCTTCAACTTATTTAGGGGACGCTACGTTGTGTTGCCGGTGTTGAGTTGTCAGTTTGTTCAGCTGCCCACAAGTGGCCTGAAAAATCAATTACTTCATTTAAAAGAGCTTCTCCGAGTTTCAAACCTGGCGTCCTGCATTACTGTGGTATGAGCACACACAGTATAGACCCTCATGAAAAATCTTAAGCAGACGCCCCTGAATTTCAGCTCCCATCGTGCATATTGCTGACTTCATTTGCTTATTAATCAAATGAACACAATCTGTTTTACACAGAGGACTTGGACTGTGAAAGAGTTGAAATGAAGCCAGTTGCCCACATTGTCCTTTTGGCAATGTAGCCTCCTGAGACACACATCGGAGCGGCTTAATGACCAGTACAGCATTGGTCCTTTGGCCCGATGTATTTTCTAAGCAGCAACATGTATAATTGAGAATCGGATCGTTTTAGCTGACTGTGTTGATTGCAACTGTGAAAGATTTCAGTCTCATGAAATTACTTTGAGGAAATAGAATGAGCGGCAGATGTTTTTTGAATCTGTGCGTGTGTGGTTGCTCCCCCCCCCCCCCCCACGGTGAGAAAAGTACATGTAATTAATCATGTGATCCGATGGAATAGTTGCATGATGAATGTTTCTTATTTTACACTAACAGTGTAGAACCTCTTCTCTGCGGAGATGTGTTGAAAGCATTCTTTTCGAGTTATGTTTATAAAAAGTGAAGGAAACTCGCAGCGGTAAAACATTTTCTGATTCCAGCACTTTGACTGAACACGACCTGGAATTTGTTTGTTGGAGAGCCTCCTCTTCCAAAGCGCTTTGCTCTTTCCTCTCGGTTGCCGACGTCTATGAAACGGTTCGTGGTTGTAGAATTGGCAGAGCTTTGCGTCTGTGAGCATTACTCACTGGAGCTTTGTGAGATGAAAGATTCGTGAGGCGAGATTGACAGCTCGGCTTTTTTCACTCTTTCATTGTCTCATCAACATACTGTCTCCTGCAGTGAGGAAAACTAATTATGTCGGCGACCCCCTGCTTCACCCCCCCCCCTCCCCTCCCCTTTTATTCAGATCATCATCACACTTTGAAATCATAATGAGTTTGTGGCCGACCACTTTGGCTTCGGAGAAGGGGGGGGGGGGGGGCTCAGAAAGTTCATTTGCCTCCACTCAAACAGGCCGCTGGCAATTACGGACCACCTTTTGGGAAGTTGTGGCCTCAAAATTCTTTCGGGCCCTGACCAGGACTTGGTTTTGTCCTGCACACCTGCAAACTCCCTCAGCTGTACTTCCACTGCTTTAAACCAGTGCTGTTCCGAAACCTTTTCCGTTATCAAAGCAGAGAGAGTGTGTGACAGCCATCTGGTGGGCTTCTTTTAATTATTTGGTATAAAACAACCGTAAAAAGATGATGGCAGCCGAGGATCTGAGAGGACGTTGGTGTTAGACGCAGAGCAGATGGGCTTCACATCTGGGCTTGAGGGAGTTAGCGAGGGCGAGAGGGAGGCTGTGACAAGGCAGCGTGGCCGCCGTCTCTCAGTCCCTTTGTGCTGGATGATCTCCGTCACCCGTTCGTCCTCTCCGCTCATTCTGCCGCAGCCTCGGACAGCTGGGACAAAGAGCTGCCTTGCAAGTGTTCGGATCGGACTGAGGCGCCGCGAGTCCTGCTGGGAGAATGTGAACACTCATTTAACCTAAAGTGATTCAGGGTTTGTTCACAGTTAGGGTTCAATATATACATACAACTAGAAGTTACCTTGAGAGAAACAGGAAGGAGGACGTGCAGGAAAAAAAACATGGTTTATGTCTTAATTTAGATGAAAAAACTTCATCCTTGTCTGATGTTTTTTCAGGGTCACTTATTTGAGGTGTTCCTCAACGTCTCCTTTCATTGTTTTCTTCCTGTAAATGGAATCTTAAAACTTTTACTGAGTCTTTTCTCTTAAAAAATTCAGGATTTCTTAAGCTGAACAAAAATCTAAAGTTTGCTCCATAAAGATGTCACCGTGGGCTTGAGGAAACTTTGTTGGTTGCAAGTTTTACATTTTATATATTAAATTATACATACATCAGATTTGATAATTAATAAGTACAGAAAGAAAACATAATCGTTAAATGCAGCCATATAGCTTACTGTTGTTTCTAAAGCTTTGGCAGTGGAACAGTTGAACTGTATTTTGAATGTGGTCAAACATACAACTCTGCATTATATAAATGAGAATAAGCTTCACTCCAGGAATTATCCACTGCCCTGCCAATGCTCTTTCACCAGAGAGAAAAAAGAACAGCAGAATTGTGGCGCTACAAAAATGTACCAAAATGTAACTGTGATCCAGAAATCGACTTTTGTGAATTTTTCATGCCAATGCATCTCTTATTCATTTACATTTTTTTGAGGTTTTGTTCATGGTGGATTTGTGTATTTCCTAACGCTTCACTCCCTGGAACTAAGCAGCCACTGTGCACTGCATGTAGAGAAGCACCAAGGCCGATGAGAGCTATTCTTCTGTGTTGAAATATATTCTCAGAAGAAAGATTACATCTAAATGAAAGCTGGAAGAGCTGGTATCCTTAGAGACCGAGTTAATTAAATTTGTAAATTCCTCCCAAATCATCTCCCTATCACACTGGTGACTCGCCATCGAACGCTGCCAAAAAAGTGTGTCACAATGTGTTAAGACCAGTATACTTTGGCAGCAGACGTCTGGATGAGAGATGAAATTAACGGCCTGCAGAGACCCCCGCCTTTCCAGCAGGTCTGGCTTTTGTGAAAACACTCCTCCAGTGAAGAGAGATAATCACTTATTAATGTCAAGACGTTATTTGATTTTGTCTGCCATGCAAAATTAAATTACATCTCGCTCGTGAGATCCAGTGACTTAATGCACCGACTGAATGTATTTCAGCCGCGCTGGCTTGTTAATCAGACACATTACGGCTAACATCCTGTGCTTCTGGCTTTCAATCGCAGCTGAAACCACAAGGTGGATCCAGTCGAGAGGTCCGAAATGTGGCAGCTGCCGGAGACAAGTGCAAGCTGTAAAGTCTTTGCCCCCCCCCCCCCCCCCCCCGACACACTGAAAGCCAAGCAGGGCGTGCTGCAGGAGGGCAAGACTCCTCCCACACAATGTCAACACGCTTTTTGTTATTTAGTCACCTCCAGCCAACTCAACGGTAGCTTGCTTTAAACTGTGTGAACATGCCCGGCATTTGCATCAGAATAACTCGCTGCTCTCCAATTAACTGGTGACAAAGTGGATTGGAGATACGCTAAGTAAACACACCGGACGTCTGACACAAAGAGGCAAAAGCCGCTGTCTGTCATTGTTCCAGGGGTAATTGGGAAGCAGTTTTGGGAGACGGAGCTCGGCACCCTGAAAAGCAAACGCTCGCATCGCCCACCCCCCCCCTCCCTCCCTCACAATACGTCTTAAGCCTCGTCTCCTTCGCTGCCTATCAGACAAAAATCACCAATTACAGTAATGGCAAATCCCGTAAGCCAATACACAAAGGCTGACGATGATGTGACACCTTGCTGGTCTTAATCAGGACGTCGGGCTTCATCTCTCAATTTGGAGGCTCTCCGTCACTCTCATTGGTTTTACATAACTTTTTAAGTTTGGCCCAGTTTCACACGCTGCTGTTACACTTTCAGGACGGAGTTAGGAGAGAAACTTTCTGGAAAGAAGTTTGTATAATCACAGCCGGTTAACCCATTCATTACTGCGTGGCTGTTACGATACATACTCATATACACAAGGCACTTTTTAAATGTAAATTAGCAATTTGTTCTCGTGTAAATCAAGAACTACTTTATGAAATAATAAATTGGATTATGAATCAGTTTAAATCCTGAACCATGCTCCATCACATCAGCAGGGAACAAACTCACTGGCTGATAGATGACTTCTGCAAGGCCCGATATACTGACAAGCCTCCTCAAGTAACGTGTGTGTGAGTGTGTGTGTTTGTGTACCACACTGCTGGTGGTCCCCCTCTAGTAGGGCATCTGCATCACAAACAACAAACTAGCCGCCCCACCACCGCCTCACCCACTCTCCTCACCCACCCCCTGCTGCTTCTTTCTGAGCCTGAATCCACACAGCTCTGCACAGCGCAGCCGTCTATACAGATATGAATGGTCCCACCAACTATTCTTGAGTTTAATAGTGAAGGATTGAGGCAATTCAGACAGATTTACAAAGGGCGGACCGGGGCAGCAGTTTTTTAATTGTCCACGTGTGACTAATGGCAGTTGTGGGTATTAAGGGAGACAACACAATGTGTTCATGGCATCGGCTGCTGATTATTTCCATGTGGAGGCTGAGAATTTATTTGACCAGAGCTGAGTATATGTGCAGCAGGGATAGATTAAGAAATGGCTTTTTATTCCTCCTTATAATTTAGTCTCTGTAAAGAACCACTTTGTCAGCTTCTCTTTGTGCCCTACCTGCTTCCTTCTCCGTCTCAAAGAAAAATAGAAATATGATTCTGAGCAAAGGAAAAAAAAAACAGTTAAGCACAAATTGGGCTTTTTTCATTCTGTCTGGCCAGTCTCTAAACTTTAATCAGTTTGCTGACTTCAAGGAGGTACAATACTTTCCAAAGGCTTCTTTCTTACCCGGTAGGGAAAGTGATTGGTCTGTTCAGGCCCCGGTTTCATGTAACCGTTCCCTGCCTCTGCTGCTTTAAGCTCACAACAAAGTCATGAAAGAGCCAGAATGAGAAAATATTATACACCTAATAGAACTGTTACAAAAACCCCCCCTAGATTGCTTAATGCCACAAGGTGCCACCTTGAGCATGCTGGGTGTATTATGTTGCTCCGCTCATAGCAGTGTTTTGAAATCCTTCTCAATATCACCATCATTTTCCCTCCCCGGCTCCGCTGATGATCTCTGACATCTCATTAGAGTGTCTGTTATTCGTATTACTCGCACTAAGGCAAAGTGATCGCTCTGGATAGTGCGAGGTAAATTTCTGTAACCAGCCAAAGAAGAAAAGAGTCATTATCAAGTCCAATATATAGTTGGCACTAAAACACAGACACTTTGCTCGAAGGAGAAAGAACAAGCTATGAGATTGTTTCCCAAGATACATTTTCAAGGCTAATTATCTCCCAATAATGACATCATTATAATAGTAGTGAGCCAGGGCTCAGGCTGCTCGAGAAAGAAGCTTCTCACACATGAAGCCAGTTGCAACACTTTCTTCACCTGAAAAGTAAAATTCAAAGAAGCTGTAGTTCTGTTTATTTAAAATTCACATTACTGCTGAGATTTAACATTTCAATACGAATACCTCCCGCAGATACTCCACCAGCACTCACGTCCAGTACAGCCGCTTCATTTATTCTATGAATATATTTGATGAAATGTTTATTTTTGGATATTCGCTGTTAAATTAGTTATTTCCTCACAGCCCGCTGGGATTGGGTGTGAACTTCCGCTGTCAGCTTCGGGTGTCAGGCACAGGTGGCGAGAGCAAGTCGAGTCGAGAGAAAGTAAAGTCAGTCATGACCCCGACTGAAATAGTCTCGTGTGTGTGTGTGTGTGTGTGCGTCTGTGGCTGCAGAGAGCGGCACCTCTGTCTCCTCTGTGATTGAATTTCTCCACTGGGTCATTCATTGACTGTTTGTGCACAATGACAGCTTTTCATGAGGAGAAATGTTTAATGCCCACGATGCCGGCACGGGCCGGTTTTCTGTTCATGTACAAAAAGTAAACTAGAATAAAACTAGAACTAGAAGAGTTGAATATGGCTGCATATAGAGTTATTAGTAAATATGTCTGTGTCAGTTTTGGTATGTTGCTCATTAAGAGGACAGTTTTATGGCGACTTTAGATTTTTATTTGATTTTCAGGTGTTTTCTTCACTGGATTAGCAAAAAACAAACATTAATCTCTGGACATTTTATGCATAAATACAGATGAAGGGGAACTTTATGGGTCCTGAAACTTTTTTCACTGCCATTGAAACTGGTTCGTGTGAAACCAACACTTCCTCTCAAAGCTGAACACAGGGCTGTTTTTCCTCAGGTCATTAATTCACTAAATTAAAATTCCCTGCAAATGTAAATATGCAAAATGTAAATTCACATTCGCAAAACAATTGAGGATTATATTTGTTTGCACCCACAGAACCCTGTGATCACAATGTAAATAAAAAATCCCTAAAAAACAACGCCCTCTCCAATTCTCTGTCATAGGTCAAAGGTCATATATGGCAATCTTTACAAACCCCGGTAAAGATTCGGACAGAGGCTTTGGCTCCCGCTTTCTCTCGGACCCCTCTTGTTTATTTAGTGCAGGTGTTACAGCATTATAGAGTGTATCTCTGTGCAGCGAGTCTGACTCCGTGCCCAGTGACCGGGCCAGTTGCTTACAGTGGTGGGGAGGGGGGGGGGGCAGGTAGGACAAAGGACAGTGAATATGGCTTTGTGGGGCAGAGGGAGCCGATCTGTGCCGGGCAACCTGAGAGCGGGCTTTGTCTCTGCGTGCAGGCCGTCACTCAGCGCAGTTTCGGTTGAAGGCCGTCGGGAGGGGCGGTGGGCCCACTGTGCTGGTACGAGTCTGAGAATACTCTTGTTAGACTCTACAGCTTTTTAGCACTGCAAACAGCTTTTATAAGACGCTCCATAATAAATCATAGTTATGAATTTGATCCTAACAGAATGTTACGCGCAATGACTTGTGGCAAACCATCTCTGAAATCGTTTCAAAAGCACCATGTATATATATTTTTTAAAAAACCTACAATTTCCACAAGCCCCCGTAGAGATGGAGTCCCTGCTCGTCTCTCTCTGTGTTTAGCAGTCATTAATCTTCATCACTTAGCTGCTTCCGCAAGTTAACAGAATATAAAAATGAAAAGATGTGGCTCAGGAGGGCGTTCATTTCAAGGATCGACACTTTGGACACAGCGGTGCGCATGAGCTAACACCGCCATAAAAGTATTTCTCCAGGACAGATATGCCTGATGTTTGTGTTAGTCGAGTGCGCAGCGACACACCCAGTCGTGCGCTGCCGTCTGGTTCCCATCACGTCCTGTCATTTGCTTTTTGTCTGGGCATAAAGAAGACATCAGGCTGCTCACTGCAGACAGATGAGCGATGGAAGAGTTCACTGCTGATGACAGACATACGCGCACAAAAAAAAAAAAAAAGCCAATACCCAGAACTACAGTCGGCCACTAAGCAGGCCATTGTTGTTTTTCCTCTTCCGCATGCAGTCTGGCTGGAGGCCTGTCTGGAGTGTCTGGCCTGGGGTTTACTCATCACGAGCGCAGCTGCCAGCATCAGGCCGTCCTCTTGATTACAGGCCTGCTGCTGAGTCCACTGGGCGTTCTGGTCTTATCCCTTATCACCAGGTGCATGTGCTCCGGCAGCCGCGCTGCTCTGTGTCCACACTTTCGTGCGGTCGACTCAAACCGAACGGCCATTAAAATGAGTCATATGCTTCTTCGTGTAAGGCCATTATCACCGTCAAGTTTCTGTTCTCTCATGCAGAGTTGGGTGTTGCTAGGTGGAGGTTTGAAGCAGGCTTTTATTGGATCAGTGTGGGATTTAAAAGATGTCTGAGTGTATACCTTATGACTGGCAGAATGTGGTATTTTTATTCAAAAGGCCATGAAGAGTCAATGCTTCACTGGAGGTGTTCCTTCCTCCTCGTTTTTCAGTATTTATTTCCTCTCGAGTATCTTCAAGTCTGTTACCATAATGTTTCTCCATTTACTGTCTGACATTTTGGATTGTGGATGGGAGCGCATGGCAGGATGACTTTAGTCTCTTATACATATGCACATATATATATATATAAACACAAAATAATATACAAATAGATATACAACACACATACAGATGCAAAGTTTTATACAAATACATGTACAAATGCCTATACATATAAGAAACATACACATTTAAATCTTAACATGTAGGTTTGATACATTTACATACAAATACAAATACAAATATTGGAGGCTGGAGTCACAGAGCTTCATTAACAAAATGCAGAAGGAACATTTCCAATGAGTTGCTGAAAACAATGGTGTTTGAGAACATATATATAATTAAGATACAAAGTAAAATACAGTATAATACCCTTCAGATTTGTGTAGTACTCCTAATTTGGAATACTGCCTTGTCTGTTTACTTTGTTATTGTTTTAAGACTTATTTAGCTTTTTGCGCTATTTCAAGATTGTTACACATCCACTCATCCTGTCAGTAGATTTTGAGTTTTAATAGCACACACTACAGATGATCACGAACCAACAGTGCCTGGAGCAATTAACAGTTTTAAGATTTTCACGCAGACTCTGAAACTTCCACCTGTTCCAGAAAGATGTCTAAGCTGCGGGATCAGTCGGATCACAGAAATGTGTTTTCTTCTTTTTAATGTATCGTCTCAGTGCTGTGTCAGACTGGACCTCTGTCATTCTGACGCAGACCTGGAAGCGATCAGGATAATTTCGCAGCCCCTCGATCGGATGATGAAATTCTCCTTGTTTCTGTCGGCCTCTCAGGATTAGATAGACCCAATCTTTTCTTTCTGTGTGAGAGGACCACAAAATCATCCTCACTGCTCGACTCCATTTGATCTCCCTCTGCGAATTTCCGTAACAAACAGAATGATAAAACACATCAGACTCAGTGTGCAAGGTTTCTGTGCCTGACGTCTGTTGAGAAAAAAATAAACTGAACACAGAATATTTGTGATTTCTTCTCGATATTCAATGAGTTTGAACTGAAGGGCCAGTGCAGCTGTGTTTTTGTTTGTTTGCCTTTTTTGCTTGTTTGTTTCTCGGTTGTCATTTCCAGCGTGGCTCGTTTTTACTGTGGGAATGAGGGGGATCCTCTCAGTGTGAGTTGTGTTTGCACTTTTGCAGATTCATCCCCTTCATGTCACCGATGAGATTGTTTTCAGTCTGAAATATCAAAACATCCGCCCAGCGCTGCGATGACCAAACTCAGAATGCTGACACTTCATCTGGCGGCGCACTGAGCTTGTTGACAGCTTCAAGGTGCTCGGCAACCCGACTGTGGCACTCGGGGAGAGGGCTGCACCTTCAGCACCTTCTACAGCTGTCCACAGCAGTTTGAGCTGGGGTCATTCTCGGTGCTTGTTGGACTCGTCTCTGATTCAGACTCTGATCTGATTTAACTGTGCAGTGTCTTGGAGAGCTAGAGGCCTGCCCCAGATCTGTTGGCAATCAGCAGCGTGTTGGACTAGACTGCTCTGTGCTAAATTACAGAGGCGGCTGGAGGGGCCCTGGATATGATTTCCCTGGGATGGAGCCTGTCCAAGACTGTGATTAAAGAGCATATGAGCACTGATTAATATGATCATCTTCCCTGATGACAGAGATATTCCGATAATAAATGGATGTTTATGATGCCAGACCTCAGTGATCATACTATGTACCCACATTCTGCAAAATGGCGGTGGTGGGTTTAATTTGGAATTTTAATATTTCTCGTGTCGCGTGCCAGACTTTAGATTTATTTCCTGATGATAAGGGAATGAGAGCGGTGTTAGGAGCAGCTGCCTCTGTGTGAAGCTGCAGATAAGTGTGACTATAGGGGTTGAAACCTCAAAATAATAGCAGTGCCTCAGGATCCCGACCCGGTGCGCGCGGCACAGTGCATTTTGTGAATTATCTCACTTATCAGTCCCCGGTGAGCTCAGATGTCCAATCATGGTTTCAGATTGGAGCACGGGGCCCTCAGGCTGTGCTTTGACATTTAAGGGAAGCAGAGAGGTGGAAGGCCATTTGGCTGCTTGGCAGCCCCTGTAAATATCCACAGTCACCGCGCCGGGTTTGTGCCGTAATCGCCTCCGTGCCTTTTCACTCCATAGTCTTTGTTTTATTAAGATAAACGATAAAAGCCGCTGTGTACGCACACGCGTATCTCTGCTTAGCCTGGTCATGTATTTGAAAAGACATGCCTTGCAGCTGCTTGTAGCAAAAAGGTCAGTGAGGCAGCGGATAAGCAAAGCCAAGCGTGCACATTATAACAAGTACCAGTGCTTTCATTTCTCATCTGGCCCGCGCCTGTTTGTTTCACAGTGTATTCTCTCCGACAGTCCATGTGCTGAGCTGGAGTTAGATAGCATCATTATAACACAGCTCACCAGCAAAAGGGATTTGGACAAGCATGGCATGTTTTTATGACTTCATCAGGCTGCACAGGCGATGAATACTGCACATTTCAGGAAATTCAGCAATTAAGGACAAGGATATCAGGCTGTGCATCAAGCAGCCAGGCACTTGGGGATTTGCTCTGATTAAGTGGGTTCAGATGAACAAAAAAAAGGTTTATTTACACTGTCGCAGAGCTTTTCCTCTGTTTTTGACCTCCGTCGTTTATTTCCAGCGACCCCCCTGAAACTAGTCTGCATCTCAAAGCGTTTATGTCCGTCCTCCCACGCCACCTCACATCAAATTATGTCCTGCACACACATGCTGGCCTGCTGTGTATTGTCACAATAATTATGATTGCCAGAGTAAGTCAACAAATGTTCTTATTTGGCAGCCAGGGATGTTTTATTACAAACAACTGGGCTGTGTGTTTCTTATGTGAACAGTTGAGCATTTTAAATTAAGAGGCTCAGTTTTATGTCTGTGGTAAATCTGTGGTTTTGGCTCAATCAAGCTGCAGTGCACATTTAGTTTATGTTCCATGTCATTGTTCTTCAAGTCTAATGCTGTTTCCCATCTGCCCAGCTGATCGCGACCTTCTACAACATGCCCTGGTTTCAGAAAGACACAGGAGGAAATTACATTTCACACCTAGCTTTATGAGAATAGGTCTCATCTGATTGCCAGTGATCACATTTGCTTCACAGCTCATCTGTTATGCTTTCTGTAGAAATACTGTTAAAAGAGGAAGACATACATATGAATTGGGAGTGAAGCTAGAGGGAAGGGTTGCCTTGGTTTTGCTGTAGCCGACATTGTGTGGTCACATGAGACCAGCAAGAAATAGTTTCTTGTACGACGCTAATGTATACCACTTTGATGCTGTCATCAAACACAGCTCATGTGTCGTTAAGCGGTTGTTAACTGCTCTACGTTGATGTCGCAAAATACTGCCAAAACTCAAGTAGGACGTTGTAATACCATTAGTACCTATACAGGTCTATGTAATACGACTGAAGTCAGAATACTTTACATGTCTTAATTAACTTACACAGCAACAGAATATTGCTTCTTTCTATGTTCTTTCCAGCATTTAGAGATTAAAACTCATGAAAATAGTTTGTATGTCTTTTGAGTGCATTCACCCCAGTATGCAGAGCTGCCTATTTTGGAAATGCTCACCTCAAGTTGCATTTCAGTGCCCGGTGTGAACAGGCCCATCATTTATCCAGCGCTGGTATATGATTATGTAAATGTGGCCCACGGTACAATGAAGTGGAAATGACTCCGTTCTTGCCCCACATGAGGGAAAATAAATATGGCTGCTGCAGAGCCAATTCTAGCTGACTTGAAGAAATCAGGGAGTGTGCTAAGAGGCACTGATGATAGGCTGCCAGCCCTGCTCCCTAATTTGGATACTGACACAGGAAAGCCGAGTGCTTCTTAAATAAGTCCCCGCTGGCTTAACAATTATGTAACAGAGCTGACCAGTGATTTCTGCATCTGTTCCACTGCTGAATGGCATTTTTGATATCATACATGAGCATGCAGCGTGGAGCACCACTGCACGTTCAAATGAACTCACTGTCAGGAGGCATTGGAGGAGCAATCATGCACAGTGGTGCCTTGTGTATTCATGTCAGTGTAGCATGAATGCAATTTCCCCTCGCTGACCTTCCACTGCGATTCTGATTCCTGGCTTCACCGTTGCGAGCAGGGCTATACTTATGCTGTTAAGTGTGGGTGATGCACTCCGCAAATCACTCACCAAAAAAAAAAGAAAAAGGAAAAAAAAAAAAGGCTTTAACTTGGTTGAGAGCTGGGAGAATTCAAGAAGGGATTCAATCAACTGGAGGAATTCTCACTGACATCTGATGCGCTTCCTCTATGGCCAAACACATCTCGGCCTCATTTGATTAGCACATTTCTGTCAGACCTCACTGTTGACTGTTCCTCTTCAGAAAAAAAAAAAAATTTGGGATTTGATACCTCTCTGCTGATCTGGAGAATTGATGTGGATATATGATAGTGGGGTCCTTGAACTGGAAAATAATGAGGGGGAAATTTGATGGCTGTGTTGAGCTGTCAGCGGTGAAAGCATCTGAATCGTGTTAATAATCATCTCATCACCTCTGAAGCTGTCAGCCCTATAGAACATAACACGTCCCAACCTGGTCTCCTTCAAATCAGACCTAACTAATTGCTTTCAAAAAAGAGCCACCTCTGACCCCCCCCACCCACCCACCCTGCATGGTCACCAAAGGTGTCCCTGCCATCGCCCCGCATTGCTATGCAGCAAGCACTCCGTCCTCTGCCAGGCGTTTTTTCAAACACAGTTGGTTCAAGGGTATTTCACGCCCCTCGTCTAAAGTACTGATGATTTGGAATCATCAGAATGATACCACCATTCTGTGCTGGGAGAACAAAGCCTTTGCTGTCTGTATTCATTATAAAGGAATTACACTGACCGGGTGTAAGTGTGGTTTAAAAAGAGATTGGAACAGAATTAGGCTGTAGCATTTTTTAAACCTTTCTTGCTGATAACAAGATCTTAAAACAAAAACAGAAACTGATATTGAACGACCCCCTCTAGCAACATGCAAGCTGTTTTCAGACATGAACTCCTGAGGAACGTTTGCAGAATTGGGTCTGGACTTTCTCCAGAGGTTGCCTTTCACACATGAACACCGCAGCAGGAGATCTTTCACTCAGACACAATCACAACAACACAGAAGTCTCTGGAGCGTTCAGGTGAGGGGTGGTGCAGCAGGCAGAGGCAGGATGAAATGTAATAATTCTGCTGCAGAGATCACATGTTTTTATTTACAGCACATCTGCACCGTTGTCAGCCCTTATCACCGAAAGCTCCCTTGACATCTCCGTCAGTTTGAAAGCCGCAATCCCCTCACAGTGAAGAAAACTTGACCCAGTCCGCCCCTTTTCCTCCTGTTTGGGTCCAAGCAGAGGTCACTTGGCAGCGCCTGGTAGTGGCAGGTGAACTGCAATGCCTCAATACCCCTGGTGAGACACTGGCTCTGTCGACCAGAGCAAGAAACTTCTCAGAGCGATTTTGACAGTTCCCCCACATATTCCATCAGAGCCTGGATCTGTTACCGTCCTCCATCCTTTACTCCGAGTGCACATGCAGGATAGTAAAGCTTTTTATACAAGCACTTACAACTAATTCTTTAAAAACCAATTGTTATAAAATAGTAATAATTGCGAGCCTGTTGGCAGGTGTCTTAGTAACCCTTTCCCTGAACTGGAAAAGAACTGGACTTAAAAATCTAAAAGGTAATGAGCTGGGTTTAATTCATCACTGCAGTGATATGCAGTAAACAAAATATGTGAAACTATATACAGGATGTAAAAACACTGACGGCTGTAAAAGGGAACAGAAAAGAAGCATGATATAAAGCATGATATAAAGTCGTGTTACCTTAGCAGTACTTGTTAATGAGCCTGTTGATTTCCAACCCTGGGCGGGTGTAAAAAAGGTGCTGTCATTCTGGGATGCTTTCATATGTCGCTCCGACAGAGCATTTCCAATTTGCACAATTTGTGTCCCTGTCTGAAATAGTGCCAAACCCATGATGAACCTGTGCGAGGTTTTATTGCTGCAGCTTTTATTTGCAGGGAATCTTTATTCGCCCAAAATCAACAGTTGTCGCAATCAATGGCTTTTGTTACCTGCAGCTGTCACACCAGCCCTTAGTCGAGTTTCTCAAGAACTGCTTCAAAATGCAACTGACGCTGCACTTGTTTGGATCCTCAGTAATACACAGAAGGTTGAAATCTAAAGTTTAATGTCAGGAGGATGAGGAGCTGTGGAGACAGAGATATGAATGCGCAAATACATACATTATAATTACATTCTCAAGGTACGTTGCCCAATGAGTGGGTGAATGGCCTTCAGAGAAAGTACAGGACAGTATGGCCATCTTCACAGTCAGACAGGTGCACAGTAGCTGGGGGGGAGATAACTTCCACCCACTCACACAAGCACATGCACATATTTTCTCCTGGTTTCACACAGGCATGTAAACACCCACTCACCCACTCACAAACATGCCCAGGCGCTCCAGCTGTAAAAAAAAACAGCTGAGGTCACATGAAATTTGGCGAAGTGATTGCGCTGTCTTAAAATGTAAATTGCATCCTCGGCGCAGGGAGAGAGAAGCGTTTTCCCACCATGAGGCGATTACGCGGAGAGCGGACGACAAGGAGCAGGCGGCGGTTTGACTCTGAAACACAGTGGCGGATATGTGAAAGTGGTGGGGGTACACTTGCCTTTAAATCCAGCGACCCACGAGCAATTCTCAGCTCACGCGAGAAATTTCTCCACTTCCAACCTGAAATGGTTTTTCATTTAACCATGAGCACAACTTAACTCAGCTGCCTGGCCTTGACTTTAAAAGGGAAATTGCATCAATTGTGCACATACAAGTCAGATAGCTGTTCTTCTGTAGCCACTTTCCAAGTCTGAGGAAAAAAAGAAGAGAACTCAACTTGATGTCAATAGGATTATCTTGGCTGGGGCTTGGAGACATACACGAGGGCAAAAAGATGCTCTTGCTCTTGGCTGCCACAACAAGTATCCAGCATTTTGAGGCTATCAGGAGGAGACCGCTCCTTGAACATTTCTCCTGAGTGGCCAACGTTCGACATCAGTCACTTTCTACTCTGTTGTGGGAGTCACAACATCAAGTTGAAGTAATCTTGATTATGTCATACCTCGTTAGTGTCAGCCCAGCCCGGGACCAGACCGTCGCCACGCTTTCTTCTTCCTTTCTCAGGCTGCCGTGAAATATATCCAGACTCCGCTGCAGCTGTAAATATTCAGCTCTGCTGTGCTGAACCAGGAAACTGACTGGAACCCTACATGTATGCTAAATGCAGAAATAGCTTTCAATGTATAAAATACTCGATGTAATGAGAAGGAAAAGGAGGATTTTAAGGATGTTAACATAGATTTTTGTTAAAGACAGAACTGCACAGCCTTATAAAAAAACTTTTATTGATTTGTGAAATTAGCTTTTATTCTCAATCCAGAAAACTCAATTTCTAAATGAAAAAAGACCCCAGTCCGTCCAAATGTCTGCTCTGCTCGCTTTGACAAGTATATTTAATTTCTGCAGTTTTTCACTACAGGCTCTACCTGTTTGTTTATGTGCCATTTGGGGCTCACAGAATGTTTTTTTAATTATTATTTAGACATAGAAATGTCTTCTTCAAATTAAAAAGCTGTTCATATGAAAAGAAACCTCTAAAAACACCAACAATCTTTTGCACCTCAACACAGATGGTTCCGTAGGCGTTAACATACACGAGCGCATCCTGAAAATAGGACTAATTCATGTATGAGTTTAAAGCATCGATACGGTCGGCGAGGCGAGCACGGAGGCGGAGAAAGGCACTTATGTAATGAACTACCTCCTCTCTGCTTTTTCGCCTCGGAGACGAATCAGGCAGCTGAGTGAAAGAAGGGGATATTAAAAAACGCACTGTCTAATGTATTCATAAGATATTCTAATGCAACGCACGGTGGAGACGGGCTTCTGGATCAGTTAGCGTTAAAGGAGGTGCTTTTCAGGGTCACTAACACATTTTCTAATATTGCAAAATGAATGCACAAATGCATTATCCAAACAGTCTCTTTAAGACCTGCATAACAATTATACAGTGGCTGGCCTGATGTCAAATCAGTCATTAATGGCTGTCACACGGTGCAGGCAGAGACAGCCAGAGAATTAGGTTCTTTGAGAGTGAACCCACCACTCGGGTCTTCGTTGGCGGCCCCTGAAAAATGGAGAACGACTGCTTCTCCGTTCTGAAAATCTCCTTTGTGGAATGAGCCCCCTTTTTAGCCTGTGGAACAGCACGTCTGCTAATACTGTTCACTGATCTCATGATCTCTGTGGAAACGCAGGGCCCCGGCTGCCTGTCACCCATGGAGGGGTAAGGGAGGGAAGGAGGGGGCAGGCGCTGGGCTGAGCCACTGCTTCTACAGCTGCAGGCCAAAGGGGGGTAAATGGGGCAGCTCTGGTGCCTGAGCCTGCGTCACACTCTTCAGAGAGGAAGCTCTGTGGGAAAGTAGCTCATCTCTGGCAATAACACTGCTGCCACTTGAATCAGTGAAGGGTGCTGCCGAATGAAATTGGAAAGAAAAAATTAATTTATTAAAGTGAAGTGTACTAATATCTCAAATTTCTCAGGATATATATCTCATGGATCGTTAGTTTGAGACAGTACCAACTTGCTTTTGGGGTCTAGCATTTTTGGAACTTGTCCTGTAGAAGGGAATGAAAGTGAGGTGATCTCAGGGTAATCAAAATGCCACAACTTCTCCATGGGTCCACACACTAAAGCATCATGGGAAGTGTAGAAACCAGTGTCTTTGAAGCCTGTCCTATGTAAAGGACTAAAAGTACGGATTTCACTGCCTCTGCTGCATGACATTTCATTGAGTCTCTTGTGAGTCCTCCAAGTTTATGGGAAGTTCAATACTAAATAGCTAGAGTGTGCCCCTTTCACTTCATAGTGATGTAATAACATCAGAGGGAATCATTTGTGTCCACAGATTAAGATGTTAGATTAAAATGAATTTTGAAAACAGTTAAAGGCAGTTGGAGGGAGAAAAAAAAAACTACAACAGTAACAAGTCCACAGTGTGTTTTATCCATAGTAAGAAAAAATGGAAAAGCTGGATTTGGATTTCATCATCAATCAAAAACAGCATGTGGGTCATTTTCTTTCCATCTAATTGATCTGAGGAAGAAAAGTGAAAGAAGTTCCTAAACACTGGGGGAAGAAGCAGCATTGTATATCAATGAGTCCAAGACTTCTGAACAGGGTAAATATATACCCTGAGCTAGTGTCTCTTTATGCACATGCAGGGTAGAAAAATACATCCGCAGGGCATGAAAGCAAATGTCAGATTAAAGCAGTAAACACAGACAAGAAGCAACATTTAGTGCCTATATACCCGAACCAGAATTAGATGCTGGAAGAGAAAGGTCCGTATTTCAAGGGCATGGTCTGGATGGGGGAAGAGAAAGCAGCCAAATTGGATGGAGTTAAGCTGCAATAACTGCTTGTTATGACTCTGGAGAGAAAACTCAATCGTCCCTTTGACCGGCCGCTGAGAAAGGAAACATTGTGTCTGTGTTTTGGGTGGATCACAGGGGGACATGTCACAACAGCACGTTTTTGACAAGGTCTCGGGGTTGTCCGCTCTCGTGCGCTTCACTGTCAGGAATGCTGATGAGGCTTAATGAGGTTTTAATCCAGCCGGAGTTATTAGTGGCAGGCCATCTTAAAACAACCAGGGGTCAGGCCGCGTGAAGGTCCACTCCCGGTGGATCACTGAGCGTGACGCTTCCGCGCGTCAGCAGGTTGTGCTCGTCCAGGGAGAAGCACTTCTGTCTCCGGTTGGTTGTTGTTCAGTAACAACACAATTATAGGATATCGCTGTCATGTGACCAGTGGTACAATTTCAGGTTTCGGAACATGGCACTCTGCCAAATGGTGCGTCAGTGGTTCCAAGTAAGCTGGATGTTCCATCTCATCATTTGTAAGTTGCTCAAGATGAGATAATGAACTGAAGTCATGTGATTACTGTCATTTAAGGATCCAGAGCTTCTTTGGTGCGAAGTCTTCATTAATAATCTTCTCTTTTCGTGTGAAAGCACTTCTGCTGATTCGTGACATGAAGTGGTTTCTACCTTGGAGTTCAAGTCGTTCCCGGGACAGCTTTCCAAACTTGCTAAGACATGTTAATTAATACGTTTAGCCCCCCGAGCGGCATGAGTCATCACGTTTTCACAGTGTGTTTACAGAAAAGATTTTGGGCTGTTTCGAGTGCAGATCTGCAGTAAGCATATCTTTTGAAAGCATAGTCTCCTCAGGGTGAGGTTTACTAATCCAAAAAGCTTGGCATCTTTTTCCTCACTGGGATCCTTAAGAATAGTGCTGTACAAGTGATGCTGATTATAATTAAGATAATGATGGTAATGATGTGAGGGTAATGGAATTTGTTCTTGAAGCAGCAAGCACAGCTGCGAAACAGTGATGCAGGGGCCAGATGCACCAACTGGTTTTTGGTCCTAAAAGTCTTTGTTTAGACTAGTTCATAGAAATGACATATTAAACCTTAAAGGGGAATTCTGGTGTTTTTCGACTTCCCTGTCCCCATGTTTATAAATGTGGCTGTGTTGATACGTACATAGACTTTCGCAATCGCTCTAATAGATCGTCTCTGCTGGCTGCAACAGCACGACAGCAGTGGCTACAATGCAATCTTATGGGGCAACTGTGACAGTCCACAAAATGTCAACTAAAAATTACCTTTATTCTGGAAAATACTTACAAACTATTTGGCTCTCTGTCTTCTGATTTGCTACTGCAATTGTGGATTTAGTAGTAGTTGTGAGAGCAATCGATTTTGTAATATTAATAGCGGCAAGCTTAGGAAGAGCATCAGTAGTAGCCGTGTTATTACCTCTGCCAAAGAGGTAACAATTAGGCTTTGGGTTTGTTCGTTAGCAGGATTACACAAAAGTGCTCATATCCAGCTGTTTTATTGTCTTTCTCTGAGTTTTTCAAACATTTTCATTGATTTCACAGAGAGTAATTTATGGGTCTTGGAATAAAATCAAGCATATTTAGGGAACTGATATTTATGAGTGTGTGCAATTTGGTGCAGATCCAATATCCGAGTGCCATTCTAGTAATGATTCAGAATGAAATCAGGAGTGTTGTCTCAGTAGCTGGCGCTGCAGCTGTGCTAGTACAATAGTTCTAACAGGTGTTTTTGCAGCAGTAGCAGCAGCTGCACTAGTTGTTGCAGCAGTAACATTAGGATGAGATAAAATAAAGGACATTACATGACACAAATGTGGGTTTGAGCATTGTTATTAAGATCAGGACAATCATTTACCTTTACAGCTAAAACATATAACTTTGTATCTGAGCTGTTTGGCAAATCTAAATGTGATAGCACTTAATCTGGCAGCCAGACTAAAGTGAGTCATTCAAAGAGCCTTAGATAATTGGTGTGCATAAGACTGGTGTCACTGGGTTACAGGTACACCCCTCTCCCTCTAACAGGTTTTTTGAATAGCTCTGTCATCAGGGAGAGTAAGTGTCTGCTTGTTCCACTGGAAATGTTGGAATTAATTGAACTGAATTGTCATTCATAATCCACATGTTGCAGTTTTCCACGGCCTAGGGTAACGCTATCTTCCGCTGTGTGCACTGTAATTGAAATTTCGATCATGGGGGGCAAACCTTTAGAAGCATCCCATGAATATTCATGCGCTCGTGAGTGTCTCCGAGCGTTTGTGGCTGCTAAGAGGCTGTGCACTTCGCTCACTGACATGTTCTTGTCTAAACAGCTCCGTCCCAGGTCAGCGAGGTCATCAAGGAGAAAGTGCAGCAGCGCAGCATCCAGCTCTCCTGGCAGGAGCCGCAGCAGCCCAACGGCGTCATCACGGAATATGAGATCAAATACTATGAAAAGGTGAGTGTGCAGGAGATTTGTCTGTGCCTTTGTTTCTTTCTGAAACCTTTTCCCTTCCATCTCTCGCTTCACACACACTTCTGCAAACTCTTCATTTTGTATTCTGTCTGCATGCTGCTGTGAGTGGAATTCACAAGATTCTGCAAGTACCGTATTCGTCTCATAATTGCAATAATGAATGAGATGCTCATAAGATTTTAATCAGGCTATAGTCCTTCGCAGCCATCCCCTCGCACAGGTTAGCACACACACACAATCCGTGGCTGCTGCACTGCCAGAATTAGCAATCTGTCACTGTTATCACCTCTCCCCTCCCACATAGATTATACCACTGCTTCCCTGTGTTTCAAGTTTGAACACATCAGCTCTTTACAGCAAGGTTTAATGGAGCGAATTTAACCCAGCAAATCAAAAGCAGGGCGATGCCAGTCTTCCTGGCCACAGCCTCTCGCACACACTGACAAATCAGTCTCCTGTGTCACACACTGTGGCTGTGGTCCGCCCAGCTGTAAAAGTGGAAAATTGGAAACAACGACTACACCCCTAACAGACCCTGGCATTCCATTTGGGCTCTGAGCCGAGCAAAGCATTTACAGTTCAACAACAAAGTACACAATGCATGTGGCCTGAGCATCCAAATGGATTCCTTTATGGAGACGATTTTTTCCTGCATGCTTATGTTCTTTATGTGGCAGGGCATCTAATGGTGAGACAGATAGTTTGGGTAACATCAGAGGTTTTCTGCAATCTACAGTCTGTATCAAGCATAATAAAAGAAAAAGAAAATACAAATGTAATGTCATGCATCTTTTTTAATTGATAAATGTTGAATCTTGAAATCGAAGTATAGATTATAGCTATTTTCAGCATAATGTGTATTTCCACAGTTATTATTCTGTAACAGAGGTACTGGTTTCCTTTTAGCTAATCAATTCCAACTGATTCAACTATGCTGTTTTTAGTTTAATCTGTAGTCAATACACCTTTCTTCCTAAAGTCAACCAAGAAAAGGCACAACTTAAATACCCACTGGAATTGTTTTGATATTGAACATCAATGCACGAAGCCTTTCGTCGCACTGATGGTTGCTTTAACAGCAATTTAAAAGAACCAGCAAAGTAGGAGCAACTTGAATTAACTAGTGAATGAAAACAGTAACTCCGTGTGGCAGTGTGCACGACATGACTCTCCTGTCGTGCAGGTGAAATTAGTGCTGTAGAAATACGTGTAGATATACTGCATGTTATGCTTTATTCATCACAACAAGTAAACACAGGGGAAGCGTTCAGGGTGCATCCACAGCAAATTACAGCAGGAGCTGAGCAGGAAACATGGATGCATCTCACTAAAGTTTGAATAATTCTGGTAAAACAGGGAACATTTGGAAGAAAGGCCCGTCTCCTATTAAATCCTGTCTGCAGCTGCCTTAGATAAAGTATTAATAAGCTTTGCACTATTTTAGATGATACAGTATACAGACTGAATGTTATAATGTATGTATTCTCATCTGAACTTGCGGTTCTGTGTATCTAGTTGGGTGAAATACTGTTAAGCCACACACATTCCACTTACAAAGTGCAGGTAATTACATCCTCTGAAGTCTATCTGCTGTATTTTTGAAAGCAACAAGATAAAAACACTTCAATAAGACTCAATTATTAGCTGGACGTTCACAGCATTTTGGAATAAAACAATGATTTATTCTCTTCACAGGATCAGAAGGATAAGATTTACTCCACAGTGAGGTCCAAGTCCACGTCGGCCACCGTGAACAACCTGAAGCCCAGCACGGCCTACGTGTTCCAGATCCGGGCCTTCACTCAGGCGGGTTACGGGACCTTCGGCCCCAGACTGGAGATAACCACCAAGGAGGAGGCCACAGGTAGGGGACTACACAGAGGCTCAATATGCAGGAACACACACTTCTTCCTTTGCTGCTGCCGCCACAGTTTTGTGTTATATGCTTCATGAGACAAATATGTTCAAATATGAGCAGATGTAAACAGCATCCAGCATCTGTGTTATGATGTTCAGTCCAGATCCAGATGTTGCGCCTGGTTTTGTCCACAATAACGTTCCATTAGGTTTAGCAGAAGATAAAAAGACTGATTTTCATCTCAGGATCCGGGATGATCCAGCTGCAAAATCGGAGAGACATAGTTTAGACACAGGAAGCAGTGTAGCATTGTCCTGCTTTTAAAGTCCCTTAATGTATCGTATGTTTCATCGACAGCTTCGCTGCTGAGTACTCGTTGCTGGAAAAGAGATCAATGTGTTTCTTTTTCCACTCTCACCAGTCAAAATCAATTTAATGTCATTCTCAGTCTGGCCATCTTTTTTATTGATTTTCTGTCAGGTGTGTTTCATTCATTTCACATGGCTGCAAAATAAACTAATGTCTGCATATGTGATCCAACCAAATGTTAGGAAGATGATCTGCTCGTGTTATGATGTAGTAAAATGGTGAGAATTAGCTGTGAGAACTGATGCGTCATTGTAATGCAGTCTCACTTATGCTTCTCATTTCACCGCGTTTCACCTCGTCCCACTTTCCTCTGCGAGTTTGCACCTTGACCGCAGCAGTATATCAGCACATCACTCTGGAAAACAAACTGTTAATGTCTCCACTTATTAGAGTAACAGCCCAGGGAAATTATTTTCTCTGAAGCAAAGGAAACACAAATTGCTTTGACTTTATGCTGAGAAGACGTCATGGGAAAAATCTCAAAACATAAGGACAAGCTGCTGTAGCGTCGTGAGGATAAACTCATTTAAAACCAATCAGTTACATTAGCTCTACCCGGAGTGTCTCAGTGTGATACTGTGAGGCACACTAGCCTTTTCTATATTCATATAGATACTTTAAACACGGACACACAAGAGTTATGACTGTCAAAGTTCAGACTTCAGTAAAGGAGGTGCTATTCCTCCCTTTATTAAATGTTTTGGTAATAACATGACATGTGTTAAGATGAGAAGACCGACACACACTCACTTTGTGTGTTATAATCAGGACATGGCAGCCATAGCATGAGAGAAGTTAGTGTGATATATATGTTCAATAATTTAGTATGGCCATGGAACGATGTTATGAAAAATTAAATTGGCCCATGATAGGAAAAAGGTTCGTCACCCTTGCTATAGGGTAAACTCTTCAGTGGAAATTATAGAGGAAGTAGGAAACGAGTGAACAAGGGAATGATTCACAGCCCAAGACTCTGGGGTGTTGTGTCACTGTGGTCAGCTGTTGGTTGGAAAGAAAGAGTTCCTGATTGCAACTCATTCCAAAACCACAAAATGTTCATGTGGGGGGGTCAAAGACATTGCTCATACAGTGTTAATTTCTGAGATAAACAGGCTGTATATGTTGTTCGCTCAGCACAGACCCAGGCTGCTTATAATACTTAGTAAATGTTAGTAAGTTGTCTGCAGTCACAAATGTTAAGGATTCATTAATACAGAGTTTGTTATAAATGTAATTGAGTGGGTAGTGAATAGGTTTTGCTCCCCTATTAGTCACCTCTTTAATCCGTTTTTCTTTAGTGTAGAGGCCCACTATTCAACCTGCCGACCATACTGCTCCCCCCACCCACCTCCCAGCCAACAGTTCTGCACAAAAGGACACATTAATTACTCATACCACACGCAGAGTGTGCCCTGTAACAAGGTTAGAAGTTTGCAATCTAGTCAAAGTGTCCTTGACCAGCACGGGCAACCAGCAGTCTCCTCCGTGACAGCCTCAAGAGTGAAACCTGCTCGTGTGTGCTATGACAGTTGAGTCCTCGCACTTCCTCCCAAAATAGACAGTTGGTGAAACACTGAAGGTTGATTGAGTAACAGCTGATCAAATGTCACCAGGTTTTTCATCCCCACTCCTCAGACAGACAACAAAAAAAAAAAATCATTATCTTCCCAAGTATTTCCTTCGCCTCAGATCCACTCGATTTAAAATGCATGAATTTTCCCCCACATACACCGCTTGCGTTGACTTTATACGTCGAGCCGTTCCTCTGAGCAATCGGCAGCGTGTCAATGCAAACAATCTGAGCACTATGAGAGCTCTGAATGGGAAACAATCCAACCTCAATGTGTCTTTGTTTGAGATGAAGGGCATCGCCGTTGCCGTCTGGGACTATTAAGCCCACTTTCTGAAACAGTAGAGCCGTGTGTATAAGGACGGCTCAAAAATAGAAGCGTCCCTCCTCCACTCTTCGAGGGAAGGAGAGGAAGGCGGGGGTGGGGGGGGGGTTATCAATCTCCATGCTGCTCATTGAGCTCAATTATGCCCTGTAGATTGTGCTCTTTGATGTGCTGAAGTTCACACTGTGCATTTCTGTCTTTCTGCATGTCTGTCCGTGTGTGTGTGTGTGTTTGTGTGTGTCCGTGTCATCAGCTGCGATTGTCTCCAGCGAGCAGAACCCCGTCATCATCATAGCAGTGGTGGCCGTGGCGGGAACCATCATCCTGGTGTTCATGGTGTTCGGCTTCATCATCGGGAGAAGGTACGCTCTCGCGGGCCCCATTGACTCTCCGCTCCTGTGAGTCTGCGCTTGTCAATTAGCCTTTCTGTCACTCACAGGCCTCCACGTCTGTGGAGTCGTCACGTGCACACACACACATGCACACACGTGCACCCATCATCTCGTGGCATGCTGTGCTAATGGGTTGTGATGCATCTTTCTTTTTTTTTTCCCCCTCCAGCCCCAACCAAATTTTTAAAGCTGTTTTTTGCAGAGCCATTATGAGGCAAGGAGTCCTGTGTGACTGTGAGAACCTGAGGGCACTGATCACAAAGCACCCTGCCCATTGTCATTATCACCATTCCCTCTCATCTGTGTTTTCATCTGCACGAATAGCATTTCATCAGAGCTTGTTTTAATGGTGGACTCCTCCAGAGTCCTCAAATGCCTCCATTTGGGACATTTTGTGTCAAATAATTGTCTGTCTCCTTCTCAGAGTCATGACTCAGTCAAAACAGCTACGCAGATGTTGTACACATCCCTCTGAATCAGTATTAGCACTATCTTTAATGGAAAAGATCCATAAATCTGTGTAGAGATGATGTAAGAACAGAAGATAAACTGTAGCTTGAAGCAGATAATGCCAACCACTTCTCCCAAAAGTACAATACCAGTCAATCACATCTTAATTTAAGCTGTGTTAAGCCATATAAATCGAGACTTTCCAAAGTAACGTTATCTAAATGTAATATTTTCTCTAAATTGGGCTCCTGCTTGGCATACAAAGCAAAGCATACATCCCAACATGATCTGTAAATTCCCATCTGCCTGTAGTGGAGATGTTGTGACCGTGCCTCGCAGGTTGTGCTAACTTTGCCACCTGTGATGTCATGGTTTAGGGAAACAATGGCTCGGACCAACTTGCATATATAGGTGCTGACGGAGCCTCTTAAACTTTTTATCTGGTAAATTTGGGTACTTCTTTTGGTAATTTGTCTTTTATCTCAAATCATTTCAATTACTATTTATTTCCTGATTTTGAACAAATGTGATCATAGACTGTAGCTGCTCCAAATAGGCCATTATGCTAACGGTTCTACATCTGGGGCTGACCTAACCTGATCCACACACAGTAATTTGGTTACTGTGTAGGTTACAAGTTATACTGTCCTTGAAGGGAACTGAGGAACACTTCTGCAGAAAAAGCTAAATGCATTGGTGGATTTAGCCGTTGACGAGTAAGGGGATGAGTCATTTCACAGCGATGGCTCATCGTGTTTTTATGAAAAGTAGAAAAACAGATGAGGGGATAAACCAAACGGTACTGAGAGACAACATGCCTCAAGAAGCTGCTTGTGTTCCTGCGGTTGCTGTTCTCCACAGTCGACTGAGGAGGAGAAGTGTTGCTGCAGAGTGAGAAATGTTGTTGACTGTAACTCCAGCTGCGAGTCCACAAGAAATGCTTTTGCAGTGCTCACCAACATTGTCGTCGCTAACACTTTTATTTCATCTCCTGAAAATCGACTGAAGCCGTCTGAAGAAAAAGCTCAGCCCTCAGTAGTCTGAAAATTATAACAAATACAACACGTAAAGCGCTGTAACACCAGCAACGAACACTAGCATCTGGTTATATTCCTTGGATAATTAGCCCCAGTTAAAAAAGATAAATCCCAAAATAAAAAGAATGCGACAGCTCAGAGCGGTGTTAAAGGGTGATTAGCTCGACCAGCAAACCAGATCTATGAGGATCCATACGAGTTTGAGCTTGATGACCGAACCCAGCAGCTACAGTCTGTGATTACTTCTGGTCACGAGTGTTTGGAATGAATCAGGTTAATTTGGAAAGCTGTAGGAGGCTCGCTCGATTACCCACAAGTCCTTGTTTCCCCCGAATTTCTACAACTGAGGTGGCAAATGCAAAGTTACCACTTGTATGGAAAACACACCATGATTAGCTTTCAGGGCATCAACTTTCAGATCGTAGATTCTGTAGTTATTGTATATGACAAACAAAAACAACAGGGGAGACAAATTAGCTTTTTTGTTTGTCCTACATTGTCTTTTTTTACCTCATGAGACAAAAGACAAGACACTGTAAAAACAAAGAGGACAAGAACAGTGTATACAGGACAGTCAACAGAATGTAATAGTGTTATAGCATTATTATTATTATCATCACCATTTGGTGGGGAGAATAAGGAGGGAATTTCAAGAAAATATATTATGATACTGATAATTTATACTAATAACTGCAACAATCTTAATAATCCATTGTGATATTAGAATAAGAAAAAGAGAATAAAATGTGTATTATTAATAATTCTTGTCATGTCGCCACTTATAGTATTTATAAAAACAGTGAATAATAACCAATCCTATCATTAATTACAATCTTTGTATTCACAGGACACATGTAGTCAGATCTCTAAATAATTTTATAATTCAAAAAAAACATTACATTAATGTTATTTGATATTTCTTAGTAGTCCTACCTATTCTGAATAAAACATGGTCTGGTAATATCATCTTAACACACTTCCTGTTAAAGGAAGAGTAAAAGAATAGCCAGTGAATGCATGTAGTCACTGTGGCTGTACGTGCAGGCTTTAAAAACAGGATGGGGCTGTAAGAGTTAAAGAATGCAGCATGAACACATGCTTTTTTCTTCTTTTTTTCCTCCACAGTAAGTGCATATCCATCACGTGTGTCTTGCCACCTGCTCGAGGGAACCTTCAACACATTGATATTATAAATTCATATTAAAAGACATGTTGAACAGTCCTTTGCAGTTGATATGTTGCATGATGAGATACTCGAGCTACTTTCCCAGGCTGCGGCTGCTGGGTTCACAGCCTCTTGCTGCTCAGCTGGGTGTCTTAAGAGATTTGTCATGCACAGCGTTAGTTGCCACATTAAAATTCTTGTAATTTAGGGTGTTTATTTCTCCCGCACCAATCAGTTGATTTTTGCTCCTCTCTTCCTCTCCCCCCCCCCTCCATGCAGGCACTGCGGGTACAGCAAAGCGGATCAGGAGGGAGATGAAGAGCTCTACTTCCAGTGTGAGTGCCTGCATTCATCAGCCCAAACACACACACACACACACGGTATGTCTATGTATAAGAATGTGTACACACACACAGAGACAGGAAGGGTGCCTTTAAACCCATTAGCACCCACAGGCATGACTGTTTTATCCCAGTTCATTTGAATTGAGTCGAAGCCGGGAACAATCCGGCTGACGTCTGCTGCTGATTGGCTGGATTCAGTGTGAAGAGATGAAGAGGTCAGGAAACTACAAAGACCTGAATGTGACAGCCGTCAGGGAGGCAGTAAAGGTCTGACCCATGAGGAAGGAGTGTTCTCTAAAAAATGTAAAAGCCACAACTTGGATGGTTTTAGCGAGTGACAGAGTTTATGGTGTACACTGCTCCTAGGCAGCTTCTATCAGTAAGAGAGTTTTTTTTAAACACTCACACACCACCCCTAATGATGCCCCTGGAGAGACAGCTTCCCCGAGTGGAGCCGTAATGATCCACGCTGTAGGCAAACTGCTGATTTGGAAACAAAGGGTCAGGGGTGTCACGAAGCGTACAGCTCGAGCAGAGGCAGCGCTGGCGAGCCCAGGTTGGCTGCTGCTAAGTGTCTGACAGAGCCACCTCAGCGGCTCACCACAGGCCTCATCTGCTGAGGAAAGAGAGAGAGACAGGAAAAGAAAACGGAGAAAACACAAACAAGATGTGTGTCGAGCTTAATGGAGGGATCCGCCATGCAATGTCGAATGAGGGGACGCCGCCAGGGCGACAGAGGCTAGATAGCGCACACATTCAACACATAGACCCAATTTGTCGTTCATGTAGCGGCGGGGAAGTCGTGATAAGACGTCTCCTATCAGATCTGCTGACATCTGGAATGGACAAAGCAATTATGGGAGCAAGTGGAGTGAAATCTCCCCTCGCTGCAGCGCGATACATTTGCTCGATTTACGCCGTTGGTTCGGCCACCATCACGTCTCTCCTACATACAGAGGATCGGTTTCTTCCCAGCTCACTCTTCAGTTGTGTTGTTCTGTCCAGTGCGCTCTGGCTGCACTCTTTTCTCTGTGCTCATTAAATTTTAAAGTTGACAGGTAATATTGTTATCAGTGAAATTTAAAACGCACAGTGTAATAGGACCCGTGGGTTGTGTGTTCAGTAAATAGTGCATAATACTGTAATTTGCTGTTAATTTGGGGAACTGTGCAAAAATGTTAACCCCCCTTAACCGTCTCTGGCCTTTATCTAACCTTGTTGGTTTTTCCTTCTTTTCTGCAAACTGCTTCCCCCTCTCACCTCATGGATATTCATGAACCAGTCCCATGTCTGTGTTGTTTGAAATGGCATGGATTTCCTTTTTAGAAAAATATCCTAAATGCTTCGCCCGAGGCATCAGTCAAGCAAGAGAATTAAAAATACAGTCCCTCATTCCCACACAAAATCTCATTTAGTTTCATTTAGTTACTTCATGAGAGATAATGCAGCATCTGTACCGAACAGACCACAGTCCTTTATTACCTTATCTGTCACCAGTGTTCAATTCCAGCGTCATTGTCGGATTATAATTACTTATTGCCATCTGTAAATCAACATACACTATAGAATAAACGATTTTATGAGGTATTTTCCAGCTGTAATATTGTCTGCAGTCAACAACCTCCACCAGTCAGAGTATTTTCCTGTTGCATCCCCATTACATCTTAGGATTTGAACTTACTGCTTGAGAGGGATCAAAACCAGTGACCAATTAATTCAGTGTTATGAAGGTGTAAAAGACCTTGAATATGGAAAAAGGCCCGAATGCGCACATGAACACAAAAATCCAGCAAAATGTGATACAATAGATTCTGTACAACAGAACAGGACCCAACCAGCTCCTGTTTGACCACAGGAAATGTGGACGGGTCCTAGGGTTTGGTGGATGGGCCTACAGAAAAACATCAACATTAACATAATAACTTCATAGCTTCATTTAGGGCATTTATTTATTGTATTAGCTGAACATTTGAAACCATTTTTCATCTTTTAAAGAATCTAGAGGGTCAATTTAAATTAGACAAATTCCAAAACATGATTTTATCTAAACACACGCCACTTTTGGGTTCACAAACTTCAATATAAGAATCCACAGTAATCATCGAGCCTTAACAAACTCATAAAAAACATATCATGTTTTCAATCACATGCTTCAATTCTGAAAAGTAAAATATGTCATTATTATATTATTACGTGCATTTCACATTTTAATATTTAGAATAATATAATGTATAATGTTTTACAAGTTCCAGTTGTGTATACATGTCACTGTTGCTTGCCCGGTTTATTTCCTTGAGCACAATGATATTTTATCATTATATTTTATTATTATATTTATAAAGTGCTCCTTTGTGACCACAGACTGTGAATCAAACTGAAAGTGGGATTTAGGAGAACAGCTCTGTATCCCTGAATGATGTCATGTGGTATAAAAACTACTAAGTATGACGAGTACATGAAGTAGTAGCTTCTTCTGCTTCAGTGCAGTAGTCTCAGCTGCAGCAAGGTGAAAGGTAACTTGCAGCCTCATAAAATAGCCCCCTCGTACAGGTTACTCAAATCTTTGCTTCCCTTTTGTGATGAATTCCCCTGTGTGAAAGCCCTTCTGACACCGGCTGCTTACTGCTCAGCAATTCCCTTTGAATCACTGGTCTTAGCAACCGTTTGCCTGTCAAGTGCCCGATGGTGCACAGTGTGCATATTTAATCGTAACAGTAATCCTCTTACCTTTCTACAGTCAAATTTCCAGGCACCAAAACCTACATTGACCCTGAGACGTACGAGGACCCAAACAGAGCTGTCCATCAATTTGCCAAGGAGCTGGACGCCTCCTGCATTAAAATCGAGCGGGTTATTGGAGCAGGTGAGCCCATCCTGCGTCTTTCAGCTTGTGCTGTTTAGTCACTCCGCGCTCTCGTATATCACACTGACAGCCAAATATTTACACCTTGAGTAGGGACACAGCTTCATGCATTGTATATTGATAGTGCAATTGCAAAGAGGAGAAAAAGTTCATTGCAATTAATGTGTGTCTGGTGGAGGCAGTCGCGGAGATTCCCGCTGCTGAAAAATTGCTGCCACATGGGTTTTACGGAGGCGGTCAATGACAGTATCTATGCATCTCTAGCATGTCTTATTATAGGTCTTGGTTACACTCCCCTGAGTATAACAAGATGTCGCACTCCAATTTGTATTCCACCACAGCCCAGCTCCTTTGTCTCAAAATACGCTAATGCATTTGTCATCGTGAGGTGCTTGATTTTTCTTTTTTTCAACCTACCGCACCAATCGCTCACTCACAAATGGTTTCGTCCCACACAGGGGAGTTTGGGGAGGTGTGCAGCGGCCGGCTCAAGCTGCCGGGAAAGCGGGACGTGTCGGTCGCGATCAAGACGTTGAAAGTGGGCTACACGGAGAAGCAGAGGCGGGAGTTCCTTTGCGAGGCCAGCATTATGGGACAGTTCGACCATCCCAATGTTGTTCATTTGGAAGGTGTTGTGACAAGAGGTAAATACAGACATGGATAGAAAATGTGAAGTCTAATCTAATCATCAGTGCATGTTTGTTTGGGAGATAAACGCGTCAAAGTTAGACTGACGTTATGTCTGATTAAATTAGCCACACTCCCTGTTTAATATTTTCTCATTTAGACACTGTAATAAAAGGAGCAGATGGTAACTTTTAATTAAAAGCCGATGAAACATGCACCTAAAAATAACTTGGAAGCCGCTCCAGCCCAGTCGTTTATTATAAAGAATTTTGTAGACAAACAAAATGGAGTCATCATTAATTAATTATCTCCTTTTTGTCTGGTTCTTTCTCTTTCTTTGTCTCTTTTTCTCCAGGAAAACCAGTCATGATTGTCATCGAGTACATGGAGAACGGCTCATTAGACGCTTTCCTCAGGGTGAGTGTCACCATCGAAGCACAGGAGGCCCAAAGCAGCATCTTTTATGACTTTTCTTTACATTTCCTAGAAAGTGTCCCAGAGAGCAGGCGGTCTGCAGTAGGATCTGTGCATCGCATAAATATCATAAATCTTGTGCTGGAGCTGCTGCAGTGCTGTGACCTACATTTCCCCCATGGTCAGCGAAGATGGCTGACCCGCCTGTGCTTTTTTGTACCATGCAGAAACACGATGGTCAGTTCACAGTCATCCAGTTGGTGGGGATGCTGCGGGGCATTGCGGCAGGAATGAGGTATCTTGCCGATATGGGATACGTCCATCGAGATCTGGCCGCGCGAAACATCCTCGTCAACAGCAATCTCGTATGTAAAGTGTCCGACTTCGGCCTGTCGAGGGTGATCGACGATGATCCGGAGGCTGTCTATACAACATCTGTGAGTCAACTGAAGCTCTTACCCTCTCAAATAAGTCACAGCCGGTGCATGAAGATAGGGCAGGAGTGCGATTGAATGCCCCAGTAGTCTACACCGCCTGTATTTTAGCACAAATCTCTACTAAAGGGTTTCTAAGTTTTAGCTAATGCTTTACTAATGATAGTAGTCATTTTCTAATGATCAGTCATAAGCCATTAATAAAAAATACAGGCAACACTGAGTTTGTTATAAATGTCAAGTTTTTAGTTTTCATTTTAAGATTATATGAAGCCATAGACTGCAGGAGTCAGTCACCTGATACAATACAGTATTAAAAATAAATTAAATTTAAATAAATTAAATTTTTTGTGAGAATCGAGGAAAGCAATTGAATTAAAAATAAAGAAATTATGTGGGTCAATATTAATTATTGTATCAAAACTGTAAATATCTTCATAGCCTTTAAAGGAAGGATACAATTATTTTCACAGTCATGATATGGATATAGTATCTTATTTGATCTTTAATATAATAAATTATGAATCAATCAATCTAGAAAACAATGGACAGATTCATTGATATTCAAAAAACATAGTTGCTGCTTTGCTAATGCTGTAAAATAATTAATTTTTGATAAATGTCTTGAATCATATCAGTGTAGATGTCAGTGCAGTTCATCAAGATGAATATTAACAAGTAGAATCCTTTGTCTTTAACTTACTGACAGTGTATTCTGTGTCACTTGCTTTCCAATAGTTCAGTATTTTAAAATGTTTAATAATTCATGATAAGCCAACAAGCCTGCGGTTGTAAAGATTTTCAAGCTGTTAATTAATGGACTTTGTTTTTTACCCTGTGTGTAATTTCAAAATTCTCTCTAATTGATATTCTAGGGGAAGATGCAGGATGTTATGAATTTGATCTTTGCTCCAGCCACTGACCTGCATTTTACTGAACAGGGTGGCAAAATACCTGTGAGGTGGACCGCGCCCGAAGCCATCCAGTATCGTAAATTCACCTCCGCAAGTGATGTGTGGAGTTATGGTATTGTCATGTGGGAGGTGATGTCCTATGGGGAACGGCCTTACTGGGACATGTCCAATCAAGATGTGAGTTACTGCCTAATAGAAATGAATTAAGATACTAACATTGCAATGTTGTCACTCTGCCGATGGACCACCTTGTCACCAAAGACCATAACCTTAGATTACAAAACCATCCTCATGTAAAGAAAAACTGTGTTTCTTCTCACTCAAAATCTTTCTTAAGTGAATTTAGGATTTTACCAGATTCTTTGATCTATAGAGATATAAACAGATTTATATAGGTGTTACAAACTGCAGATACAATTTTTCCACTTCAACTTTTAGCATTGAATCAAATAGTTTATCGCCATACAGCATATTTATTGATATCCAAATAACTTGTGATCTTTTTGATTGCATCTGTTCTATATCATTGAACATATGATTTCTTTGCCTTTTGAACTGTTGGTCAGACACAAAGATGCATGGTTTTTTTTCTGTCTGGGAATTTGAAATCTGAGATTTTATTGTAGGAGTAATTCTAATGACAGATTGAGAGATAATGGAAATAGGCATTACTTCCTGCTCTATCCAGTGTAACTGTGGAGTCTCGTGTTTCTGAGTTTCTTTAAGAATCTCCAATTTCAAAACCATCAATAATGTCTTGCTTACAAACAACAAACCAGTATTAGGAGTGGAGGATATTAATTACCTCTGATCTGCATCTTAACTACCTACTTCTGTCTAAACTAAGGATAATGAAGGGGGCCGGAATTACAAGACTACAAGATTATCTGAAACTCTCCCTGATGAAGTTGTCCCAGTAAAACAGAGAATGTCACTGACAAAAACCCAGTTTGTGGTTTTTCTTTTAGACGTGCAGGACTCTCTTGAGAACAGCTCAGTGGGGGTGGTAACCTTGAGTTTAATTAGTTCAAGAAGTCTTGCTATATTCTTGCAGTCTAAATCCATTTGAGGGAGAAAGAGTCCTGAAATGGGACAGGCATAAAAATGAAGTCCTGAGAACGTGGGTTTGATAGTGCTATTAATATGAAGAACAGGAGTGGAACGCACTTGTCATGCAGGATGCTTCAGATTCAAATTTAAGTTCATAATGACTTATGGTAATGGCAACCAGTGAGAGTGGCAGCGTTGAACCAAGAACACACAACTCGTGCATATTTTCAAGTTTACCCGGACTTTGCTGATTTTGTTTCCCTTGAGGATTTCCAAATGTGTAAAGTCATAGATAAGCTCTGATGTTGAAGTGCTTCTTCGCAGATCACGTTTACTTATCAGGGTACGACACGACCTGTCAAAACAGCTTTATGATGTCCTCTGTGGCTGCAGATGAGCTTTGTAAAGTATACGCAAAAAGAATACGCAAAATATGACCACTTTAATAGAAAGTATGCTTCAGATTGGGTTTTTAAAGCTACAATGCTATAAGCAACAATATCCTTCTCTGCTGCATTCATTTTGACCATTATTTTTTAATCTGGCCCTTTTAAGTCCCCTAACTTTAGGAAGGTGCAATACTAAATCATCCAGTACCTCTTTAAGTACCCGGGTTATAGTTGTTTTGACACCTTTTAAATGAAATATTTATACTTATTCCCTGCAAGGGAATTCGTTTACATCTTTCTTGTTGTACGTCAAACATTGCAATCATTGCACAAGATTAATTTTGGATGAGTACGGAACCTAAAGATGAGTCAGCAACATCAAGTTGCACTTGTATCAGTAATAAGATAATAACTCTTATTGAAATGTTAGAATTACTAATGCTTGTATCTCTAATACAATCAAAGCACAAAACAGTGCTGCTGCTTGCATTCCTGCCAGCTCCCACTGAGGGAGTCCAACCGTGCCAGACCACTCCAAGCTTTTTCTTATCGTCGGACTCTTGACACATTTTGATTGATGTTGGAAGGCGAGTGATTCTGGCCTTTAAGATTCCTACATGGCGCTCGGTATTTAGTACCCACAACGTTGGGGCTTAACATCATTAAGATTCTTTGGTGCTCCAAAGCAGTGGCGTGCTGATTGAACAATCAGATGTTAGAAATGCTAAACAAGATGTCTGGGCATTGGAATGGAGTATGTGGTGTTTTGCCACTCCAGTACTTGACAGACATCAATGTCAGAAATTTTTGCGCTTTGTCAAGATGTCAGCAAACATCCTCCGGGGATGCTGGGAGAACGTTATTTGCATTTTCCCCAACAGTTTCAGTGTTTTGACACCTTTTCCCTCCATGACTCATTCTTGTATGCGAGGTCCTGACAGGAATAGCTGATGAATATACAGTGTGCACAAACACATGCAGCCCCTCATCCTCACAGGAAGGGGAGGGGAGGTAGGGGCTCAAATCAAAGTGTCCGCTGCATCTACTGTTGTCATGGTGTTGACTTTTAATGAAGTCTCTGCTAAACTCCCTGCATTATGTGGACTGAGAACAGAAATCGTGGGTCAATTATTTATCAGAGCCTTTTGTTTAGACATATAAACAATGTGGGAAATTAATCTCGGGTAAAACATCTCTTAATTGAAAGGTAAAACAACTCGGGCACTGTGACATATATATAGTATCTTAGTAAACATCTCCACAGTATTCTCACCAGCCTCATTGATGATATATGAGGACATGGTGGTCAGACAAAGCTTTACAACAATGTGAATTAAATGTTACAACAAATTATGAAAATGACCATGATCATAAATAACTTGGGTAAAACGAGGTCAAGATTCTCTACAGAGCATTGTGGCAATTTATTTTTACACTTGTTAAAGACAGCAAGCTAAAACAACTGTCACCTAAAAATGCATGTTCTAAAGTGAGTTCTGACTTTAATAGGATACCTAGAATGGGTCAAGTAAAACAAATGGCTGGACACTTCCCATGAATTAGTTGTGTCTGCATCTTGTAAGGCCCATGGTGCCACCACCTGAAGTTCTCCATCTCAAGCTGAAATAACTGGGTGATGACTCATTCTCTCAGATTTGAAATGGACACTAGTCAGTAGTTTTTACAAGCTGGGGAGTTCCATTCTGAAGTGACATGGACATAAAACATAAACTTGGTTAAGTGGTTTTTTTAAAACAATATCTTTCAGGTAGTTTTGTTTCACACAGGACTCATAAACAGAAATGGAGATCATTAGCTATAGTCCTAGCAGGGGCACATGCAGTAGAACGATCCTCACTCAGGAACAGAAAACGTTTGGACATACTTAGAATGTCATTGGTGTGTTGGTGTGAAGGGATCAGGCATCAATAAATCAAATTTTATTTGCATTCCCCATATTCACAAATCATAATTTGCCTCATAGGGCTGAACAAGGTGCGACTTCCTCTGCCCTTAACCTTTGACACGAGTAAGGATCATAAGATCAGAGATCTATTTCTTCTCAATTACTCCTCTAACTTATCAGTGCAGCTACTTTTACTTATTATAAAAGTGACCCATAACCATCCATTCCAGTTAGGCCAGTCCAGTTTGGGTAAAAACACTAAAGGTTTAATCTTAAGGGGTTGGAGATAGCATGACACTAAATGCTGATACTTAATGGTTTAGGGGTTTGGTGATTGTAAAAGGTTATGGCTGGGGATTAATACCTTAAAAGTTTGGGATTAGGGTTATACTTAATGCTGACACTAACGGTCCATCTGTTTTGCATCCCCCAGGTCATAAAAGCGATAGAGGAGGGCTACCGTCTTCCAGCCCCCATGGACTGTCCGCCAGGCCTGCATCAGCTAATGCTGGACTGCTGGCAGAAAGACAGAGCTGAACGGCCCAAGTTTGATCAGATAGTTGGCATCCTCGATAAGATGATCCGTAACCCTAACACCTTGAAAACCCCAGTGGGAACGTGTACAAGGTAAGGAAATAAAGCCTGGCATGATTCATTTTTAAAATGTGGTGTCATTCAAAAAAAAAAGAACTTAAACTTTTATTTTTAAGAACATTAGTGGACGATCCAAAGTGTCCACTTTATGATTTAGCCTCCGTAGTTCACAGATGAAAGATAAATCCCCAGGGATCGATACCCCAAAGCAGCTTCCCTGGCTTTATGGTCAATAGCAGGGCTTTTAAATCAATCTCTATAATGAGTTCCTGGTACTTTAAAGTGCAGCCGGGACTCCAGACCTCGCTCTGACGTCTGTCAAATGAATTCTATTTGCAGTCAGAACATATTTTTCCGAGGTGAGATTGAGACTTGGAGGTTAGAGCTGGTTAAAAAGGCACTTTACAATATAGAGACTGTATGAGGGGGAATGTAAAAAGATATTGACCAAAATATTTATCAAGCAGAAAGGTGACATGCTTCATCTGTTTGTGGATTTCGTATTGATAGAATCCTCCATTCCGCTACCTCTCCCCTTCTTGCAATTGACCGCACAGTTTGAAGCCTTTGGTTGTTGTTTTGTCTGGTTTGACTGTTGTTCCTCTCCCCTCTCACTTACGACAAACATCTTTCTCTGCTCATCCCACAGACCAATTAGTCCGCTGTTAGATCAGAGCGCACCAGACTTCACCGCTTTCCGCTCGGTGGGAGAGTGGCTGGAAGCCATCAAGATGGAACGATACAGAGACAACTTCACAGCGGCTGGCTACAGTTCCCTGGAATCTGTGGCCAGGATGTCAATCGAGTGAGTAGATACGAAGCCCTCAAGGGGTTAAGCATCAGTGGAGAACATTAATACCAGGGATCTCACTTACACGTTCCCTCTAAACTTTAGTAAACAGAATCTACTTTCTCTGTTTTACATTCAATTACAGCTTCATGGATGACTTGTAGTCTCTGTAACTCATTTTCATTTCATTGGCTTCGGCCTTTATTTACCCAAAGTGCAGAGAGAACAGGCCTTTATTAGAGACATGCCTTTTTATTTTCCCTGTTTTATTACTTTACTTAATCATAATTTAGTCATGCGCCTCCCTGTTTATTGATCCTCCTGCGCCTCCTGCTTTAATTTGCTGTTAATGCAAACTAAACACTTTCTCCATGTTTACTTGTGTTGATGAATTCAGTAAAGTGAATGTTTCCACAGCATTAATGCCATCTCTTCAAAAACAGAGTCAAGCTATACCCAATGCTTTATAGCTGTGTCATTGCTGCATTGATTGTCACCGAATGACTTCACACAGTTCGTTGTTCACTTTCTTTGTTGACATTTAAATTAAAGATTTACGCAAAGTTAAAAAACAGAAGTAATTTTCTATTGGCCACAAATAGAAGAAATCTATGATTTATCAATTTACAGATTTTCATGAAGGAAATGGATCACACTTTCCTTTCCATATTTGAAATTGGTGTTAAAAAGCATTATTGAAATTCATAACCAAACCGGTGTGATTGGCTGCCTTTGTCTGTTACCCTTACTCACTATAATGAAAATCTTGAAGCTGTAAATCTCACTTGTTTCGTGCCGTGGTCCAGTGCGTTGATTGATGTGTTGTCCTCTCTTCCAGGGACGTGATGAGCTTGGGGATCACGCTGGTGGGCCATCAGAAAAAGATCATGAGCAGCATACAGACTATGAGGGCCCAGATGCTCCATCTCCACGGCACTGGCGTCCAGGTGTGACTGGGACCGGCCAACGCGGACAGGGGCGATCAACGAAAACAGAACGTACCCGGAGCAGCGCCTGGGACGTTTTACCGGGATCTTCAAAGTAAACAGACATCTGTTATGTCTGACTCTTCCGGCTGTGTCCGGAGTGAAATCATTCCTTTGTTCCTCAGTGAAGGATTGTGGTCCGCATCTAAGGGCACTAAAGAGGAAAAGGGCAACGAAAAACTAAACAATAACAAAAAAAGAAACTACCTGGACGAGACTTTTCTTTGTTTTCTTTTTTTGTTGGTTTTCGAGGCGCTTAGAAACTCAACCACATATCAAATGGCACATCGGAAAGAAGTTTGACACTTATGTTCATTTAACTTAATGAACGATTGAAGTGCACGCCATGGCCATGGATTTCCTTTAATGAGAACAAAAAAAAACGTCTCGCAATGGTTTCACTTCTTTGTTTTTCTATTCGTTCATTTTCTTTGTATCTGCCACAGTGACATGTTGTTGCGCATGCAGCAATGCTTTCTGCTCTTCTATCTGGACTTGACAACAGGGTAAACTCCTCTTTTATCCAAAACGGAGGGAAATCTCTCGGCACAGATTCCAAGGTCCCCGTCTGTGCCGAGACACGCTGGGCTGTTTGAACTATTTGCAGTGGTTGGTGTTTTCATGCTATCCTCACGTGCTTTTGCTGTTTGCGTCCGACAGGAGTTTTTGATGTGGTTTCAACCTTTCGCATTTTTGTATTAAGGAATTTTCCCAAGCGTGCATCACTTGAGGAGACAGAAGATGTGAACTCTTCTTTGAATCACAAGACTTTTTTCTTTATCCGAGTAGCAATATCCTTTGTCTTAGTGTTCACTACAGGAAACACGGAAACCATTACTTGGTTATTGAGTAGAATGTTTTAGCACTGTTGGAAGATTGTATTGAAATTGAAGCCAACCCATATAGTTTTGCCATGATTTTGCCCAAAATGTTGCACACAGGAATTTGTAAGGGTGGATCCAAGAAAGGTGTAGACGTAATACTGCCTTAAAATACGTTACATTCATTTTGCCAATATTTTAGGCACTTCAATGGCAAGGCTTTTTGTGGTTTATTTTGAGGGTGGACAAGCTTCCTGTTGGTTTTTTTTTTTCTATCTGGAACTTGGACACGGTTTAACGCCACAGGCACAGTCAGTGAGGAAGAGATGAACTAAACAGAGCAATAATTACCAGGTAGAAGTGGTCCTCACCTGAGATTTTTTTTTTTCAAGGTGCTAGGTATAAACACATGTGAGTGCTGTGCTGAGACAAACCCTTTGGAAAGATTCAGTCACCGCTGGAAAGGAATGTACCTCCTTAACTTTAAAACGGTTTTGGAACGTGGTCAGACAAAAAAAAAACACAAAACTGCTGTGCCAAGTCATCAAATGAAATAATCATGTCGTACTTTGCCACTATGATACGCTGAAGGTTTGATGAAAACCGAACATGGCAGGGAAATGTTTAACCGAGTGGCTGCAGAGATGAAAGAGGCAACATTCAAAACACAAGAAAGGTGCCAATTAGCCTTGCTGATATTATCTAACACCAACGAGCCGCCCAGAAATCAAAGCGCCCCTTCAGGGTTTGGGTGTTAAAGTGCAGGAACGTGTGTCAAAACGCCGATCGTGCCGTTTAAGTCCGCGGCCCTGCCTCTGTTGGCAGCCAGTGCAGCCACCTTTGTTTATTCATGCATCTCCACCGCTCATCCCTCACAGGCATAAACGGAACATGCATTAAGGTGTCTCTTAGGATTGGTCCTGTTTTCTTCCACACGCTGGTGTGTATGGAGAATACAGATGAGGCGGCTCTGCAGAAGACGTCCTAAAAGCCAATCAACCTATTTGGTGCCATCTGTCTCCACTTCACATGCAAAAAAGGCATGTTTCCATGTTGTGTGTGTTTTAGTGCAGTTTGAGTAAGAAAAAACACTTCACAGTAAACAGACAAAAAAACATTAGCATTTTCTTTTATTGCTACTGCAGCCTGAGATATGAATCAATATTTTCACAGATGCAGCCATTTTCTTAAAGTTTCTCATTTGATGCATAAAAAAAAACATTCGTCTCATTTAAAAAAAAAAAAATCTTAGAACACCTTGCAAAGTGGGTAAAGCTGAACTAATCTGAATAAAATAGCAAATATTGTCATGACAATAAATGTGTTAGTTTAATGTGTACTGCACAAATGGGTAATGCAATCACGTGACGTTTTCTTGATCTCTCAGCTTTTTACCTGTAAAAATTTAATTTTGGTGAACTTCGTCTAAATTCTCTCTCGCTTGTGTCGTTAGAACAAAATATGGCTGCAGAGCTGATGCAGTGTAGGTGCTGGCAGTGAACCACCACAGTAATACACAGTGTTGTACAGGTTATTAACTCTCTTTGACTTCAGTGCAGTATTCCCCTGACTATGTGTAGATCTCAGTTAATGTTTAGTGTCCATGTGTAAACTGTGCTGTCCAGTGATGTTGACTCTTGTCCTGTGACAGTAGGGTCACAGGTTGGAATCCAGCTCTGCAGCTTTGGTATGTGAGCACCTTCCTCTTGTCATATGATGTGTACATGTCAATCACCGTGCCTGCAGTATTCACTTAGGAACCATATTCAAAAGGAAACCAGCTATTAGACCCCACCAAAAAAACATTCAGCTGTTCTATTGATCAAGTGTTTTAGCATGAATGGCCACCACAAAGGACCTGAACACACTTGAACGCGCGTCCGTAAACTTCAAACTGTATCGGCTTGTCATGGACGCACGTTCAGATCCATTCCCACCGTGGGACCGAGCGGCTCCGAGCCCCCGTGTCACACACACAAACACACACACACCCTCACTCTATCCATACAGCAAAGCTCAGCAATTGGGTCTTAGCCAAACCTTTGAATTGAATACTGGCGTAAAGTCATTCAGTCAGCACAAAACTCCCCAGTTCACAGGCAGCACTCTGTCTCACCACCCCCCATCCCGGCTCTGATTTTCAAACCGGGCCCCTGGAGGCCGCTCACACCCTAAGGTATAATGCCTCTGATCCTCTCCTTGCTCCCCCCCTGTGCTGAGAGAAACAGCAGTTTGGGCCAAATTGAGATTAAATTGATTCATCGTCCAAATCACCTGTAACCTTCACCAGCGAAGTCACTTTACTGTCTGTTTTAGCCTGTTTCATCCACATTCTCCACTTGAGCTTACTCAGCTTTGGACAAAAAAAGGTTTTGCTGTGGCTGTATTTCAGCAAAACACACACACACACACACACACACACACATAATCACATAAGAAGATAAAACACAGGAACCTGCAGGATGTAGGCCGTTGGTTGGAATCAGGAATCGCAGATAGAGTATGAAGTTATTTTTCAAATCTTGTGGTACAGCAGTTGGAAATGAGTTTCACCGCTTCGGCGAGGTGGTGGATAGTTCCAAAGAGTGCAGCACTGATTGTGTGAGACAGAGTCGAGATGTGAGGGAATCTTTGTATATGTTCTAATTGTAAAACTTGTACATTTTATTTATATTGTTTTTTTACACATATTACTCAGTAGAGAGCTCTGAATACATTGAAAATGCACTATATTTTTATATCTTGCTGATGAATTATTGTCACCCACAAGATTTCAGTTGTACATAATTTCTCATTTAGGACCAAAGACAGTTGATAGGATCTCCATCTTTACTTTGACTTTGTCTTTATTTTTGCCTTTTAGTTTGTTGTACAGTAATACAAATTGTCAATGTATTATTTATTTTTCTGTGATGAAAGTATTGAGAATATTCACTGGTCAAAAGTATTTTCCCCGACGGAAGAGGATCATTTAATTAGACAATTTCTTGTTACATAGACAATTCTTTTTGCTTTGTAACCTTTGTAATAGACTGTACATATATTTTTGGAAATATAATACAATCTCTATAGAAGCTGTGAGTGTCCTTTGCTGTGCTTCTTACAATCTGGGTGGTGCTAATTTCATAAGCTACTTTTAGGCTACATCTCCCCAGCCACACTGGCTGCGGTTGTGGCGTGCTTCTGCTGCGTCCTGTGGTTCTCTGTTGTTAACACTGGCAGCGTGTCTGCTGTGGTTCTGCAGAGGAGATACTGGTATAACCACTATTGCCTCAGATAAAAGTCTGTTTATGTGCTCTACCAGGACACAATGGCATGAAGCAATCCTTCAAATCCAAGCTTTGTTGAAACATATTAATGGACTCAGTCAAAAGAATGCCTCGAGTGCTTTTAATTTGAAACGGTAAAGTGTTTCATTCATTTAAGTTTGTTACATATTCAACGGATAAACATTGAAATTGTCTATGTTGCTGAAAACCACAGTGTGCAAAGAAAATAGGAGAGACCTCAAATCTCCAGAGGAGCTGAAACACAGGCAGTGTGGCTACTCTGTTAACATGGAAAGCAGGGCCTTCTGTGGCAGCGCTGCAGCCGGTTTCCGCGGAAGGGTTACAAAATGGTTTTCCGGAAGAGGTCTAATGTGACAGGAGCCTGAGAAATCAGTGAAGGCTATATTGTCCCCAAAAAGACCCAAATAGAAAGCAGCTACGAGTGTCAACAGCTTAGTTTTCCCAACAATGTTTAGGATTTTTCAATTGAAAACGTAGCACTGTGGATATAGCCTCAGATTCCTGATCTTGAGATGAGAAGTCCATACAAGTATTTATATCAAATAAGCATTTGTTTGACATAGATGAAGTTTGGATGCATTTACATTTAGGGCATTTAGCAGACGCTTTTGTCCAAAGCGACTTACAATAAGATACAGTTAATCTGATCAGTCTGATACCAGAGGCTGCGATTTATGATTCAGTTAATGTATTTGATTAATTTACTAAGTGTTGTGTATTAAGAAAGGATTCATGCAATTACTGAGAATCAATCTAAGATTTCAAGTTGATTCATAGTGTTTCAAATGGACAATGGTGGGCGAGGATATCAAAGTATGTGTATATGCCTATACTACTAACAGATGCTGAGATGTCTATGAACAAAATGTGTGGTTGACAGTGACTTTACTCTGGCATCATCTCATAAGTCATGAGTAGAAAGGAAGATAGATGTACCTACTTCAGCTGGTGTTGAAGGTGTTTTTCACAAACTGGCAACCTTTTCATTGTAGAGGTTTATACATTAAATACATAATTATCATTAAAGTCAGTAAATTCAGCTTATTACCTTTCAGAAAGGACGTCTTAGTCAGAAACAGACACCACTTAGAAGAATACCTCTCAACAGCACATATAACAATAACGTAGGGGATACTAAGAGCATTCTCTAATTCAGTAAACACCATTTAAACAGGGTTCAGATGAACAAGAGCTACAGAGATTTTCTTGGAAATGCTTAAGCCAGAAATCAGTAGTTGTTTTCTAACAAACAATTTTTGCACTTGTGTTCTGTCAAATTGAAAAAAACTAATTGTTGAGTTTTATTGAATTAAACGAAGCACCTTGAAGAAACCGCTCTAATATTCTTTCAGAACTACAGACCCAAATAATATCCCACTCCCCTGGCGATCTTTCCCGACACCGCAGCACACAACCCATTTTTTTTTTTTCTGCCGAGCTCTGCTCTTACTGTGATTTATTCATCTGCCACCTTCTCAATTGGCCACACGGCTCCTAAAGGATGTAGGATGCAGCCACTCCGTAGCTCCAGCGCTGCACTGCGGGTGTGCAGCTGCTGACTGACAAGAACATTGATGTTAGACGGTCCCGCAAAAGCCTGGATTACATTCTAACCTTTATAAATTCCAACTTTCTACATTGTCTGTGCATAACGACTGCACTGTAGTCAAGGTAGGAACATTATTATGGTTGTGGCAAACTAACTATGGATAAGATGTGGTCACTAAGGATGAATTTATCTCACAGCAAATTCATGATGTTTCTGTTTTGTCTTTGTTGTGGATATAGAACATCCCACTTACCATCAACAAAATGAACAGTAATCCTGTTGAAGTATTTCCCATCATTTATCCCACAGCTACAATTGAGCAACAATTGTGTGGACAGGCTTACAAACTTGTTCGTGCACGCACACATCAAAAGACAGTCAGAACAATCTTTACCATTTGGTAATTGAATCCACTGCTTTGAAGGAGCTTGGATGGATTTCTTCTGATCACATCATTCAGCAGTTCTGATATTTATTTTGGGCAAGTCCGTGGCTGTTTCCGAGCCCGCTCAGCTGTCTCTGTGAAGCAATGGCCTGGCTCTCGCATGATGCTGGCTTCTTTCCATCCTGTTTCTGTTGCTACTCCACACTTCCCATTAATTTAAGCTACAAGCCTGATCCTGCTTAAATGGTGAGATCATCTTCAGGGGTATTACAGTGAGGAGGGAAACATTCTCTGATGCGTTGTCTTCGAGCCTGGCTTTAAAATCCAAAGCTGGATACTTAGTTTAATAGTCAGTGGTTAACCTTGAACTGGGACTGCATGGGACTCACTGATCAAATGTCAGGATGAGAAAAGTTAGCTGCAGCTTGGTTGCCAAGAAAGTTAAAGAGTCAGTTCAACAAAATGAAATACTGATCTTCATTGGACTGGGTAGGCCACAGAACACACTTTCAAGTTATAAAAGGGACAATAGTCTTGTTAAGAGAATGCAAAGAGGTGCATTCAAAACATCATGTGATCTACGCAGCACTTCCTGCCTCTGCCTGCCGCCCCTGTCTGCTCCACCACTTGATGCTGTTGTGAATACGTTGTGCACATGCGAAAGGCAAACTGGCTGAACTCCAGACCCAGTTCTTTGGACTTAAATTGCAGTTCATGTCTGAAAATGGCGACAGAGAGAGCGTGCAAACTAGCCAGCCGTCAGGTAGAAACCCAGAACCTTCTTGCTGTGAAGCGACAGCTGCACCTCTGTGCTGCCCAAAAATAGAAAACAATATTCATGATTATGTTTTCATGAGTGTATAATCACATGAGACTTAGACCAGTTGTATTTTTAATATCTTTAAATGAGCCCTTTATAATAACATTGGCCCTATGGGATGGGGCTTTCACAATTTTCAGTGGAAAGTTAAGGGGTACTCAGTTCGTTAAGAAACATGCAACGTCACCACTAGATGTCACTACATTCTACACACTGAACAGTTAAGGAATTGTAACCAAACTGTAGTAATGATAATCATTACTGTAGATATATCGTCTGCAGATTTTCAAGTGTGGATAAAAGTTTTGCCACGGACACAACTTTTTTTTTCATGGCTAACAAGGCTTGTTTCAGAAACAACTTACCCAACCTTCATTGTGTAGCGTCAAATCATAATAAACATTATCTCTAGGCACTTTACGCAGAAGGCCTTAAAACTGACAGAGAAACCCAACGGTAACCGCCATGTAACTGAAAGCCATCAATTTAGATTTCAGTCAATTATATTAACATCTTTTTTTTTAAAGCCAATATCCTCCCTGCAATGCAACACTTATTGGATCTTCATGAGTACAAAATGTCTTCATCTACATCTCTCCAATACAATGATGCACGGCCACAGAAAAAAAAAGAAGAACCCCGGCAGACTGCCAGAGGATGACAACAGGGAAAGAAATCATTTGTATTTGGCGACTCTGCAATAATCCTGAGCCCTGCTTCAACGTTATTACAGTATCTGACATTTTGCATCTAATATAGAAGTCAAACAGGGATATGGAGATGAATGGTTCTAAAGTGTGTAAATTGATTAGGAGGAGTGCGGAGGCCTGACTAATGGTTTACCTGTTTGACTCCACAAGGATAACAGATCATGGCCCATTTAGAAAAACAAAGGCTTGGCTTTTCACAGTGCAGATGTATCCTCTGGGGAAATATAAAGAGGTATTTACAGTTCCAACCATGTGTACTTTTCACGCCTCATCTCCTGCTCTCGTCTTGAAGAGAACTAGAGGTGACTTCTGGGGAAAGAGGACCTGTATTGTAAAGGAAAAGCAGTCGGTCCCTTAGCAGAGGTTGAGCCTGAAGGAAGGGATCATAAATGTGTTAAGTTTGTGGATAACGGCTGGTTAATTCAAAGAAAATGAAATATTGGGCCTTTAAATCCTGTGTACCACATTTCCACAAAAAAACCCATCATTAAAAAATAGCTTTTCTCGTAATTCGCATCCTCATAAATTAGATCAGAAAATCAGTGTTGTGTGAGCCAAAAATATTGAATCCAGATTGAGCGCCGAAGACTCACAGATCTCAGTCCTTCTACCTGGGCCGTGCATCCTGCAGGACAACGTAGACTGAGACCAGTGCGGGACCCTGTGTGAACCAGATCGTTGACATGCATGTAAGAGCCACAGTTCAACAAGTTCACGTTGCAGTTCACGGTGTCATACAAAGTTCCAAGTGCTTTATGATTGTAGGACACGTGAGCAACATGAACAGGAGATTTATTTTCAAGGTGACAACGCCCACTGTGCAGCCCCTACAGCATCATTACTTACAGCCACGAGAGCAATATAGCTCTCACCTTGAGCAGCATTATGCGTGACTGTAACATTCTGCATAGCTAATATCGTACACACCGAACAAGAATATGTATACTGTTTTATAGCCTGTGTCATACTGATAGAAGAAATATAAAATGACGTGTCAGATGTCATGTCGGGACAGTTTCTGAAGTTATTTTCAAGTGTAGCCCCTCCCTTGTTAACTGTATAGTCATTCCCAGGTAGGAAAGCAGAACACATTATTGTAATGACCGTAAACAATAAGCATTAGGTAATCAATTCATCCGGGACAAAGAAAATGATTGAGGTTTTTACAGCCCCACAGTTTCCACAGATGACAGATTTTTGTTCCTTCTCTTTATCGTCAGAGCTCCTCATTCACTCATTATCGTCGGAATGTAAATGGTCTGTACTCATATAGAGCTTTTCTGGTCTTGATGACCACTCAAAGCACTTTACAATTTCGTCAATCACCCATTCACTCATACATCTGTACAGCACACTATGTGCAGCACTTTCTCTATCATACATTAATCACACACTGCAGGCACAGCCGTCAGGGGCAATTTGGGGTCTTGCCCAAGGACACTTTGGCTCACAGACCAAGAGGGAGGGCTGGGATTAAACCGCCGACCTTTCAAGAGATAAAACGAAAAAAAAAACCGCTTTGGAATTGGAGCTTACACTGCGTTTAACTTGGTCCCATGCATGATCAAGTGGTCCACTCGTGGACTCAGGTCATGTGTTTAACCCCCATGATCACTGATTGGTGTGCTGAGAGCTGAACTCCATGCATTAGTATCTTCACTCAGTTATATCACAGTATATTGATACACCCTGGTGTTTTGACTGCCTTTATTGGACAGCTGATGTTGGGAAACCCGACAGGAAACTATGGGAGAGATTGATATCGCAATATATGGTGCTATGACATAGACGTTAACTACTCAGCTACTGACACCCCTTTTGTACATTATACAGTAAGATTTAACATTTTAATATTAAAGTTTGTTATGTTGGTCATTTGATCATTTAAAGGAAGAAAGACTGCAATGGTTGTAGGGGAATTAGGCCCCGTTAAGACCTGATATTAACATCTGTCCTGAGGGATCTGATCACAAGCGGAAAACATTAAATGTGTTTACACCTGGTAATAAAGTGCATCCTTAATGTGTCCCCTGTGACGAGATCTCACCTCCGTGCTCTATATGTAAATAATCATGCCGTCATTCTGTCGATGTGTGAGTTTCCACATGTGACCCACGCCACAGTGTGTGTGTGTGTGTGTGTGTGTGTGTTTCGGTGCGAGCGAGAGAGTCAGAGAGAAAGAGAGCAAGCGGAGCCAGGAGGGACTGAATGAATGCGTTTATCTACGAAGAAAGATTTGACCAATTTAAGATTATGTGGTGATTAGTGTTGATATTGTGGAAGTGGCTACAAACAAATCAACGTGCGTTTACTGAGAAGCATACATTTGGATGCATGCGGGCGTGACCAGCTCTGAATGTGGGTCCGAGATCTCAGGACGCATTAAGGTGCATCCACAGCTGTAGTTAATGCTGACCACTTGTGATTGGATCAGGATGGATGTTAATACCAGGTCTGAACAAGGTTTCACACTTCACGCAGCTCAACCCTTGTTAGCTTGTTTTATTTGTGTCTCCAGTGCTTCACAAACTTTCTTGAAACCAATTTAAGGATGAGATTCTAGTTATAAGAGTCCACACCTAAAATAACAATAAATCTATTGCATTATAAAAATGTATTTATAAAAGTAAAGGTCTCTCACTTTGACAGTGCAGCCACTTTTAACAGAGCTGTTGAAGCTTCCTGATTCAGCAAACAGCAGAACTTTACCATCATTTTCCCTTTAATGTTGTGTAATCCTGAGTAAAGAGCCACTCTGGCTTCATGTGTCAGATGTCAACAAAATAATCTGAAAATCAAACAACATCTCGTGGCTTAATCTCCTCTCCACTTTCATCATTATGAGGGTAAATATTATATTTTCAGCACAAAGTACTGGCATTCCTCTGAAGCCACTCTATCGCTTACTCAACAAGTCAGGATGCATGATTATGGCAGAAGTGATTAAGAAGCCTGGGTGAAAGTTACAAGGACATCTGAGCGGCAACTCAAGATCTTAAGAAACATGAGCAAATAACAGGCTGTGGTGTTAAATCCAATACAGCCTGGAGAGAGGAAATTGGAAAAAAGATTTTTATTATTGTATTAGATTTAGATTTAAAAAAAACTTTTTTACAAGAGTAGATATTTCTGGACAAGAATCTGAAATTTCAGTCAATTTTCCAAACTAACCATGGATTGCACTACATCTCTTTACATTTAATCACAGCATTTTAAGACTTGCTTGCTTTCTTTCTGGAACAACTCCAGGTGGAAACTACAGTACGTTTGTTAAATAAATGATTTAAGTGGCGATAGAAAGCTTTTTTGCTTTATCTTATCATTATGCAGTAAATGTTATTGCTGGACAGTGTAAGGGCTACAGAATAATAGAAGAATACACCATCAGCATTTATCCTGATTCCCTGTAGGCCTCACTTTCACTGTGCCCCCTACGAAATCATGTGGGAAAGTGAAGGCTTGATTTACTGCCACTGTGCAACTGAAACAGGAGGAGGATGGTGCTTTTTGTTTTCCCCAGGTAGAGGAAATGGTGGACAGCAAAACAACCACAGCAACTGTGGGACCTTCACCAGGCAAAAGAAGAAGAGCCTCTTACAGACAAAGATGGAGAAGATGGAGAGTTAAAGAAGACGAAACACTCCACCTTGGATGAGCAATGGAGAGAGAGATCTTGGACATTAAACTTAGTACTGGATCAGTGAGTAACAAAACCTACAAATGCAACTCTATGTTTTAGTGTGCCTTTGTCAAAGCTTTCCAGTAGGCCGGCACCAATTATATTTCATTTTATTAAAAACATAAGATAACATGATAACAAGAGCAATACTCAATATGAAATGCTGCCAATTCCTATTACCTCTACAGTGAACATGCTTTTCTCCTCTTCTACTTGCAAAGTGGTGTTGTTCCACGGCTCTGCACTCAAAAAGATATTTGGCCAAAAATGTTGACTTTATATATTTCAATTACATATTAAAGTTCCATGTGACCTCGATAAAATACATTGTGTTGAATGTATGTATGTAATGTGTAATTTAACTTTATTTAATCAAATCTTTTGAAAACACTTCCTTAAAAGTGACACATTACATTGAAATATGTGATACAGTTACTTGGAACTTAAATATGAAATCTAAATACATGAAGTCAAAATTTTAGGCCAAAAAGGAGAGCAATCCACTCTTCAGGAAAACAGCACCAACATTTGTCGCACTTGACTTGGGGCAGTTGCGAATTTAAGAAAACACGTGTTAATCGCAGGAGGAGCTGCAAACTTCTGTCTCAGGTATAAACGTTAGAATTGCTAAACAGTCGTCAGCTCTTTCCCGTGCTACACAGAGAAGACACAACTTTCTGCAATGACTGAAAGAATGTAGACATAATTCACGAGGAGCTGAAATCCTTTCTGTGACTGCATGTTATTGCCAATCTGACCAAATCAAAATAAATTTAATAGTATTGGGATTATATCCAGATTACGTTTGGAGCTAGCACAGTGATAAAACCTCATAGGTTAGGTGTCACTAAAAGGTGGATAAGAAACATGGTCGCTTCCTGGTGGGAGACTTGACCTAAAGTAGACATTGTTATTCATGCAGGCTCATACAGATAAGTGCACCACAACTTGATTACGATCATTTGTTCCTGGAAAATCAAGAGATAATGTCGTTGTAATGCAAATCTGACCGCCCTACCTTGAAGAACACTACAGTCCCATTTTTCTTCTCTTCCTGAAACTGAATTCCATCTTGATTAAGTGTCGCAGCTCCAGTCAGATTCATCACATGTCTGTGTTCAGAGTGTCTCAGGATGCTTTGGGCTGATTGAGAGTGACCTGGCCAACTTTTTATGGCCGGGCCCATGGCACTTTCCTGCATCAAATATTTAAGAGGGCTGTAAAATATGGCTCCCCCTGCTATGGTCCTCAGTCCCCAAGGTAGATGATCAGTTTCACAGGCTGGCAAACGCCTCTGTGGGAGAGGTTGATGGATTTGGCAGATACAATGGTTTCTTCAAAGACAGAGCAGAGCGGAATGAGTGATGGTGTTGCCGCCATTAGCTCGCTGCTTGCTGAGAGAATCTCAGCTCTGTTTCCAGCTCATGAGAGGCTCCTGAAAAACAAAAACCAACATTCAAAATAATGGACTACATTGAAAAATGTTATCATATTAAAAGCTATTTTTTCCAATCAGGACTATTGTGTAAATGCGTTTTTAGGTGGTCATGTTTAAATTTTATGGAAAGCATCTTGTTATGGTTTCATGCCTTTTTTTAAACTGAACTGAAACTGACAACTCCCTGTAATAAATCACTCAGCATGCTGGGATCGTGACTCTCCAGAGGAAACACTATTTGGAATTTCACTGAAAACAAAAATGTGCTGGACTCATCATGAACATCTCACTGCAGATACGGCGAGTCACATTGTGAGAAACAGTTTACCTGTTTGCTGTGCAGAAAAGCATCCAGGTCGATAAGGTTATCGTAAGATCATACTGTCACGTCAAAAGGTTTCAATAATTAATGAGGTTAAGCTGCTGCCACATGCCTGTATAGCCCACGGCAGTTTTCTCAATTTTGAAGACGAGCACATGGATCCTGCTGCTGTGCTGTGGCCACAGTCATTTAACAAAGTCAGAGAGAAGGAGGAAAATGAAGGATCTTTACACCCCAGCTACAACAGCACATTTGGTTTGTAGGAAACGGCTCTGTGTTCAGAAGTGTAAAGAAATGACCACTGAGCAGCTGGAGGCAAGCAGTGAAGGCTGAGGCAGAAAATGGTGCAGACCGTTTGGTGATTTATCCACCAGGGAGAAAACGTAGAGTGGCTGTGGAGCTTGTGTGGCCTCCGCCAGCAGCAGGATGGGAAACAGGCCGATGAGCCAAATTTACTGCTACCACCACAGGGAGGTGTCATCTTTTCACAGATGGCAGTTGAACGTTGTCACACATCTCCATTTTCTAATACTTGCAATCTGTAAGCCCCAAACTAAACACCTTATCGACATGAATCAATACGTTTCATGTGGGTAATGCCAACGCTTTGTTTTACAGGCAGATGAAGATAGAGTAACCACTGCAGCATCAGATTTGCTAAACATTCAAATCTTCAACTAGAACATCACTAAGTTGAGCACATACAGGCTCCTTAAATTTAATCAAGCTGCACCAAATTCATAGGAATCAGTCTTCTTAGTACGCCTTATTTCTCTCTTCAAGATAGATTAATTATTCCCTGAGAAATAGGTGAAAATGTAAACAAAAATCTTGGGATGTCAAACTAAAAAGACAATTCTTGGATCTGCCTCTTTGCCCAGATCCATGGTAAGATTTGTGGGTTCTGTCTCGGCCCTTGTCCCATCCGTCTACCATGTCTTGTGAAAATCTGTATAGGAGTTTGTGCGTCATCAAGCAGACATACAAACAAACCAACGGACTAGGGTGAAAAACACTGTCTGATTGATGCCATGCAACTTTTAAAGTTCAGAGTATATTTGCTTTTGCAGTTAAGTTGAATAGAAATATCATTTCTAGGAGACAGGGTTGACATTCCTCTTTTGTTTAGTCGGTGTGATACTGCGTCTGAAGGTGGATGTTCGATGCCAGCTGTGTCAGAGTTGGCAACGCTGTGATGCTCAAGGAGACGGAGCTCAGCTCTGGCAGAATGCCATTTAGATGTCAGGAGGCAGAGCTCAGCTGCACTGGGCCTCAGCTTCAGTTCAACCTCTGGCTATGTGTGTGTGTTACCAAACTTGGTGAACACTAGGAAGTAAATGTTTTTTTCAAAAAACTCAGGGTTAGGGTAAAATCAAGAATCAGAATAATTAGTAGAATATATTGTGAGCAGCAAAATAAATATATATATATATACACACACACACAAGTCACACCTGACAAATAATATAAATGTGCAATTCACTTGTTTTTATGTTGATGTTTTCTTTTTTAACGTTGTTTATGAATATTTAATCTTTTATTTTCTTTGTAAGGTGACCTTGAGTGACGTGAAAGGCGCCTCCAAATAAAATGTATTATTATTATTATTATTATAAACCATACAAAAACAATACTGCAAGAAATATAAGGTGAGACAAGAGGAATCCTGCACACTGTCCTGTACTTTATTAAGTGTGAACGTTTCATCAGGTAGAAAGTGAAAGAAAGGACAAATTAGATAACCATAAGCAACGACAGGGTGAAATGTATCAAGATGAAGGGATATCAAAGCAGGGGTGATGAAGACCATGTACAAGCACCAACCAACTGAGATACAAAACCAGGGATGGTGTCATAGAAAATAATGTAAAGATCATCCACTCAAAGCTTTAATACCTGGACGAGTAGAAACATGACAACATTAGTGGATGACTCTGAGAAGCTAATCAAAAATGAAAAGTTATCCCACTTTAATGTGTCAAAAATACAGAGAATACATTGTAGAATTAGTGGTGTTGTTCATTAAAGTGCTCAGCAACAGGAAGGTCGGGGTCATTTCTGCGTCTTGTGTTCACTGATGAGTTGTTTCAGCTTTCTGGTGGTGTTTATCCGTGTGTGAGAAAACACAAGGGCAACACAACAGTCTGGTGTCGTCTTTTCTAATGAGTTAAATGGAAACAGACTGTGGGTCTGAGAGCTTGATAGTTTCTTCTCTCTGATTGGTCGCTTTCAAGGAGGTGTAGCCTATATATGTGTCTGAAAGGCCTTTGTTTCACTTTTTTTTTTTTACCTGATGATGGTAAACAGGACTGAAATGTTGTACACTTAAGTTATTTTGCAAGTGCAGGACAATGTGCTGGATTCCTCTTCTCTCATAGTGCGTTTACAAGGTGTGACATCCTCTGTTTTTAACCCTCAACAAGAGTGAGGAGAAACTACAAAATAAAACAGGGGGAAAAACATAGAAACCTCGGAGAGAGCCACATGTGAGGGATCCCTCGATGGTTAAAGTATTAGACATACAAACAATGATAGAGGTGAAGGGAGCAGCAATCACAATTAAAATGGAGGAGTTATTGTCAGCAATGGTAGATCAAGCAGTCTTATTTTAATCATAGTCCATGATCCAACATTACGATCCATGATGTGGCCGCAGCACTGATCCTGGATATGCGAACGATAGAGCACAAGGACTCTGAGGGAAGAAGTCAAGTCAGTAATATGTATTGATGAGACATTAATGGGATAAAGAGGGAGAAATATCTGTATTTAAATTAGACGTGTGTGTGCGTGTGCGCGTGTGTGTGTGTGTGTGTGTGTCATGCGGCCAAGGTTGAATTACAAACTGAGCGCAGCGGACAGCCACCTCTCTAAACACACAATGTCCATGATACAGGTCTTAAGTTAGGTCCTATTTCATTACCTAATCCTGAAACCATGATCTCCAGGTTCACTCCCTGTGTCAAAATCTAATTTTAAAAGCTTCACTAGTTCAGCGTTATGCTTTGCACTTTTGATCAAATTACTACACAGCAAAACTGGGGCCAGGTCACATCCCATCCACTGACAAACCGCACACACTCGACGGAGAGGAAAAAGGAATGCTGGGTGTTATGGGGGCTCAGCAGCTCATGCAGGTTAATCCCACAATCCAGAGAGCAGTGTTAGCTGCATCCAAAATACAATTATTTCACTTGTAGCAGCAAAACAGAAGTGTGTGAAAGTCAGTGGTGCCGGGAGGTCAACAGCTGGACAGTGGGATTGAGCGATTTGTGTGGTTAAAACAATTATACATCTTGTACTGACACTCGGTGCAAATATTTCTGCCTGTTTACCCGCTGGCTTCCAACAGCTTGAGAAGCAGCAGTGTGTGTTGATCGTGGGATTAAGTCACTTTTGTAATAACAAAGAGTGATTTTTGGGAAAGTTCAACTGATTCACTTGGGTGGCAGTAACGCACTGACATTTGGGAAAACTAAAGAGATTTTGTGTTGATATTTGCTCTAATTACAATCGCTGTGTGTTTGGTTTGGTTCAAACTTTAAGTGGACTGAATGAGTCTTGGAAACCCCCTCCTCTGCTGAGTCAGCACTCTCTGTCACAGTCACAGAGTCTGTGTGGGAGAGGGTACACTTTATGGAACAGAAAATCAAGAATAAAGTCACATAAGCAACACAGGAGTAGTTTAGAGGTAAAACTACTAAACATCTAGACTAGAGAGTATCCATACTCCGTAGGTTTCACAGTTTCACAGTGTATCACAATGTGTGGTGCTGGGAGGAACACATTAGAGAACACTTCAGATCACATTATGCGATGTGACAAAATTTAGGTGAAAGGGATCTATTGGCAGAAATATAATATAATATATATAAAATAATCCTAAAGGTTTTTTTCTAGTGTGTTTCATCTAAATTGTATGAATTGTTCTTTATCATAGAATGAGCCCTTTATTTTCAAATACTTTATATTTAAATACTTTATAAGAGTCTTCTCTACGGAGGCCGCCATGTTTTCTACATTAGTCCAGACTGGACAACTAAACACTTTATGGGTTTTTATGACAACTGAAGCTACCACAGGTTCTTTTTCATGTTTGGAAGGGGAGGGTGAGGTGAGTCAGGTCCACTAGCTGTAACTTAATTCTACACACTGTACCTTTAAGGCTACACTGAATTCAGCATCTTGCCATCAGATCGGCGGGGAGTGAACAAAGCCGTCCAATCAGGAGGGATCAGTGGTCAGAGGTCATCAAGAGTGATGTGGCTGAGCTGTATGCCTATGTAAGGTGACTACGTGCTTCTCTGCAAATCACCCTCTCACTGGGCAGCTATGTGAAGCACGGAGTGGCAGAACGGCCCATTGTAAATTGTGCTGATGAGGAGATGTGGGGCCAGCATTGTGACACTATTATCTTTCCATCTGACATGAGATGTGCCACATTATTCACGGCGAATGAATAGATGGAGGATCCCAAAGGCTTGGGTGAGTGGAGACAGGCAAACAAAACAATAGATGAGTATTTATGCAGGCGCTGAAGTGGTAGAGCTGCCTGGGGATAACTTACAAACTGATATGTTGACGTGCATGATATGCCTTTGTTTCAGCAATGATTAGACAGTGCGGATCTTCAAAAAGAGGAACAGCAATTGTTAACATCTGTCCCTTCAGTCCTTTATTTTGCAACAACACATTTGCAGATAACGTTCTGACGCCTCTCAAATCAACCCCAATTCATTGCAAGTCTTACACTGAATGTTCAATAGTCTGGCCCTACTGGCGAACAGCTGCTTGGCTGTCCTCTCACACGGAGCTTGATTTCGATAAACACAGCTGATAAACGCGCCTCACAAAGTATCCAGTAATTACTGTTATAATAACTGGGCTGCAGTTAGAAAGTTAGTAATGCGTGTGATGCACCTTGAGTTGTTGGAAGAGATGGGCAACAGAAGCTGAAAGGGCCCATATGGTCATTTCACCGGCTAGGGCTGGTGGGTCGATGCTCCGAAGCCAGATCCGGTAGGGGGTCCATAATGGGGCCTGTATTGATCCTAGCATGGCGTTCACCATATGAGCTTAATGGAAACGACTGCTGAAAAGCACTTTTCCTGAAAAAAACAGGAAAAAAGTGCTCTCCACTCTCGGAATTCGGGGCTGAAATGTTTATCATGCCCTTCAGACAGACACAACTTTTCTGGAAGGTGTTTATCTGAGCAGCTGAGAGCACAGACGCTGCTAAGAGCTAACATAGTAATCGAGCGAGTGAAGAGGCTCACGGTGGAAAATGCTGTCCTTGAATGCCTTGCTCCCTCCTTTGAGTAAGTGCTCACAGCCACCAGCTACTGTATGATGTATAGCCTACACATACCCCAATGACCTTGATGCAGTTTATTGAATGTAAACTAGATTTCAGAGTGTGGTAGCCATGGTATATGGTGCTACAGGGTCATTGTCAGACTTAAGGCCTGATAAACAGGCAGCCTTGTTTTGATATTGATTAGTCTTGGGTGGCAAATATGCTCAGAGCTGAGGCATTTCTGCTGCTGTGTGGCACATATCACCCCAGAGCTTCATGTGACAGTTCTGCAGTGCACTATTTGTGCCACTGCAGGAAGTAATGTGTCCCATGCATAGGGAAGCAGGGAGTTTGGATGCAGTCACAATTTATTGTTATGTGTTGCTTTTTATATTCACGCTTTCTTTCCCCAAACAACAATAAAAACCAGCTAGATTCACAATTAGCCTCAATTCCAATCACAGTGTTCTGGGATTAAAAACACTTTGTTGATGAGAAAGGTCAGAAGAAAATTGCCAGAATGGTTGGAGCTGATGAAAGGATACAGTACCTTGTCAAACCTACAGGTGAAACAGCCATAAACAGACATGTGAGGCTGCAGTGACACAGACTCACCAACACTGGATGGTTGAGGACTGAAAGACATAGCCTGGTCTGATGAATCTGGATTTCTGCTGCAGATGATACGAATCAGAATCCGGGTTCAACAGCATGAATCCTTGGATCCACCTGCTGGTGTTGTAATGATGTGGGGGGCCTTAATACCAATCACCAGGTTTGAAGACCACATCTATCTGTATCATGTTGCTGACCATGTCCATGGCCACGGTTCCATCTTGTTATGGATACTTCCTGCATCATTATGCACCGTGTCACACTCCTTAAGATGTGGCCGCACAGGAGATTGGCAGCATGGACATGGAGCAGAACCTTAAAGCAAAGTTTCCAGCATCTGATGGAATTAATGATACAGAGAACTGAGGCTATTATGAGAGCAAAGGGAAGAACTACCCAGTATTTGTATTGTGATCCTAAGTTAAGTGCTTTGTTAATGTAAGGAGTGATGGATCTTTATATTTTCAACATGGTCAAGGTTCAACCAACCTTTCTATTCCTATTTGGAATATTGACTGTTGGAGATAACAGATGCAATCATAGATACCATAATTAATTTTAAGCAAAAAAAACAACTATATTTTATTTAGTATTTACCTGTTTAATGTTTTATGTTCAGTTTTAAATAATTGACATTCAAGTAACATTATTTTATTTTGATTCAGTGATAAATGGCGTTCTTTACTGCAGCTATCATTACAGCCGATTCCCTGATTACCAAATTAACCTTCAGATCACTATTCAACTGTAATTGTTAACAGGAGATGTTTCCCTGCAATCGCTCATTTTTATTGCAGCCACTGACACAGCTGTCAGCTGCAGTGCACATCTGCAAGGAGAAAGAACAAGCCGCAGCCAGCAGATACTTTCCAACACACAATAAAGCCTCATTGCATCACACTGCAAACTTTTCCACATCCTGCAGAGTTTGATCACTCGGCTGTGATTTATGCGGAAGGTCAAGTAAATGCAAATTTCTGCCAGCAGGTTTCACTACAGTGTGACTGTCACAGTAATATCTTTCCACTGCCTATCTCACCACAATGCCCAGACACTGGTGTTGAAATGTTGAGTCTTTCCAAAAAAACAGTGATTTGTTATCTGGGAATAAAATTTGACAATTGTGAAAACCTCAAGTTTGAAAGGGACAATTTGTTCTGCAGTAAAAATGGAACTGAATGTTGTATCTAATAAAATGTATTTTCACAAATTTTAATATACTGTTATATTAAATTAAATGATTGCTGTTAGTCAGATCTGTTGCAAAAGCCAATTTGCAGAAACTTAATCTGCACTCTTTTCATTCAGTGGAACTGCTCACTGCCAGTGAAGAGGTAGTGTAATATTAATACTGTGTAGAAGGTCAGGGTGTTTTAAATGTTCCAAAGCCAGAGTTCCAGGGCCCATATCAAACTGTTAAAAATATATTTTTCTTACAGATAAGAGGAAATGGCTACCCCTTCATAATGTGAACTTTTCAATTCCTAAATTGAATCTAGATCATTCTTTAATGTAAAAAAATCCCTGTACCCACTGGTAGAAGTAAGGGTTCTGAGGTTGCAGTATCATCCCTGCCCCCAGGGGGCTGAGGTACATCTGCCACATGGCACCCCTCTTCTCTCTTTGTGTCCCCCACCCTTGATTTATGACTGTTTCGGGTTCTCGTCACCTGTGGTGTGAACGTTGGCCTGTCGCACTGTTTGTAGCTCACATGCTCCACCCCTCCCTGGCTGTTCCACGCACAGCCATACTGTATGAACAAGGGGTAACCAAGCCATTGGTATCTGAAGTCCTCCATGTCCAATTACTTCCGGTTATTTCATACCTGCATCTAGTAGTCAACTACCCAAAGACAGACACCCCCTTGAGAAACGTCATTGTCACTAGAACAAGTGCTAATCTGAAAAATAGACCTGCTGATTCCGTCATGTACATTCTATGATATCAAAAGACAGACTCTTGATTAGCATGACTCTGAAGAGCAGTACACGACAAAGGTCTTGGGATTGTGCTCTTGTAATGTAAGCAACCTGGTTAAACAGTAATATCTGTATAGGATATCACATCTGCAAAAGTCTCCACCTCTGTCTCTGGCCAATTTGAACTATTGGCGTTAAACTGATCAGTTCTGAATCTAAATTGTTAAGTTATTCCTCTCTGCTAGATCTCATTCCTTTTAACTGGGTTTCCCCAATAGTCTGTTTTACTTGTACAGCAGAGCATCATGGTCCAGATAAGACATTTAGGATTAAAATAGATGTAACCTTTGGTTCAATAATGAGTTAGGTGAGTTTGTCATGCAAAGACACACAGGTTGGCTTAATGCACTTGTAGTGATGTGGACTGGCAAATTTTCAGACGGGGCTAAATCTGCTATTTAAGAAATATGTCTGACTGTGGTACCAACTCAGCAAAATTTAGGAAGTGTCCAAATCTCTTGAAGACATAACTTCACCCATCCTCCCTCAGCAGCTTATACTGGACCCCAAAGTTGTGAAGGATAAAACCGAGATGTGAAATCATTTTAATGATCTCTTTATCAAATCATGCTCTCGGTATGAATCAGCTTGGTGTGGCTGTGACACTAAAGGCTCATGATGATGTCTCTACCAATAATTCAGAGAAGGAGGGAGATTACTTTGAAGAAAAAGCAGCGGTAGTGTCTCCCGTGAACTCCTCGGTACTCTCTTTACTGTAAATTATAGTTTAAACCCCTATCTATCTATCTCTCTGGGTTAAGAGATGGCCACTGCACCATTACAGCAGTGACTGTGCTTGTAAACTACGCCATCTCTGCTCTTTATTATAGGAAACACTGTGCAGTTTTGTTTATCTATTTATCAACAGCTTTTGACACTGTTGATCACAGACTACTTCTGGCCTCTCTGGGGTTTGATGAAACATCAGGACACATTGCAGGGATGCAACAGCAAGAGTTTCATTCAGGCGTTTGAGGATGGGAGGTCCACTGTTGTTTATTTGGCATGCTGATGATACATGTGCCCCTGAAGCATATTTTGATGCAGATGATACAATTCTTTGTACGCGTGCACCATCTGTGGAGAAAGCTGGGACAAATCTTGTCATTAGTTTCAAATTAATCAAAGGTCAACAACACGTTTCTCTAGTATTTTGTCCGTGAATGGTCCAAAGTTGGCTCCATGAGAGGCTTTCATTTAAAACAAAGGTCATGCTTCCTCCAAGTAAACACATTGACAGTTGCAAGTCTGATATTAGTCTTAGATTATGGGGATATTTATACGCATGCAGAACCCTTCACACTTTTAAATTCCGTATGTATTATTACAGAGGGCGGTTTTAGAACTCATCACTGTGACCACTCCAAACCTGCCTGTTTAAAGTGGGCTGTTCTCTTGTCCTGTGTTAATGCTCCAGAGCTGCTTCAGGATTATCCCTTGTCATTAGAGACTCCTCCTCAAACAGTTCTACAATACACTGTCACTTTTTATTAACGCTGTGTGCAGAGCTTTTTATAAACAGTCTATTGTGCAGAGTGAAGTTAGAAGACTTATTTTCATGCTACCTGGTTTAACTGCAATGCGGATTTTATTGTCAATTTATTGTTCCTGTGTGGTTTATATACAAGTTTGAATTATTCACTCAACTGCTGTTATTTGTTCATACATTACACGTCTGCTGAGGTCAATGGAAACAATGTTCAGACCCAAGTTTACTAACTTTTTAAAAGAAAAGCTCTGTTATTCAACTCAGTATAAAGAATTGCAGCAACAAAACAAATGCACTTTCACTTTCGGGGCACCTGTTGTTAAGGGAATCGAGCGGGTCGCCCTCTCACCGGAAAGTGCCGGTTTGATCCCAGTCTTCCACATTCCACACACTAAAGTGTCCTTGGGCAATACTGAACCACCAAATTGCCCCTGATGGCTGCCTCCTCTTGGAGAAAAGTGCTGCTCATAGACGCAGTGCATGAATGGATGAATGGCAAACAACTGTACTGTAAAGCACTTCACGTGGTCATCTAGCCTGGAAAAGCACCATATAAATACAGACCATTTACCGTTTACTCCGAAGACAAATTGCCAAACAGGATTCTATGAATGCTGTTGCTATGATGAACCTGCTATGGACCTCAGCACCTGCTGCAGCCGTGACGGTCTGTATCAGGCTGATAAAAAAAATAAAATCTAAATCATCTGATGGCGATTTTTGACCCGTGGTTTGACTCAGTTGCCGACTGCTGCTGTAGATTATTTTACAACGTAGAAGAAGATTGAAGTCAGTCCACAGAGTCAGACTTTCAGACTTGCATATTGATCGTTACAGAGGTCGCTTCTTTGATCAAATTTGTATTAATATTGAAAGTATCAAGAGTCCAAACTGCACCGAACTCAGCCCTGCACTTCCGACTAAGACCGCTAAGAATGCACGTGCCATGTGTGAAGCCGAGTACATGAAAGGACAAACAGACAGCCGTTTGTGGAATCAGTAGGTAAATGGCATTGCTGGGTGAGCTTAAGACTCAAATCCATTTGTCATTAAACACACTCAGGCATTTTTATCCCTTCAGAGTCTTCAGATAAATACTGAGCTGTAAACCGATGTACAGAATTCGTGCTTTGAATGATTTGAAGACATTTTTTTGTTTGTTTCTTTTACAGTCGTATAAATGATCTCCTCGATGGACATGCCTTCTGGTAATTTCTTATATTTGACTATTTTATCGTCTTATCATTTTGAACAATGTAGTTATCATATATCAAATATTGTATATCCCTCAAGCCTCTGTGAATTCCAGAGCACTGCTGAAAATGAGCTCCAAGCACAGTTTAGCTGAATTAACAACAGCAAATAGAATAAAAATAAGATCAGTTTTATGCACCGCAGTATTTTATACACTGGCTGTATTAATCTGTATTGGAAGAATGTTTATGTATAGGACTTGAACGACATCTGAATTACCAGCATGAATATATAGTTTGTCATTGCCATGTGTCACTGTGCCATATGTTTTTCTTAAATTGGGGATTTGATGATAACATGTCATTGTTTAGCTGATTGTGATTGTGATACCCACAATGTCCTGCTGTGTTGATCCGGCACTAGTTTTCCCTTTAGTTGTCTTGGTCCAACATATTAAACAAATTAGCTTTTACCCTATGAACTTCCTGGAACCCGTCAGGTCTTCCGGTCGTGGCCTCTTAATTAAACCCGAAGTCAGAACAGGAATGCATTAATATGGTTCATGTCTGTGGCACTGCCTCCATGAAGACCAACTCTGTTAGTCAGGCTTTAAGTAGATTTTTAATTGTTTCATACATGCTACTGTATTCTATTCTTATTGTTTGGAGTGATTTATTTCTTCTTCTTTTAGTATTTTGATATTGAATATTAGATTTTTGTCTTTCAGGATGTTATTATTTTATCTTTTTAATTTATCTTGATAATATTCTCTCTTTAATATTGTATCTTTTTCCTCTCTCATTGTCTAATAGATAAATTAGACAGTGCTTCCTCAGCTCCTGTTATTATAATTTTGCTTTGCATGTGTTAGGGTGGGGAGTGGGTATTGTTACAGCTTTTAATCTGCAAAACACTTTTTTTTTTAAAATAGTTTTTTATAAAAAATGCAAAAAAAGTCTGATTTGTCTATTGATTAAAGTTTATTTGATATTCATTTATACCTGAAGGTCGGTCAGAGCACACATGTTGCAGCTAAACAAGCATGGGTTCATGTCTCACTCTCACACCTACAATACTTCAGTTGCCACTCAGGAAGAGCCAGCATACAAATGTAGCTGTAGATGTATAGTAGAAAAACATAATCCAGGCAGCATTGCATTCCCCCTGAAACAGATTTAGCTGACACAAAATAGTTTTGCACACGCGTCACTGTTTGCATCTGTTGCCAAACAGAATTAAAATGTCACCCTGAACTGCAAAAGCATAGGGGTGTAACCACTGGAATAATTTCTTCCTCTACTCGTGTACTGTTTTCAGACATTGTCCTGCAGAGGATCTCCGTAGAACTGGGTCCGGACCTTTTTCTTTTTTCTTGTTTCACACATGCACAATGCAGCAGGAAGTTCTCCGCTCAGACACGTTCCCAACAGCAGCAAATGGGAGGGGTGAAGCAGCAGGAGGCAGGATGTAACATTATTCTGCCGCTGGGATCATGCGATTTTTGTTTATTGCACATTTACACCACTGTCAGCTCTTATCACCACAAACTCTCTTGAAACTCTCGTTGTTTTTTTAATTTATGCGTCTGGAGTGAGCGTCATCAACCCTCCCAGCTCGTGGTAAATCCAGCGGGGGAGCTACTGCTAATCTGATTTATTAAACTCGGTGCTGCTCTCACTGGACAGTTAGTCCAGAGGCCCCAGCTCATTTAAAAATGGCGTCTCATCAGACACACAAGCAGCACGGGCCTCTAAAAATCAGAAACATTAAAGTCTACGACCAACTACGTCCTTCTGAACCACATGGATAATCAGATTACAGTTGTACTCATTCATTTTTCATTATAATGCTACAAATATTATATATTTTATATTATTCAACTAGATTCATGTCGGTTCTACTTGAATACAACTGAACCGTGATCCCATACTTACGTATGGGATCACGGTGCCTTGATCTCCATCTGTACATGAGATGATGGTGACATCTCTCTCAGCACGTGTTGGGACTGCAATTAATCCTCTGGATTTCATTGTGTTCATTTGCATAAGTGATTACGTTAGTCTGCAGCACCCTTATGTTCTACCTGTGTTAATTGCTTAATGATAGCACACGGGATGTGGGACTAAAGACAAAGCTTCATTCTGAGGGGAAGCACCCTGCAGTGAGAGCAGTGTTGTCTCCAATCTAACATGGCAGGTTTTTTTTGTTTCGTTTTATTTTATTATTATTGTTACGTCTGGAGCTGAGAGCAGAACCGCCCCTCTCTGGAAGAAGCTGTTGACCCTTTGTCAGACTTTATATACAAGGTCGCTCCAGCGGCGGAGCCAAGATCAATTGCATTCATGTCATTTCCGCTGATGCTGCTGTCTTGTCGCAGGTCAGTCCTCTCACTCGAGCTGTCACCACACACTAACTCAGCTGTGTGGAGGATCCTCTCCTGCACATTCACCCACGTTATTACTCCTGGATGAATCCAATTGGTTTCTGATAACCACTGATATTTTCACCTTCACATAAACAACAGCAACATATTATGTCCCCTCTCAGTTCAGATATGTATACAGGACAAAGAGGCTGTTTCTAACTCATTTACTAATTGTGTTGCATAGGATCTCATGATAAAAGTCCACAGTTAATGAGACCCAATTGGTGTTTGTGGGCGTGGAGGGGGCTGGGAGAGCACCTCCACCTGCACCAGAGGATCAATCGGTGCAGGTGAGAGCTGTTAGCTGATTGATCCTCAGGCTTAAAAGACAGCAGCAGAGCTACACACAAGGGACATAGGCTACATGGGAAGAGATGCACGACGAGCCAGTTTATGTTTAGCTTGGACTTCATGTTTCCTCACCTGTGTTGATAAAGGGTGCTGAAAGGCACCACGTTCGTCTCTGGCTGTGTGTGGGAGACCCCGGCAGCATGGTCATTTGCCAAAGTGTTGTTTGGTGGAACTGTGTGTTGTCCTCAGAGTGCAAGTGAGCCTTGCGCTGTATGGGTAGGGTGGGATGTGCACATAGCTGTCTGCTAATGGGTAACTCAGAGTTCGAGCTGCAGTTTGAAGTGACAGTTAAGTTATATGTTTTGCTGTGTAACACATGGTTTTCTGTAAAGTTGGAGGGAGGCCTCTCAGGCATGGGAGCCAGAACCAATTGTCTCACAATATGTCTACGCAAACGAAACCTTGTAAAGCCTCTACCTTCTTTTATATTAAGTATCCAGTGACCTAGTGACAGTTATTATAGTGATTCTTCTATTATCCTTTCTACTCATTATTATTTACATCCTGGTTTAAATGAATTGGGGGACTGTTTATTTCAGTTGATTCTGATGAAAAGCACTTTGTGCATGCAATTTATTATAAAGTGCTTTGGGCTGCATTTAACATATAAAATACGCTGTAAAATGAAAATTGTCATGTTTGTTACTCCAGGCAGATATCTGTACAGTGCACCCTACCAGCAAAGCACATACAGTTGGAACAAGAATGCAACATTACAGGACACTTCCTCCACATCCATAAATGATACAACACATACAAATATAAATTACAAATTACAGATAGAAAGTGGATTAAGATGACTGACAGTATCTTGATTGAACATAAGGTTGCTTCCCCCCCTGCAATGGTAGACGATGGAGTAATTGAATAGTTTCTGAGCTAGCATTTTTCCAAAGTTATTGTATTGTACAATTGCCATTTTGACGTCAGCAGTAACCATCCTATGCTCTTAACACAGATTTAGAATTTGAATTGACATAACGCTATACTACAAATAAGACATTTAAAGTTGTTGCTTGCTGGTCAAACTTGTTGCATGTGGGCATGAGGAGTAAATCTACAAATACAAAAATACAAAATCTAAAAAAGATGGCGGCCTCTGTAGAGACGACCCCCTCCATGTAAATATGAAGAACATGAATATAAAGCACCTTTACTGGGATAAAGAAAACTACAATTCATACAATTTAGATGAAACAGACTAGTGGAAACACCATGAGGATTATTCTACATTCAATTTCTCTCAATAGTTCCCTCTCACCTAAATCTTACACACTGGACCTTTAATACTTGCCGTCACTCATGTACAGTATGTCTTTGGGTTGTAGCATTCATTTCTTTTCAAAGGGTGCGTTTCTCATTCAGGAATGATACGCTTCATTTTTATGAAATGATGTGCTCACCTGATATAAATGTGGCCACATGTGCTCGGCTCAGATCAGAGAGGTGGAACGAATCAGCGGAGACACTGAGGAACTTTATCTTCCACACATGCAGCCAGTAAATGAGAAGTCAAACATTACTCATTTGATTGAAAGTGTGTGTTTGGATTACAGGGAAATATTACCTGACCAATCTGTTTGTATTTTGCACATATTATTTGGGCTTGTGTGAAAACACTTCTCATAGAAGGAAGTTTTTTTTTTTAAACAAGATATTTCCTGTGGATTAATTTGGACTTTTCAAAGAACAGGAACGTGAAATGGGTGGAAATGCTTCTTTTAGCATGTTGAGCTGTGAAATTGTATTCAGTGCTGGGATATTAGAAAGAGGACTCTTAGTAGAGATAAAAAACAACCAACTGATCTCAGCGGGAGGTTTGTATCTTAAAACCTCAGCTGGGATCTGTGTTGATGAACAGTGGAAGCAGTTGAAACATGGAACTCATTCCTCAGAGGGTGCAGTCAGTGAGAGAGCACAGATGTGGGGAAAACCGCTACAAGCCCCCTTTCTTTCTCCCATCTTGTCCCATTGAGGATGCACACATGAGAGAACAGATACCCTGTTCTCTCTTTGTCTCTTTTTCCTCATGGTCTCTCATTTGTTTTTAACTTTTCCTGTGGTGTGTGTTTATGTTTCTCCCTGATCATATGTCAGCCAACAGAATGATGAGTGTAAATGCAGAACTGACATGTTTATTGTAAACTACTCATAAGACTATCTTTTCAGGTGGGTTTACACCACAGCTCAACTCACTGTTCATCATGGCAGCAGCACTATTGGCTGCGCTGAATTCCCTTTCTTTGCTTCTATGTAACAAACCTTGGAAAGTGCAGCAGAGCAAACTTTGTTTGGAGCCTCCGGGTTCAAGTCCGGCCTGTTATCCTCTCACTGTCTTTGCGTGACTCCATTGTCAACTGTCAAATAAAGACCCAGTGCCAAAGGTAAATTTGCCATTGTAATGGCTTGTTAGACCAGAAAGTGGCACAGCAAAGTTCTTCACAGAATATACAGAGCTAGTTCAAGGCTAAGCAGTAATCGCTATTTGCAAGGCAGAATGGTGAACTACTGTGGCTGGCAAGTAAAAGCTGATAGGCTAACCTTAAAGTCAACATGATTTAACAGTTATAGAGGAAGACACTAGCAAGCTACTTGAGGGTCGGTCACAAAGTTTATTTGCTAAATGCACATTAAATTAAAATAAAGAGACATTTAACCCTGGTCTCGTAACTCTCTCAAAACAACATAAATATTTTTATACTCCAGCATACAAGCATCAACTGAACCTGTAGGGAACGACACAGCTAATAACATATGACAGCATCCTTAATTTCTCCCTGTTAATAATCCCATAGATTATTGTTTGCTATAATTTCCCCAATAATACAACAATTTATTTGAGGCAAACAAGGCCGATGACATTCACTGAAGCCCTGCAGGTTGTGTTAACAGGTGGCGGCCGACAGACGACATCGTACATGAAAAATATTTATTTCATTGCAATTGCAGTTAACACAACACACGGGGCAGCTGGTTATTGTGCAAAGAGCAGTAAACATGCTTCTAACATATATTTTAGTCATCTATCATTGGACATAGCAGCCACCTATTTTCTGTCCTTTCCTGTATACACATGTGCAATTGCTTGAGGTTTACTCGTGCTATGTTTCCATAAAGATGACTGGAAGCACATTGTAATGCTCTAAATCAATCGTCCTGTGCAACAATGTGTTTTGGACTCTAAGCGCTTCTAAAACATGGGTGACCTACTCCTCAGGCACTGTGCCTGAACGCAGCCCGTGCAGGCACACGGAGCAGAGGAGCTGCTGCCGATCACGCAAAGCCTTCTGTGTAGACATGCTGTACTGACTGTCAAAGCTGCAACAATTCAATACCCCTTACACTGAGGGTACTGAGGTCTAAAAAAATTATTGTCACAAATTTAATCACCGATATTTATCAAAGATGAACTGTGAAAAAGTCATGAGGATGGATGAGTTCTGATTTAGTAAATTTAAAATTTCTATTTTATTTAAGAGAGAGATAAACGGCTAACAGCTCAAGCATTTTCAGCAGGAAAATGTTCGGGTCAGATGCCTTCACAACAAGACAAAATTCTCTGGAGCGTTTAGATGAGGGATTGCGGAGGCAGGACATAAATTCCATTGCAGAGATCACATGTTTTTGGTTTCAGCTCACTGACACCAGCATTTACCCGTATCACCAAAAGCTCTAGAGTCTTGTTGTCTTTCAAAGGTTGACATCTTCATCCGCACCTTCTCCATGCATAGCACCTATTTTTCATCCTGAGATATTTGCGTTCTTTTTTTCAGTTTTGCTGTCGCATGCTACAAACTTCATCAGCTTATATTATCCTGCCGTGTTCACACACAGGCTCACTCTGACACTATCCAGAGTTTTTATGAAAGCCCTGGCAAGAAAGATCCTGAAGAACATCTGCAGCAACTGACTCATGTGCCTTCTCACATACAGCTCCTCCGTTTATTCTCAGGAGATTATCTAAAGTGGACATAAGATTTAAGTTAGTTGTGGTTAACTAACATGGATCTAAAGCGATACCAGCATACCCATAAAACTGCTCTTAAATAAGAAAGGACAAAGATTATCAGAGATTGTTGGCCTGAGTAAAGCCTATCCATTTTTTATGAGAATACAATACTGTCAGCTCAATCAGCATTCGGCACAGCATGCAGGAATGCATGCTGCTGATCTCGTTGCTATTTCTGTCTTTCGCTGTGTCTAAAGCTGACTTTCTAAAGCACACCGTCTTCTGCGGTGCTGTGTGGGTCAGTCACAGTAAGAAACGAGAGAGTTCTAAGGTTTATTAAATCCAGTGACACTTCCTGAGGTCATTGTTAGATGTCAGATGTCCACGTTGGATCTTAATACATCATAAAAAAAGATTAGTGTGTTTTCTTTTGCCAGGACACTTCCAATAATAATTGTACAGAGTGTATGTGAGCATGTGTGTGTGTGTGGCGGATTTATGGAGAAGAGCAAAGCAAGAGGAAGTCAAAGAAATGGAGGAATGTCAGCCAAATAAATCTGTCTTGCTTGCAGTCTAAGGTAACTCTCATCTGAAGGACTTTTCTCCTCCTCCCTTAAATAACATCAATATACGTGGCATTAATAGACTGCAATTAAAGTCTTCATCTGAGGTAAGGGCTAAAATACTGCGAAGGCCGAAGAGGCTGTTGGAGATGTAGTGAAAAGGAATCCATGTCATTTTTTTTCTCTGAAAGTCCTTCATTGGATGCACACAGTTTGTTCTGGACACAGATGCTAATTGCATTTTAATGTGGCATTAAAAATAAACCCATAAATCAACCGGTTGCACAGTAATTGGGCTTTGGAGAGTTAGCAGCCCCTTAGGAGACATAATTCCTCTTTCAGAGGAGGGGTTGTGAACAGGACTGGGTTTCAGGACAAACATTCAGCTTTTCTATCTGACCGCTGCATTTTCATTGAGGTGCTATTCAGCATTGAGTCTCCAGCTGATGAAAGGGGGGGGGGGGGGGGGGGTATGGTAGAAAGAATCGGTGGAGAGAATCCAGGATCCTACCTGAACACACACAGTGAAAATGTTTCCATCATGGGAGAGGAACCAGGATGCCAGGAGCTGAGAATCAAAATATGGATGCAATCAGTTAAACCAACAGAACACATCCAGGTTAATCCAGGCTGATTTCATGACTCTGCGTGTGTGTGTGTGTGTCTGTTTGATTTTTCTGTTCTAACCAAACAAGGGTTTAATCACCCCTAATACAAAAAAGAATAAATACATAATTTCTTATATGTTTTGCAAGCCCACAAAGGCATTGAATGGAAACATTTGAAAACTCATCAGTGCCACAATTTAACTAAAGACCTCACAGTGAACCACTGTTTTTTCAAAAGGGGGTACCAAAAGATACCAGTATTGATGATACCCCTGATATAAGAAATAAATCAATTATCTTGACCAAGAGTTATCCCTAGCCTCTTTACACTCATTGTTTCCATTTTACAAATTACATCCATCCCTGTAACTGGAGAACACAGTGAAGTATTTAGAAGCTATTTGTTATTTGCAGGAGTTGGTGGAGGCCAAAAGAGAGATACAAGAAGAGTGTTTGACTCGACTTCAACAGATCTGTAGACACAACTCTAGATAGATGCTTGCGTTGCTCTGAGTCGGCTTATGTGTAAACATGCAACACCATTAAGCGTATGGTTGTGTTATCAGCTTGCTCTGCTGCCTCAAGGTGGCGAAAAAAATCTATTCATCAATACAATGTGTGCTGAACTTGAAAACATGGAGACTATATGTGAATCCCCGCAGAGAGGCATACATACCCGAACAATACGAAACAGGCAGCAATGCATTTCATCCATCATAGGAAAGTTGGAAGATAAGCTGTTGAAATCTTCCCGTCAGACGTGGCTGCCCTGATCTGTTGTTTTAACAGAATTAGGAGGATCTGAGGTGGATTATTGTTGGGGCTGAACCAACACCGTGTGGGACTGCCGGGCTGTGCTTCGATGTTCCATGCATTTTACACTGTTGTCAGAGTGATGTGACAGGGAATGAAAGGCTTTTCTGTGCACACAGGCTGAGACGTCGGGAGGAGGAATGTAGCATGCTATTGAACTCTGCTGGAGACACAATGATTAAGGAAAAGACGTATTACTATTCGCCCTATGAATCAGGGATTAAATAAATTCCAAACTGATTACATTTTGGGAAGAGAAACTTGTGTTGCTTTGGCGCCGTGTCAAACTAACCTTGTCATGTGACTGCTGACTGATACACTGCTTATTTGGCAGGGCTGAAATGGAACCAAGACTAATCTGACAACTAATTGCTACTTTACACCTGCACCTGCACACTGCAGGAGTTAAAGGACATTTCCAACCAAAGCTATTTGTGTTTGATATTAACACTTTGAGGCATTCTCTCCTCTTTGACTATAGCAGGTGGAAGTTACTTACTATACTGTTTGTCTGCACTGCATCAAACAAAGCCCTGTCTGTGGGTGCTTTCAAAAAATCATTCTTAGAAATGTCAAAATAAACAAGAGGGAAGTGGGACACACCCAAAGATAACAACAATTATGTATCACTTTCTAAAGATAGGCATTATATATAGTATATGAATAATGTTTAATGAACTTTATTTAATTACAATATTTCATTATGTATGAGTTAAACTATTGTGATGTTTTGCAGTGGCTTCATGAAGTATTCAAACCCCTTCAGTTTTTGCACACCTCATTCCTATGTTGCAGATTTTTTTCCCATCAACACACATTCAGTAACCTGTAATTAAGAGGTATAGAATGTTTTTAGAATGTCAGTTAGAAAAAACAAAATCCAAAAACATATTCAGACGCGTGTCTCTCCAAATGTGATCAGGTGCATCATGTTTTGCTGTAATTATCCTTGAAATGTGTCTTGGACTTGATTGGAGTCTAACTGTGGCAAATTGAAATGACTGGACATTCTAGAAAGGCTTGGATGTGTGTGATTAATCCAAACCGCTATTTCTAAGAAATTCTGGAGACTAAAGATGTGTTCAGAACAAATGCAATGTTTTTGCGCAATGACATTACATACAAAGTCAATACAATGACCAGGCTGTGGTCCCAAAGTTCATATTTATTTGCTTCAGCAATTTTTGCAGTTTTTTTTTACACTCTCGAGCAAGTAATCCACTAAAACCTGCGGGCACACTTGTGCAACTGAAAATTTGCTTTGCATCTGTTCTGAATGGCAAGACATGAATCAATGGTATATATAGTGAAGGATAATGTTCAGAAGTGAGGGAATAGGATGAATGCTGCCAAATGCACATAAAGGTCCTAGAAAAGAGCCTGCTGAAGAGAACACATGACCTAAGACTGAGGCATCGGACCACTTTTCACCACAATAGCGACCCGGAGCATACAGCCAAGATTACACTGGAGTGTTGCAGGACAACTCTCTTTACCCTCCTTGAGTGGCAGAGTAAAAGCTTAGACTCAGTCCCCTTCAAACATCTGTGGAGAGACCTGAAGATGAGAGTTCACAGATGCTTTCCATCTAGTTTGATGAGAGAAGCTGCAAAGAAAGAGTGTACAAAGATGGTACGAGCATATGAGAAGCATCAAAATGTTTATAAAAAAACATTATTTACCTCTGACTCATTGTTCACCATGGTCCACCCACACTGTTGAAATTATTGATATTTGGCTTCTCAGAACTCTTTGTTAATTAATTTATTTTAATCAGGCATAATAACAGTGTTGCATGTTTGCATGCTATTGTTCTTGGGTGGGAGATGCACAGTGAGGGTTTGAAGCTTGGCTATGTTACTGAGTATCATTTGAATCAGGAGTTCAGTGTTCTGTAGAAGATGTAGAATGAAGCCATACAGGTAATGCAGGTCTGTTAATTGGTTGTATTACTTTGTTGTCAGCCCTGCGACTGGGGGAGGGGTTGTTTTCACCTAATGTGTTTATGTGTGTTTGTGAGCATCAATGCAAAATGTCTTCTGAAAGACACCTACTGTACCACAGAGGTGTGAGAAATGTGTTAGAATAATGATAAAAGCCTGAATTTATATATAGCTCCTTTCAAGAGGACAATAGAGAGGAGAAAAAAGATACCATGTGAAAGTGTGTTCTAAAAGTGTAGCTCGGGCTTGAACACAGTTATGGCCTGACCACAGTGACTCACCTCTGACACATGCAAATGCGAGCATGCACAAAAGTACAGTGGAAAGTTTACAAAATAGTCATATAACTGAGCACATGTTCAAATGATAGACACATTTATAATACCTTTCTCATATCGAGAATATTATGCAGCATTAATCCAATCATCTGGGTTTAATTAGTACTGGGCCATACCATAGATGTAGTAAGTAATTAAAGTGGCATTAAGTAATGCAGGCAGTGAAATGAAATGTAATCAAATGAAACTGTTTCATTTGAATTACTTACTTGTGCCAAACAGATAATGCTTATGTTTTAAGGTCAGGCTCATCTAATAAATAAAAAGTATGGTGTTTCTTTGTACATGTATCATGAATAAAGAAAACGTCAGAAGAATAGTGGACGGACGGAGACATTTAAACACCTGCCACCAAACTGCCACTGTGCAAGTTCCTGCTACGATAGATGTCTCTCTCACATACACACACACACACAGACACACGAGTGCAGACAAGGTGAAAACCATGCTGTCGTGTCTGGTAACAATAGGATATAACCTTAATGGAGAACATTCTAGGGAAATGTAATGATGAGTAAATGGAGAATTTATGGAGGGTGGATGAGTGAAAAGTAGTCGTCCGTGAAAGAAAATAAGCCAAATTATGTCTGTGAGAGGAAATAAGGATGGAATCATTCGCACAGACAGAACCTTAATGTCTGTGTAATTTCCTGTCCTCGACTTATTTATGTAAAATTGAAGGAAGAACAGCAAGAACAAACTGACACAGAAAGAAGAGAGGGAGGAGAGAGAAGGGTGGTGGGAAGAGTCAAAGTGTGTTTTAAAATTCTAGTCATTTTTGTTGTCACCCCATAGCAATGTGTCACTGTCAGATGCTTTATCTGTCAGCTGCACTCTTGCCCATAGACAGCCCTGGGCCCTGTGGGAGACTTCACGGTGGCTTTTTTTTCCTTTTTCCCCATGTCTGCCCGTGGCAGGTGTGGAGTCATCACAACTCTATTAGCTTCACCACGGCAATATAAACACATTAACCTGCAACTCTGAGGAATGCGCTCATTGCCCCACTAGAGGCTAGAAAGCAGCTCTGTAGACTGGAAAAAGTGTGTCTTCTAATGGTGGCCAGCCAACATGTGCACGAGGTCAAACTTGACCCAAACAGTCCAAAAAGTACATTTACTGTGTAATTGTCTCAGCTTTGTGAGTGCAAACCTTTTCATTCACACCTGAAGACCTGGAAACATCTCAAGCTCCAGTTTCATTGGCCAGTAAAAAAATTATATCCAAATATCACATTTTAAATGATGCATTTTCTCCTGGGGTTTGTGCCCCTGTCTCTCTCTCTCTCTCTCTCTCTCTACACCCACTTCTTAATGATGATGATTATTATTACCTTATAAATAGTTATGATGATTATAATCATCATTATTACTCCTATTAACTGTTGCTGCTATTAATAATAAAATCTTAATGACCTCCCAACTCTCTCCCCCCTTTCCACCAACCTCTCGTCCCATGTATTACTCTCCTCTCCCCCAACCAGTCGGGGCAGATGACCCCCCACATTGAGTCATGCTGGAGGTTTTTCCCCTTTAAAAGGTAAAGAATGAAAGAGTTTTCTTCTTCTTTCTTACGATGCTGCATAGTTAGCACCTGGCATTAAAATGAGGGAAGCAAATGGATGTTGAACTACAGATTCACTGTTTTAAGAAAATATAATTTGTTCCTGTAATGTAAAAATCAAAGCAGATAATAGTAAGATAGCAGTGGAGCAGAGTGGATTCTGTTCTTCTACTGTAGTGGGAAAGAATGGAGAGGGTGAGACAGCCTCTGCATCTCTGGTCATCTGGAGGATGGGAATTCACTGGGTATTTGTAAACAGGAAGTAAACAAAATAAAAGAGTACTGTCTAATATGATAACACAGAGTTGCTCCTGATTTGTGGTCATGTTGTTTTGAAGCCATATCAGAGAGGGGAATGACAGCTTATTTTATTCTTTGTGAGCTATCAAGCCAGTGCTTTGTGTTAACCAGTAAAACACATTCCTACAGTGCCCTATGGTATATTTAAGAAAAAATAAATACATTTCAGCAAGAGTATTTTCACTGCAACTAAAATAAATAAATGGCTTTTAACAGAAAATGAATGGTAAAGGCCTGAATCATGGCCTAGAACAAATAAGTGCTTCACCTGCTACCCAACTAAAACATACACGGAATGCTAATTTGTACTCACAAGTCAATTAACCGTGTTCAAAGGAGATGGAGAACAGACGAGGAGTAGTGGTGAAAGGCTGTGGGTGGATTTCAGGCTCTGGAACAGTCCAGCGTGGTGCTCTGGCTGCTGACAACAGTTCAGACTGAGTTCAGAGAGAGTTAACTGTTCCTCTCTGTGCCATCAATTCAACTATCCACCCACTCAGTCACTTCAATCGACCAAGATCGCCAAACGCTACCACACAGAGCTACGCCAATGTTGCTAGTGTGCTAATCCACGAAGCAAGAGTATCGTCCTATCACAGTAATTTGTGTGTTATCATTTTAATCATAGTCATAGCTTTTATGCAATTAGTGCAGCGTTTAAGACACTGTCTTTAATAAAACAAACAAGATGTTCTGCTTCTGCTTTGCATATGAAGCCTGCATCTTCACTATGTGGTGTCACCTCTGCAACTTGGCTAAAAGTGGGATTACAATAATGCAAAACAATATACCTGTGCTAATGAGAATGTAATTCCTGGGAGATCCGGTGCACAACTGACCTCAACAATGAAACTGCTTTTGGCTGGTAGTCATAGTGGAGCTGTGCCCAGGTCTACTCCCTGCTTCCGTGTCTGTTTTTAGTCGCCTATATCAAGACCTTTAACCATACAATGTGAAATTCCAGGCACTCTAAAGCACAAAATAACAAAAGCCTTTGTTAAATAAAACATGGCAACACTAATCCACAACAATTCTGAAAGTTCCCTCTTAAAAAATTTAAAGTTATGGTTATAAAATGCTACATGAACCATTGTTCATCTAGATCCCCTTCCTGTGGGTCTCTCCAGTCTTGTGTGATTCTCAGGGCCATTCAGAACCAAACCTGGATGTGGCCTGTATTAGATAAGTCACCAGTATGGACTTCTCTATGCCTCCAGTATCAAGTATTAAGTAGAGCAGGACCACTCTCTGCTGTGAGAGCTTGTGAGGCTGTGTTAGAAAAAGATGAAATCCCCCTTCACTCTCCCCACCAGTGGCATCTTTCAACAAAGGGCCAGCATAATAGGGAGCCACAGCTCTCACCCCTCTCTGCGGGCATTTCCATCAGCATCCTGATAGAGAGGCCTATTGGTGGATGTCTGACTGGCTCACCACGGGAGGTTTGTCCACCTCCCTTGCTGTCCTAACTAATCCCTAACAATGTCGTAACAACTAGTGAGAGGACCAATCAGAAGATGGCTGGCAGGTCCTCGAAATCCTCCCGGGTCAGAGATAATTAGCCTGTAGATTTCTCTTTCTATGCACTGTCTGAGAACAGCACCTTTGCTGGGTCTCAGTGGAATTATGGAGGTGGAGAATGGTGAGGGTCAGCTCCTTGTGTCCGGGCATTCAGGCCTCTCCATGAGATCAAATGTGGGCCTCCTCCCCTCTCTTTTCACCCCTGAGAATCCTGTAAGTCTGCCTGATTTGACAAAGATTAAAAGCTCTGCAGCTCTGAACAAGCAAAGCTTCTATTAACTGTCGATTTAACTACCATCCATTCTCACTTATGTTCCGTTAACGTGTATTGTTTTGAAAAATCCAAATACAAAGTTGTTCAATCAGAGAGGGGGCTGCCTTGTGAGTACAGCTTTGGGTTGACTAAGACATTCTCCAGCTTTTTTCAATTGCACTGCTAACACAACAATGGAGTTTATTAGCATAGATGCCCATTGACGTAAGGACACTAGCTTTCAGCCTTGGGCAAGTCAACTCATTTCACCTCTTACCAGAATGATCACTTTTGCTAAGTTTACTTGTCAACACTACTCCATTTTCAAGCTCCTAACATGGAGACTTTTGCTGCTGGCCCCGTTTTAGTAAGGGTCGGGGTTGTGTTTTGTTTGGAGGGGTATAGAAGCAGAGTCTTTTTGAACCAATGCTGTAGACACCCATGTTTGATTTCTGATTTGGAGTTATTAGTCTCCATGAGACTCTACTCTGCTGGATGTTAGTGTTAGCTGTCTGCAACAGTTGCACTTTGTCATTAGTACAAGAACAGAAAACTTATTTTAGAACATAGCTTCTAACCCCCTTGTAATACTTGTAACCCCCTCCATCATATCTATCTAATCATATCGATTAGTTCAGTTATTCTTTCCTCTTTAACTGCCATTTCGCCTTCTCTCACACTTCATTATTTCAGGTCCAACTACTGCTTTCAGTATTTCAACCATTCAAATGTTCCTTGTGCATTTTTTGGTTTCATTAATTTTAGACATACAGACAGTTTTTCAAAGACTTGAGCACAATGCTTACTCAGAATTTTGCTCGATGACAATCCTTCCCACAGACAGTGATTCATCCATTTATATTCTGTGTGTAGTGTTGTTGAGTACCTCTTCAAAGTTTATTATTAGTAAAATGTACTTTTATTATTATTATCAGTCCTGTGTAGGCAAGTAGCACTAAGGGGAAAGTTATTGAAGCTATTGTACATTACCATCATTGATATTACCCAACTCCAAGCCCCTTCCTCCATTCCCCACCCATTCAAGAATCACATTAAGGATGCGGAGAGCTGCTTTATTGCTTTTAGCTTTTCAATTAGCCTGGATAATTTGTGTCCACCTCCTTTAGATTAGATTTTAAATGGGAAACATGTTGTGCCATTAATTATCACAATTCCTATTTCATGGACAAAGCTCTTTAACTCAACTGAAAAGAGAAGAAAGGCGATGCAAAAGATGGAGAGGAGAGAAAAATGCAAATTTGATGAACAGCACGGGAGACTGCTGGGTAGTGGACAGGCTAAGTGATTAGCTCAGTAACAGCGAGAAGGGCTGTGACAGTGATATGGCCATTTTAAGACTACATTGTTTAGTCCAGCGGGGGCTGTCCATCAGACTACCTGATACGCTAATGTTTTCCATGTTGTGCTGAGATTCGGGTTCATATACAGTGCGTGTGTTTGGTTCTGACCTGAGGTGAGATTGGTGAGCTACGGAGGATGTAGGTTTGTTTTTGCCTTTGTCCAGCACCACAGCACCCCTCCCCTTCCCACCCAGCTCTGAACACTTCACTCCTAGTCAGCTCGAAAAGTGGGTCAGGCCTCTGTGTAGCTTCTGCCGCTGCTGCAGTTTGTCTACAGCACTGCTGTTGCCTCTGGAATCCGTGTACAGGAGGACGTGCTTCTGCTGCATGATAGACCTGAGGTACTGCAGGCGCTCACAGCAGCAGACTCAGCGCTGTGGATATACATAAATACACATTGTATGTAATTGTACTTTGCGTTGAAAATAAAATCTTAAAATCAAGTTTCTTCATAGCGCAATCGAGATGTACCCAGCTTCAGTGGAGCTACAGAACTAAAACCTCACTACCATAATGTCTTTAGCTGTCATGAAAAACATAAGCTCGGCTCCTAGAGCTTTCTTGTTGCCTGAATAAATTTAAGTAGGATGAATATGTCACTTGCTGCTGATCGGTCAGGACAGTCAGCAGCAAGTGTTGTGGCTGTATAATGTGCAAATTAGTGAGCATTTGTGCTGATTGTTTGATTTTGTTACCTGATCAATGACCTTATCTGATCAATGAACCACATAACGATCAGTATGGAAGAAAAGCACTGCGGTTCGATACCCAGCTGTAGAAACACGCCACAGAAAAATTCCAGAAATTGTCTAAAGGTCTTCACGGTTTTAGCTGATATTGTGAGTATTCACAAACAAATTGACAATCAATTAAAATACCACAGACCACACAGAGAGTGTGAGCATAAGATACAACAGAATTCTTCCAGGTCAACCCAGAGTTGACTTTGAGTTCAGATTATATATGTTGGCATTATAAACCTGGTAAAGTCTATTTTGTAATGCTGCAATCGCAGATCCTAGCATTAGAGTAAATCTGAGATCCAAACACTACACTGCAACATACGTCTGCATATACATGTGCATATGTGCCGATGATATCTACATGCTGTGTGCACGGAGTTCCTCTAGAGTCCCGGGCTGCTTAACATGTGATAATGACCCCGCCGGCAGAATTGAAATCAGATCACTGTGCTCCCTCGGGACACGCCGCATGTGTCTCTCATGTCAAGAAGAAGCCAGAAGCTGCTTCCTGCTGCAGGAGGGGGGAGCTGGCGGGAAGTAGCGCAGGAGCTTTTAAAAGAGGCAGGAGCTCTATTAGCTGCGAGGTGTTTTTAACCCACCTCTGAGGAAGGGACTCGCGCATGTTTCGGTTTGACAGGCAGATGCGATGGTAAACCTCACGAGCCAGAGCAGGCTGACAGTGTGTGGCACGCACATGCCAACCACCTCGGAATTAATGGTTTGAACTGCACTCAAGGGCACAGTTATTGCAGCACTTCTTTGTTCTGCTTGATTGCATATTTGACTGAAACTACATTATAATAAATCTTCTGTGGCATTTTCAGTTATTTTTAATGAATTCCACTTTGTTCAATAAACAGAAAAGGCTATTAGAAACATTAAAACATCCCTTTTGTTTTAGACAACATTATTATTATACTGTAATATTAGCTATTCCAATTTCTTAACAGAGCAGCCTCTATTTTAAAAGTGCTGCAGTCTCAAAAGAAAACACACCCTCAGGGTTTTTTATTTCACATCTCCACAATTCCAGCACTCTGACCTAATTGTAACCTGTTTTTCACCCAGAGATATTTGAGCATTTCCTCCAATGGCTTTTGAAGTGGCAGCAATATAAAGCTGTTAACTGATATATTCAGATAAGTAAATACCTCTACAGAATCCAAAAATGCAATATGTAATGAAGGTCTTACACTTTAAAGTCCTCATTTCTATACCTGGAGGCATATGCTAACTACATTATCACCTTAATAACAGTACTTAATTCTGTTTGAAGATTTAAAAATCTCCAGGTGCAGTCAGTTTGATGTCATACTGAGTTCATTTAGCTCGGCTCTATTGAAAAGGGGCTAGAGGAAGAACAAGCCAGAAACAAGACCAAACCATTACAAGCTACAATTTGAAATCGCTAACAAATACCTGAAACAGGCGAGGGTATCTCACAAAGACAGAAAGACAAGAAGTACAAATGCTTATGTAACAGTACAGCCAGTGGAAAGTAGTTATAGATGACATTTTAATTGGCTAAATATACAATGAATATTAGCACTTCCATTGGATATTTTTTGAAGGAAATATACAGTATAATGTATTTTTAAAATGCTATTTCAGCTCCATAACCTAATCTAGCAGGATCTGTGTCATGGGATTCAGGATGAAATATAGAACAGCATTAACATTACACAAAATCAAAGGTAGCAGAGGTGATAACTGGTCAAATAATAATGCTTGATCAATGAGATTAGTGTAAAACATTCTGCAAAACACATGTTACAAACTATCAGACTGAAAACTGCACTATTCAAAAGTTCCATGATCTATGATACAGTTCTCGCCTGGACGAGTTGGCATGGAATGACCCACATAAGTGTGTTACACGAATAATAAATATAATGTAATTGAACATTTACATTAAGATATTTCAAAGACCACGATTTTAGATTCTTCCCCGGTTCCCTGTTATAAAGGTAGAGTCTCTGAGCTCTGATGACATTATCAGAGCTGTTATCTCCGACCTGACACAGCTCCTCCACAGCCACTGACTCTCCATCAGGAATGAAAATCATATGACCTTATCTTAAGACAAGCACACAATAGCTGCTGAGTACACTACCTATCATACCACTATAATTATTATGCATCATTTATTTAGAGCGGTGCTTCAACCCATTCGGGTCAAGAGACAGCAGCTCAAAACTTATAAATTATAGTTGAATGCAAATAGCTGGACTTGCACACTTGCAGGCACATTTTAGAGGCGCAACACAAGTATTCAGAGGTGCACTATATAGGGGCCTTCACACAGGGTTGGTTGGCTGCAGGGTTCACCAGATCCTGGGCTCTGTTACACTACGTCAAGCAGAAAACCTTGCCAATGTCGATGACAGCAGGAGCTGTGCCCATTGAAATTAGAGATGTTTGAATTCCTGTGTCACCTAACACATTTTACTCCCACCCTTTCATAGTTGACATGACGTGAGCCCGTGACTGAAGCTGTTGAACTTTCAGTCCTCAAGTCCAGAATGTTTCTTGGGATAATCAGCTGATCGAACCCACAGTGGCCGAACCCATGGAGCATGAAAACAAACTACAGAAGTAGGTGCATGTTTGAACGGACCACAAACACACACCTGTACAACTCCCCTGCATACACTTGCTTTAGAGACATTAGACCAATTGAATCAGTCTTAACAGCCCCTACACTCCCATCTAGAGCTTAAGCAATTTAATCTATGTTTTGCACCTTTTGTAATTCCGCCTTCACTCAAACACCCCAAGATACTTGTAATTACTGACAATAATTGGGTTTGTGTCGCAGCTTGGGCTGGACGGGACTCGGATTCGAGTGCATTTGTTGTGCTCGTTTGGCAGGATGACAGTGATCCAAAGCTGCAAAGACAACAAGCGCGGCGCCTATTTAAATGTTTGGTGAAATCAAATTAAATGTGACACAAGGAGAGAAAAGGGGAGTGGACCCCACAGCCTCGATGTGGCGTGGTTGTAATTGACTAGTGTGTGACTGAAACACCATTAATATACAACAGTGTTTGTGACAGCATTGTAACGTGTAGCTTCATGCTCCCATCAGTCAGGAGGGTTCAACGGTTCCTCTGTGCTCTGATTGCAAAAGTTTAGCATAGGACATTCACCACTGGCAGAGTATTTTATTATTTACATGATGTGTATCAGTCAGAAATAGCTTATAGGAGTAAAGTACAATGCATCACTTTTAATTTCCTAGCATTAGAAGCATAGCGAACAGGTAGTTCCCGATCGAATGATTTCTGATCTGATTCCCAAAATCCGAATGGGGAAAGTGCAACATTTCCAGACAATAAGCCGCGAACTGCTCAGGTGAAAACTGCAAAATAGGGAAAGTGTAAAGCATTAACTTGAGCAGGCAGCTCCCTGGTGTAATACAAAGTAAATGTGTGAGGGCGTAAAGCCGAATTTTGTGCCCAGCAGGACCACAGCCCTTGTAAGTACAGGTTTAAAAAAAAAAACACTATGAGCTTCGTATCTGGCCTTGTCATTGTTTACACCTACATTTACAGTATGTTTGAGAGGCTCCGCTCCGCTGCTACAACATCTCTTGGATCGCTGCCTAGACTGCACAAAGGGTTTCAGCGGTTGGGGAAGCGCAGTGCTGCCGAGTCTGTTGGGAGCGCAGGCAGGGCCACGGGTCGAGGCCTTGGCTGACCACTGCACTGCTCCCAGCATCCTCCCGACTTATCCAGCTGTACAAATGAGCGCCAGAGCAGTACTGCCAATGACCAGGCCAAATCACACACATGCGACCGAGGCAGCGTCCCTACACCTGTTGTGGTCAGTGTGTTTACTTTCAGGCTTTGTCATGGCCAGTTCCCTCTGCCATGTGTCCGTGTGATGTGGTGTTGCAGACACCATCCTCCGGAGCCATCTGTTTGGCCTTGGCCAGCTGGAGGCTCAGGTTCACAAATCTCTGTCTCATTCCCTGCACCTCTGTTGGCTTTATAGAGAGCAGGAGCCGATCAATGAGGGAAACCTGGAAGTCCAGTAGGAATGGATTCCATGGCTTGTATCCAGCAGTCATACCTGAGCTTTTGTGCTCATGTGGTCCCACATCCAACCTGACACCCTGCAGCAAAACCACCAGTACCTACAATTGTGCGTTTGGTGTCTGGAACACATAAACCATTAAATGGTCTGTCTGCTGAATTAGCCTTTGTTGCTCTTTTTAAATCTCTGCACAAAAATGAAGAGTGGTACCTTTAGCAGTCAGTTATAATTAATTTGATTTACTGGTTTAATGAATCAAACCTTTTTATTATAGAGATAATTTGTTATTTTGTAACACTTTTTAACTGGATTATTACACAATATATATTATTTATATATCAGGGACACAATTATATAGAATATTGGAGTCATACAGTCATATAAGCCACAATATAAATATGTAAAAAAAATAATTGAAATCTAATTTAGCTGCTTAATATCTGATGTTCTCCTTTTTGTTTCATATACACTTTCAAACAACACTTTGTCGACATTATTCTAAGAGGATTTGGTCAGGGTTAAGTTTGAATAATATATTAATTGAGTGAAGCCCTTTGAGCTAATGCAAAGTCAAATACCTTAATGACTTTTTTCTCCCCAATGTGAAGATATGAAATAAAAGCCAGAGATTATGTTGCGTCAATATGCTCTCAGAAATTTACCCTGGGTCTGCAGCTGCCTGCACACATCACAGACATCTTAACCAAGTAATAATAATAACCATACAATCATAATAATGCCATGCTAACATTTCAACATAAAAACTAAATTATTAGAAAAAAATAAAATGACTTCATTTCCTTCATTATGGGAGACCATCTGGTATTTTTTAAATAAATGCATGTTAGCTTTAATTAAAACATAAAGCCATCATTTTAAACTACCGAGCGGTATTTTTTATTTGCTGTGTTTTAATATTACATTATATTCATTATCTATTCACAATATTTAGGAGCAGCATGTTCTCTCTTACATTCTCACTCGTATCTCCCCCAGCGCACTTCCTCAACTAGCAAACCTTTGAGATCCTTCTCTGTGATCCTTGAGGACTAACAAGTCTTTGGGCCTGTCATATTTAGTCCATATCCCACGGGGCCTGGTATTTTTTGCCATGTTCTTCCTCGACGTAAGGTATTAATCCTCATTAGGCTATGGTAAGGCTCTCATTGACTGCTCCGAGGTCTTTGAACCTGGCGGGTTTGCCTTCTGTTTTCCGAGTTGTGAATAGCGGCCCAGTTCTGTCCAGGGAGAGCCGCAGCTACCCCGAGGAGAACATGAGGAGCTGAGGAAACTGGAAGCACGCTGTTTCCACTGAGGACGTCTGATCTGTATTACTGTGCTGGTTTTCTCTTCAATCTGTTCAAATGGTGATTTAGTCCACGTCCGCCATTACTTTTGTTGCTTGTTTTAACACGGTATACAAGCACAGGTTATCCTGCCAGTCATTAAATTTAGATTCTAGGGTCACTGGTGTCATAGGATGGAGATAAAAGATACATTATATTAGTAATAATATCAATTCATATATTAAAATAGTAGTATAATATGAACCATGGTCCTCATCTTATTTTGTTTAAGGCTAGAGGAAGGATTTTCAAAACTGGAAACTTTTTTTTTTCCCTGAAGAGAATCAGTCTTACAGTGTTTCTGAAGGTTGTTACTGATAGCAGGGATCCACTTTTTAGAAATGCATAAAATTGACTCTGTTTATGATTTTTCTGACGAGCCATCTCTTGTGGTCATGAGAACAATGGCTGCCCTCTCTGGGAAGCAGAAGAAGGAACATAATGTTAAAGTTAAAGCGTTTCAGGAGGTCACGGCAGGGTTTTTGGCACCAAATTTGAGATTTTCATTTGGCTCCTGCCAACATGTTGTTTGTCTACCAAAACAATTGGATGTAAAAGTGAGTTGTCAGTTTTTGTTTATTTTCTAGCTTTTTTAGGCTTCTTCTCACAGTCATCAGTGAGTGCAGTTTGCTTAGTGTAACTGATTCTGACAGTGAGATGTGGTTGAAAGCCCAGAAAAAGCTGTGTCATGCCACAAGGAAATTATGCCATCAAATTTGAAAATACATTGGTCGCTCCCCTTCCACAACATAGCTGAGATGGCTCAAGTTCTCAATGCATGATGGAAATGATTATTTTCATTGTCATTGCTCCTCAAACAGTTCTACAGTGTACTGTAGAACTGTTTGTGTGCTGGACAATGTGTGCAGAGCTTTTTCCATGCAGTCTATGGTGCAGAGTGAAGTTACCTACCTGCTTAATCCACAATAAACATTTTATAGTCAATGTTTTTGTCATAAAATCAAACTGGATTCGATTAATTACTGTTCATGTGTGTGGTTTATATATAAGTTCAATTTACTGAACTGGTGTTATTTTATCATACAATACATGTCGGCTATTTCAGAGGTCTGTTAAATAATTCAGACATCTTCAGACCCAAGTTCTCAACTTTTCAAAATACAAGCTCTATAATTCTGCTCAATATAAAGCATCACAGCAACAAAATAAACCATTGTGATCAGTACCTGCAGTGAGTCTGTCAGTCTGTTATGGTGAAATAAAAATAATCACATTGTTAAAATGATCTGGTGGAGATTATGACCCGTGGTTTGACCCAGTTTCTCATCACTGCTGTAGTTATTCCGAGGACATTAAAGAAGACATGTCTAACTCAGTTGTTGCAGTGTGTCTTCAGTCTGTGGACTGACTGTGACACAGTGTCGAACTTCTTTCCCTTTAGTTTCTATGAACATTGAACGTATTGCATGTCCAAATCACACCAAACTCTGCACTGCACTTCAAGCGTGAAGTCAATAGGATGAATGATTTGCAAGATATTGGCTTCATATAGACAGATGTGGAATCGGTAGATCGATTTCAAGACACAGCCTACATGACATGAAAGTGTGGAGGGAGCTAACCTCTTTATTCTTAATGTAACCAAATACAACTGTCAGTTTTAGTGTAAGACAGAAAGTTTTTATTAAGGAATCTACTCGTGTTCCATGCTCAGAAGAATCTCATCCTGTGTAATATGGGTCCCCTAAGAACATGAGGAAGGTGGTGTATATGATCTATAAAATAATATTGTGATTACCAGCGGGAACTTGTCTCTTTATTCAGCTGCATATTCTTGCTCCATTACTTTTAACGTTCAGACTGTAAGAAAAAAAGCAAATACTTAGATTGCAAAAAAAGAAGTTGGAATATGAACGCATTCACAAACCAGCCTACCATGCTCATGGTCATGAAGTGAAAGAGAATATGGAGATTTCTATAAATGAAAGGTGACACCAGTCTGTAATGAGTTAGAGGTGATGAGTAATAAATAACTGCCAGTGTCCAATTTCCCAAACAAGGTTATATGGTGGCATTATGTGAGAAGTGATGGCTGGGCTTTATTTCAAGCCAGCGCATGACTGATATGCATGGCTTACTTCTGTAATTGTCTAGGTGCGTTGGACCCAAAGACGGACAGCAATCTTTTCGGCTAGTAATGTAGTATGTGCTAAAATGGCATCAGAAGTGAATTATCACTTCGCTCACTGGCACAGGGATTCAGCGCCTCTAGAGATGAAAATCACAGTCACTTCACCTCTGATGCATCACAGAAGACTAAGTAGTACAGACGTATCATACATTTGCAGTATGTAGGGTAGCAGCCTAGCACAGAGTGAGGCGCCCTACTGAGTGGACTGACCGTCCTGTAAGAAGAAGGTCGCCCTGACCACTCTCGGGAGATGGACACAGGACCGTGTGCCTCAGAGGGACCTGCGAATGAGCAAGTCCCTAATTACACGCTGCAGTAATGGCATTGGAAGCCCTCTAAAGGCCAGCATGGGTGTCATCACTTTTACAGTGGCTCTTTTGAAACAAGTGTAAACAGTAACGTTACGCAGGCTATTAAACACCCGTTAGGCCCTAGTATGCTACAAATAAACTAATGATACAAATAATAGTAATATTCATGATAATGAATGATTTAATGATTTTTTTAAATTGCGGTTTTAAAAATGTTCAAGACTTTTGTATATAGGTTAAAAACTGATGAAAGCAAATATAAAATAGACATCATTAATCACACATTAAAGCAGTAGTTTGTAGGATGTGTATTCAAACTCCTCAAAAAAAAGTTCTCTTCTGAATGTTCAAAGCCTGTTCTGAATGATCTCAATTTTTATTGTCGCAACCTTTTCCAACCTGTGTGTGGTGGTTTGGTTCCAAGTCCACTGCAGGCAATTGGAAACATGAAGCGATCAGAAAAACACAATATCATAAATCCACACATTCCTTACCTTTATCCATCCCAGATAGTGTTAAGGAATCCTCTATTTGGGGATTTGTAGTACTTCAATTATAAAGGCAACATCTCTCATACACAGCCAACAGCAGATGATGTCTGTTTTAATTTTAATTCACTTTGGACATGTTGAAGATCAAAGGATGATCAAATAAAATAGGCCTAACACTTATTTTTTCAGACACAATTCTCAAATGTAATCAGAGCAACCTCTATGCTGTTGGTGATCACAGCAACGTGTCTTGTTTTGTAATTTGATGCAGAGCCCAAGGTGTCGCTTTGACGAGACTTGTTACAAAGAGGATGACGTGTGCAACATTTTCCTCGGTTACGTAAATCCTAAGAGAAGTTTCAATTAGCTTTACAGTGCAAAGAAATCATTCCTGTTCCTGCCTTCAGGTAGGGGAGTGAACAGAGTGAAGATAAGGCCTCGTGTTAGGACTTCTTACTAAGTGATTAAAATTAACGAGTATTTCTCATTGATCTTTACTCTGTCTGGCTTGCATTAAAGAAAAACCCCTTTTTGTCTGACATGATAAGATGTCAGCTGGTCAAATAAAAGAAATTTGTATGGGTGTGATTTCACTGACGAGAGTGACAAAAATACTGAGGAACAAAAGATCGCTGAGCAGTTGACCTGCTCTGAGCAGGTGAGCAGCCGGCAGCAGGAAACACTGTTCCATGAGGAAATCAGTTTTCAGTTTTGCAGTTTTCATGGCACTTCATGAAAATGGAGCCCAGGGATTGGGTAAACAGCCTTTTGCAATTGACTTTCTCCTGCAGGGGCAAAATAAAGTTGCAATGTAATGAAAACCATGTCACAATTTTACCTAATAATAACCTAATAGTTATTTGGTATTAGAATTTAACACAATATTTGCATTTTCCAAGTATGCTTTTCTAGAAATGTACAATACAACACATTTCACAAGAATGTTGGTCTCACGTTTGAAATTAATATTTTGACTAAAAATGATTCAGTGTCTGTGACAATGTCAGGCAGGGGATGGCTTATACTTTTTTACTAATCCTCCAATGGTTGAATCTTTTGTAAATATTCCACAACTATTCGTACTGGGAGAGGATTAATTAATTAATAGTTTTTTTTGTAGTTTGTCCTGACTCTTGTTGAGGGTTAAGGACAGAGGATGTCACACCTTTTAAGCCATATGAGAGAAATAATAATTTGATTCACGACTGATCTTTTTTAGGGCTTTTCTTTTTCACTCCTAATAGCTTCTTATTGGTTTCAGTTATTAGCATCGGACAGAAGCTAATAGGATTTAAGACGATGCTTCCAGTTTTAGCTCAGCTGAATGTCAGGGATGATTTGGGGGATGTGACCATTATGCCTTAATTGAGGCATATTTTCAATGATGTAATTTTTTTCTGAGGTCCCTCCTGGTGTGCTGCAATTGTTCTGCCTTCTGGAACCTCACTTCAGTGGAGTTAATACCGTGTATAGCCATTTTGTTGATTAGGTGACTCGGGTTTGGGGGGTGGGTGGTTGTGAACAGTAGGTCTCCCTCCCTTATTACAGTGGGAGGTTGGGATTAGAGCACATAATAATGAACAACGTTCAGACAAACTCATTAGTACAGTCAGACACTGTAAGTGCACCACCATTGTCTGCAAAAAATCATTAGGAATATAAATTAAAAAAATAAGGAATGCATAAACAGTTCTCTGATTGCTTTCCTCTAACATTGAAGGGCTCAATGACCAATTCAAAAAAAATCTATGCAGCAGAAACAGATGGAATCTTTTTTATTCCATACATTGATCTTGCTTGTCAAAACTTAATGCCTTTATGACCCACAATGCAGCTTGATTGTCACACCCGAGTTGACTGCGTTCCAGTTCAACAAGAAGGACATTTTATTTATCTCTCTAGAAGGTCAAGACTTTATCCAGAGTTTCTCTAGCCGGCTCCCTACAATGACCTCTGGAGACCTCTGTCCGAATTAACCAATAAAACAGCAGGACATCCCCCACACGATGAAGAGAGAGAGTTACGTTACATTCTACCTTTGCATGCTGTGCTTCGCTCGCCTGAACGCTCTGGAGATTTCTGGGTTGAGGAGAGAATCCCCTGCTGTGTTGTTCATGTCCGAAAACTGGCTTCACTGAACTGCCATTTTGGATTTTCAAGACTACAAGGTTCTTCCAAGTCTAACTTCTGTGGGCTTTCCAGTGGAAATTGCAAATGGGATCTCAGAAATTCCAAAATCCCAGTTCAAATATAACCAAGAGATTTGGATGTTTTATGCTAATACATAAGATAAAGAGGACTGAAAATAATGAAATAAGAAAGAATAATACATAAATCTGATAAGAGTATGAGATGGTGTACAAAACTATGGCTGAGAGCAAACAAGACTCCTCGAGCAGACAAAAGCAAATAAAGAAAACATCTCGAACATTAATAACACTAAGACACCATTATGAATCAGCCCTGCATATTGCCAATATATTCTGCAAATACAGAAACTCCCAAGGGAATACATTTGAACAATATGAAATTAAATTTATGAGGTAATAGGAAGGTAAATTGTATGGATACATCAAATAAAGATGTAACATTCTAACAACAGTGGCTTTGTGATTCAGAAATTAGGAGTGGGGACGTAATGAGTTAAAAACTGTCACCTTTATAGACTAAAAGTCACATATCCTCATAATGTATTAGTGTGTATACAGGCAGTGTTCCAGATTACTGAAATCCCTATTCCATAAACTAGAAACTAGACCACTCTAAAGTGGCACAAATAAAAGATTTCCTCTATAACATTCTTCAGACAAACAAAAGCAGTAAAATTTAGAAATGAAATAAATCACAAATAAACAATAATCCTACCATAATGAAAGTCATGTCATACTAACTGTGAGGCTCTTATGAACCCTTCCTAAAATAATTTTCTTTTCTTAGGTACTGACACTGAATGAATGATTTCATTGTGCTTGGTGGGATTCCTGACTCGTCTGTCACACACTGACAATTAGTGGCAATTACAGGGCGCTGGTCTAATTAGGCTGTCAGTGAGCATATATATTCAAATGAAGCGGCATCCATGGTTTGCCAAATGACAGGCTGTTGTGTGATTTTCCAGTGGTTTGACACAGTGTGTGCAGCGCAGACCACCTGGAAGGCTGCAGACTGGACCTCTTTTGTATCTGTCTGTCTCGGCTCTCTGAAGCAGAGGACTGTGAGTGATCGGTTCTGATCAAGTGTGCATTTTAGACATCGCCACAAAGACATATTCTGACCCATACAAAACAAAACACACAAGACACACAACTAGAATAGACCTAGTATATGGCTGGATATAAGTCTGTGGAACCACTCTACTGCATTAAAGCGAAGCTGAAACACTAATGCAGCACCCACATGTATGCATTTCTTAATGATGGACATGCTTGACAAATGACCTTTTCCAGATGTATCTATATATATGCATATGTACAGAAAGGTATTTAAAGCCACAGTCATTTTGAGCTGTGGCTCAGGGCTGAAAGAACTTTCAGTCCTTCTCTTCCGAAGAGTATATTCAAGAATACCTTCCAGCAGATACAGGTTTATCACGTCCGTACACATGTACATCAGTATTCACCTGCATAACATCCTATAAATCTGTGCATACGTTACTCTGAAGTGCCTGCAGTCAGGTGTTCAACTTTCTTACGTGTGCAATGCTCATACATAAAAATGTGACTTTATATAACAGAAATGAGGAAGCTTATAATTATACTATTCTCATCAATTAAAAAAAGTCATACAAAGTATGCCTGCAGTGGGATGATAAATTCAATCCATTTATCCAAATTTGGTAGAATTTCTCCTAGAACAGGTCTGTTCTTCATTGTTAATATAAATCATTTCATACAAACCCTCCACTCTTGGTGATATTAGATATAACTACTTTCTAGTTACGGTCAATATTTGACTTGCTGCCAAAATAGTCTGTAAGCTGAGGGGTAGTTTTGAATCCAATGCACAATGATCTGTGGATATCATTCCCATATAAACTCAGATTTGGACAGTCCCAGAACATATGGAAGTGGTCTGCCTCAATCAAACTACATTGTCTAAACATCAAACTGCATGGTATATTATATTTTTTCAGGTGTGTGATTTTAAATGATCTTATATTTTTCCAGCAGTATTCTAATTAAAATTCGTAAATACCCCTAAAGCATCATCTGAAATCCATATTCCTATTTCTTTTTTTCATTTCTATAATGTTCAAGGTGTTTTGTTCATTTATATACATTGATCTATCATTAATAAAAGTAAAGGGCAATTTCAGAATTCTCAAGCGCTATGGGCTGAGAAAAGCTGTTGACACAAATAGCAAGTCCTCCGTATGCCAGACTGTATCATTTTTATTTGGCATTTGCCATCTATTCAGTCTTCGAAGGCCCCGAATGAGGGGCTACATTATCTGTGGCCCCTGAACTGACACACTGATAATGTCAGCTCTGATTGCCAACTTCTGTCACGTAGATAAACAATTGTTACGGTAAATGGACATTTTCTAGACTTATCGACCACTCAAAGCGCTTAACAAGTCACATTCACACAAACGTTTATACTTTTTCTGAAATGCCAATTTGGGGATTCAATATCTTGCCCAAAAACACTTTGTATTTTAGTCTGAAGGAGATGGGAATCAAACCACAGGATGACCCTCTCTACCTCCCTACCACAGCCACCCATCTTATAAAAAATACTACATAGAGTAAATAACTCTATGCTTTCAATCTTTCCATTGGTCATGTGATGTTAACATTTTACCAAACAACATATATGTTGATGTGGGAACACATCATTTACCACAGTGTGTAAGATTCAGGTGAAACTACTGGCAGAAATTTAATGTAGAATAATCCTCATGATGTTTTCACTAGTTTCATCTAAATTGTATGAATTGTAGTTTTCTTTACTCCAGAAAAAACCCATTATATTTAAATACTTTATATTTACATTAAGGGGACCCTCTCTACGGAGGCCACCATGTTTTTTACATTAGTCCAGACTGGACAAACTAAACACCTTTTAAGTTTTTATGACAACTGAAGCTACCACAGGTTCTTTTTCATGTTTGGAAGGAGAGGGTGAGGTGAGGGGTGTTCAGCTGCAACATGCAACTTCACCTCTAGATATCACAAAATTCTACACACTGTACCTTTAAAGTGATCAATTTGGCCTGCATCAAATGTGGTCACTGTAAGCAGTTTCCACTGTACTATGTGTTTTGTTACCTTAATGGTGCATACACTTAAAATCACTGAGTGGAGTATTCTAACAGGCAGCTTCCTATGAGGAACACACTGATCTGTGACAGCTTACATCAGTGAGTGTGTTGATGATGTCACAGTCACTAAAACCATCAGCTCAAGGGCAAACCAGGAGCCATGACTGACAGCAGAGGTTAGGACGTTGCTGAGAGCCTGAGATCCAGAGAGAAAACAGCCTTCATAACATGAAGAAATCACCTGTCCATCAGGGAAGCATAACACAATCATGCAGAGGATCAACATCCACTTCGCTGACAGCAGAGAATACATGAGGCATAAAGCCCCACCACAGACTTGTGACGGAGATACCTGCTTTCCAGATGAGCTGAACTGCTTCGATGCACAGTTTTACAGATGTGAGCAGGTGATAAGGACAAACCCTCCCTGAGATGACCAGGCTTTCCATGGCAGCGTGAGGAACTGGCAAATATCCTTGCAGACATCTTCCCCATCTCTGCGGAGCAGTCACTTCAAGTCAACCACCCTCATCATCATCACCCTGCGTGTTGTCCAAATGTTTAAAGGCTGTTGCATACTAGAGGATAATCAAGCTGATTTTAGAATCAATATACACCTTCTGACAATCACAGGGGCTTTCCCGACTGGAGGTCACTCAGAGATGATTATTTGCCCAAATAATCCTGATGTGTGAGGGTTTTAAAAAAAAAAAAGTTGAAGAAATTGCATGTTTCTGTAAGATTCTCATGTTCTGGCCAAAAACGTCCAGTGTGTGCGTTTTGAAGGTCATAAGATCTGTCATAAAGTCTGTGGTCTCCAATGTCTTAAATCAGTCAGTTTAAAATGCTCTAGTGTGCAGCAGCCCTAACACATCATAGCACATACACCCATTATGAAACCCTTCAACTCACAAGCAATCCAAACATTTATAACACAGGTCCAACTGCACCAGTTTACCTGTCCCACCAGCAAAAACACTTACTGCATCCTTACTGGCAACTCCCCATCACCACAGTGAGTACGAGCACTCCCCAGGGCTCTGTATTGAGCACACTCCGGTTCACATTGCTAACCCACAACTGCACTGCATCAGTTTCAACAGCATCATTAAGTTAGAAGATGAACTAACAGTAGTGAACCTCATTAGCAACAATGATATCCCTTCTTGCTGGGGTGTGGTTGACAGCAGCACAGTATAACAACATCTCTGTTAACAGAGGGAAAACTACAGAGGTCATCATTGACTTTAGCAAGACACATGCTGACCACCCACCACTGATCAATAACAGCACCGCTGTAGAGGGGTTTCGTTAAATAAGGTTCCCGGGAGTATAGATAATAGTGGACTTCTCCTGGACCACGTACGTGATAGCACTTTCCACGAAAGCACAGCTGGGACTATATTTCCAGCATCTACTGGTCTGGTCTGCCTCCATCCACCTGTCTTCACGGTGTTCTACAAAGGAATCATTGAGAGTTTTCTAACCAACCGAAACATCTGTGACTGTGAAAGACTTATTTGGAGGAGAGGATCTCCCAGAGCTTCTCTCACCTTAATGAACAAAGCCATAAAAACATAAAGCCTCCAACCTGAAGCTGTGAGGATACTTAACAGAAGAGCTGCAAATCCTTGAGAAACAATATTTTATTTATAAATGTGTATGTATGATGAACAGATGGTAATAAAAGGCTAGTACTTAATACTCTCATATACACGGGTCTCGTGACTGATCTGATTTCTTGCAATTTTACCACGTTACCGGTTCTAAGAGAGTGTGAGTGTAATTGTATTATTAATTTAATTAAAGCAAACCTATGAAAAAAGAGCCAGGCTTTAAAACACTGAATTAGCATTTATGTTCCATTACTCTTTTTTTTTTTCACTTGTGTTAATTAACATTAATACAAAGTACTTATGCAAATTAATTGTTTGTGTAAATGTCTCATATTTATTCAAATATAAAATATTGTTTAAAGTACGGCAATGGGTATATGGACCTCTGTGTATTATACTTCTCCAGGCAGTATGCAGCCTTTTAATGCTACTTTGTATAATTACTAATCCATCCTTATTTTGTGTTCCCTAGAACTGTGTGCTCCAGTCAGCGCATAACAGAGTCATCTCAACTTTGTCTGTATGAAATCATTTCAGGGACATTACTGCTTGGTTTCATTCATTACTTTGCACTGGTCTGGCCGTGTCCCCAGGGGGAAAAGCTGGCAGTAAGAACCCATTCCAGATTCTGTTTGTGCTTTAAAATTGATAAGTGAATCAGAAGAGTATTACATATTAATTATTAATTTCACAGTATGAGGCAAAGAAAAAAAAATCACTGGATCAAACTTGTTTAAATGAAGCAGAATGACTTTGTGTTCAGCAAAGGTGCAGCAGTGCACCCCCTGCATGCCAATAGACTGTTTTTAAACCCAAGTCATTTCTAATGGAATGATGCTCCTGCACTCCACCATGCTGTCTTGTCCTCTAATGATCAACTAGATGAGGTAGAGATGACTTTCAAGATTGATCAGGGACTGGTTATTCTCCAGCCAGACCAACACGGTTAAAGAAAAACTGTGGTTTATTACGACTCTGGTTTTATCAGTTTTACTGTTGAAACTGTACTTCCCAAAGTAGGCTAACTGCGGGGATCTTGGAATGTGATGACAGGGCTAAAAATAGCTGCAATAAAGCAACAAGCAAACAGACAGGGTAATATAATCCCCCAGGTTAAAGAAAGAAGAAAAGCTGAATACACAAATAAGTTATAGTTATTGACTATTAGTGTGGTAGCTTTATATGCACTAAAATCCACATGCACGATTTACATGCATCGTTAAACAAATCTGCAGGTTGTGAAAAAGCCAACAGCAAAACTACCAATGGTGTCATTTTCCGTCAAAAAAAAAGGTTTGGTGGCGGTTACTATGGGAGCAGGACCATTTTCTAATGTGGTGTTTTTGTAAGTGAACGTACAACAACCTGATGTACATTTCACGAGAGGCAAATTACAAGCATTGCTTTCACACAGATGCTTGCCAGTCACAAATGGCAGATCAATCTGTCGGGCGGCTTTATGTTTGCTGTATTTATTTTTCTTGGAGCTTGATAGCCATGTTTCTATAACATGGAAAAACAGCCTCTAATGGCCGCTACACAATGTTACCACTGCTGAACACAGCTCAGAAACGGACAGAGCCAAATCCAAATCTATTGTTAGTATCCAAAATATAATATATTCCTCTGTGCCATACAGCAACATTGTTGAACAAAAACACACAGAACCTCACATTTAAAATGGATGACATGTTCCGTCATTTTCATGAAGCCACATACTGTAGTTTGCATGCAGGTTGACAGTTAACAGGAAGGCAGGCAGACAACGAGGTCTGGGGATAGGAAGGGACAGACATGGCCAGGGAGTTGTCAGCAGGAGCTGGATACAGGGGCCAAGGGATAGAGATTGTGACAGGACCACACCTGGAGGGACAGACTCCAGATATCCAGAGACAACTAACAGGGTGGAGGGGGTCTGGAGGTGGGGTCAACGGAGCAGGAGACCTCGGCCAGAAGGCCTGGGGCCTGGACAGAGGCCAGCCAAAGCCACCTGACAGCTTTGATCTACAAATTATTGTCACTGACGAGAGAAGTGTGACGTTCAAACAATTTATCCTGATGGTGGCGATATGTATATTCCCAATAACGTTTCAATTTATATATTGTATATTTATAAACCTCTCAATATAGCAAAAGATGAAACAAATAAAAAAATGCCACGAATGACAAAAACACACAGAATCTGTCAGCCTGTATTCTCATATTCTTATATTCATGCAATTTCTTTACAGTTTTTTAAAATATATTTACAATGAGAGGAACAAGAAGTGAATTAGACAAATATGAATGCTGAGTTGAAATGTTTCATTTGATCACTCTTGTCAGGCAGAGTAAGTTATTTTTCAACTGTCTCCCTTTACGCCCACAAGAATGAGGGTGCATCTTTTTTTTTGCAAGGATCCATCATCCTCGAATCGTTCTGAGACATTAAGATGTAAGCAGTTAGAGATTATAGTGCAAGAGTGGGAGGAGGAGAAAGAGAGAGGGGTTCGACAGGAGGTCAAGGCTGCCGCTGAATGGGGACATGGTTGGTGTGACTGTGCCAACTATTCCTTGAGGGCTGTTGATGCCTGGTACAGCACCAGCTGAGACAGGAGATGGTGACAGTTAGTCATGGTAACAGGAGTTTGCTGATCCAGGGTTTCACTCTTTAATGGTGAATCCATCCAAGCATCGCCCCTCTGGACAGACTAAGTCCTTACTGACTTTGGACATACATGCGGTAACTTGTTCAGGACACTCACCTCTCACAAATACACTAAAGACCGATCTCCTGAGCTGTATTAACCTGAGAGTGGCAGCGAGCAGAACTGCCAGTGAGCAGAGACCACCACTGGGTGTTTATCACTTGTCTCGCAGACGTCCTGTCAGTAGAACTACAGCGAACATCATAGCTCAAACGCAGAGCTGAAGTACAATATCCCTTCCCTCTTCTCCTCCTCCTCTGACTGATCCTTAAAGCTACATGAGTTTTTTCTTCTGTCGTGGAGTGGCAATACCTCCATTTTTCATCAAGGATAAAAGCAATTTGTTTACTTTATATACAATCAGATACAACATTAAACGCCCACAAATTGGCTGAAAAGCGTAAGCTAATTGCAAAAAGAGTAACTTGTAGACCTCTGAAAACGCATTAGACCTTGATAGGTTGTTAAAATTGAATGCATTAGCAAACGGTTGTCAATTTACAAGAACTTTTTGTACTACACCATTGGAGAGAGTAAATGATACACGTCTACAGGCTATGTCCAGCAAATAGTTAGATATCTCAAAGATAATAGCACATCACATGTCAGTTAGTCAGTCTGACTTTCATTTCAGCAGCATCATTCCTAATTTGTTTTTATATATATATAGTTAGGATTATCACCGAAGAGGTCATATAAAGCTAATATTGAGGTGTTCTAGCTGTTGGTCAAATGAGTGCTGTTGTAGTAAAGTAAAACTATTACAATAGTTAAGCAAAGTACAGTTAAATAAAATGTTTAATTCAGTACAGTTTTAATTTAATACATTTTTAGTTTGGGCTGTAAAACCAAAATAATGAGCCAAAAGTCGCTAAAGCTAGAACTGAATGGAAACAGTTTTATCGTGTGATGAAACCAGCCAGTGAACAGAACATAACCTCCTTGAAATGTAAATGTTTATGTTTGTCACTGACTTCTCACTTAACTTGTATTTCACCAATATTACGTGTTGTATGCTATGCTTACATCATTCCTGGCAGATTACAGCACTTCGCTGTAGTGCACCTTGAGAGAGTCATGCACCCTTGTCAATAGGAGAACAGGGTGAAATAAACGTGTTGAAGTATTACTCTAGCAGATGTACGGATCAAAAGGCCATTGGTTTCAGACGTCCTGAAGAGGAAGTCAAGATGTCAGTTTGATTTTCTATGAACACGTCTCTTTTACTGCATTTAGCAATCTACTGTACATCCTGTAAAGTGGAAATACATCTGAGCTCGGCACAGATCCAGACACACTTAAACATATTTGATGGCCTGTTTCCGGGTATGTCACTGATGGGAATTTAGGCCTGGAAATCTGTGGCACTTAACAAATGAATGTTTGCATTTGAACCTAATGCATGACATAATATGTAAGGTGGGGGAATTGATGACTCGAATGAAAGCAATGGTCAGAGGGTTGTGTTGTGAAATTTTCTTGGATCAATGAAAGGTTGACAGCGTTTGAAACTTATTTTACACTTCACTTGAAAACTCAGCCAAACAGTACGAGACCCTAACCCCTGAAGCTGTAACCCATGGTGAAGAAGTCGTTAAGCATCACCAGCCCCATAAAACTAACCCTGAGCCTACACTCCGCCGAACAAAACTAAATGATTCCTTCAGATGTAGACTTCGAAGAGGAACTCCATTCATTCTACATATCAGACTGTTGACAGGCATTGGTGAATACTATTGCACATGTCAGTGTTGTATAAAGTCTTCTGTGTCCAGAGGGATCTGTAAGGAGTGTGATGTCATTTGAGTTAGCAGTCATTAGGGCTACAAAAAGAAAAAGGAAAGTTGGAAAGAAGGGAGCTTACCAGACCTATGCTGCCCGCTCATCATTTCTGCTGGAGGCTAGAGGCTCCGGGGCACATCTCTGACCATACTGCCAATGGTCAAGTTGCATTGCGGGTAAAGTTGACAACTGCTTTTGACAAGTTTGAAGAATGTGGGGAATAAAAAGACAATATCCCTGGTTCTGCTGCACTAGCTTTGATTATTTTTCTGAAACTGTCCAGTGTGGGAAGTGCAATGCTAAATCACTCTCCACTCCACTCAACACACATATTCTAAGCAATATTTCTTCAATAATGTCCCTGTAACCACTTGTGCCAGTTTTCTTTTAAACCGATGCCTTCTACAGGTTCTTCACGTGGTATGACTTAAGCTGGAGAAAATTGCGGTTACAGCAAATAAAAAAAGCAGAGTGTCAGTTGCAGATCAGTGATGAAGTGGAGGGTAGCCTGCCCTTATACCACATTCATTTAAAGTGAAAGCACTTGAAGTGAATATTGGAATTGGACAAAAATCAGAGTCAGAATGGTGCAATGTGAACAGCATTCCGAGTGACACCTGGGCTGGCCTGCTGGGTCATTTTGTCCCATTGCAGCCCAGGAATGTCGACTTCCATGTACTGATGGTTGCCACTTGAAGCACATCAAAGTTCATATAGGTCGAAGATTGCGAGAACTCATTCCCCACGTCTGGAGGGTTGCACTGTGGTGGTGGTTAGGCAGCAAGGAAAAGCAGGGAAACAGATACAATCAAGAAGCCCTTCTTTCTAAACACCCCACTCAAATCTGTTGCTAGATTGTGTAACCACATTACTGTACTTCAATCCACATGTGTGCTCTTCTATTATCTACAGGAAGCATGAGAGTAAGAAGTCCAAGTGAGTGAGTCACCACTACAACACCCTGAACCTGTAAAACAGAGGCAAACATGAAACATAACTGTGCTGCATGTGACAGGCACAGTGATGTCTTTGTCTGACTGATGTAACACCAGGTAATGGTGCAGTGTTAGTCTGACAGTCAGCCTTCAAATGTGTCTTGCATTTTTTGTTTGCTTGAATCCTGTTATTTTGAATCATGGATTGTGTTTTTAAGGATTGCCCCAGCCACCCATCAGTTATCATAGTTTTTACCATGCATGGCAATTTAATATTGCACGTGCAGCAATGCAACAGTAAATGTTTCGATTCATTTTGGTTTGACTGTTCTCCCTAAGAACTCAATTATTCTTCAGTTTTTAATTATTTATTTCCTAAGTTTAGAAATTAAGCTTCTGTTTAGATTGATTTTCCTGTTTCAGACAAAACAGGAGCTGAAAAAAAATAGTTTATTTGAACTTGCAGTACTTTTGTTTGGCTGCAAAATTGTGCTGGCTCTGCTGTTTAGAGGAATACGGTTCTCATTTGATTTCCTTTTTTGGGACTCCACACAATCATTCCTTGTTTACAGCTATTTAGAGGAAACAGAAATAACTGAGTGGCTGTCTGACCGCGGCACTGGTACAACCCCACGTGACAGTTACATTACAAGTCATGTTGTGTTAAGACGAACAGACAACATAAACGATTTACCAAATACTTACTCACCTTAATGGGGTTAAATGTAGAATATTATTTTACCACTTGCTGAGATTAAATTAGTGCCTGAATTTCAAGTGGCTCATCCTCTGTGGAACATGAACAGATTGTTATCATTTTGGTGTACCGGTGGTAATGTTGGCATTATGTTAGCGCTACACACCGGAGTTTACATCTTTACATCTTAGCCAGTGTCCTCTTCGTGTATGGCAAGCTCTTTTATCCTGAAATATTTGTATTGTTTTTTCATGTAGAATCATCAACACACTCATTCGCTCGCTCGCTCGCGGTGATTTAACAGCGGATCTCCTACTGTTTTCTCACATGGGCTCATTAGGACATTTAGACAGTTACTACTGGAGGCTGGCTGGAGGAACTCAGGAGGAAGTCCAGAGGCTCTCACTCTGTGCATGTCTGAAAGCAGCTTAGGTGTATCCGAAATTAATGTGTTGAGATGTGGCCCTCATTGCCAGACGGAATGGTGCAAACCCCTTGCTTACAGGATAACTACGCTATGGTTAAATAAACCATACTGAGGGGAGGTGGCGTTAGGGTTTAGGCAGCTCTCGGATTAGAACAGAGGAGAAAGCATATGAATGAAATTGCAACTTTTCTTCTAGTAAAGGTTCAAATAGATTTGTGCCAGGCTGTCTTTAGTAAAAAGAATGATTGTGATGTTGTCCTCCCCATCACTTCAGAAAGGAAAGAGATGTCCCTTATTACAAGTCAGAGGAAGAGTTTCCCTGCTTTATACAGAACCTGAATTTTAACCACAGCCCCGGTTAAGAACTTATTTTAGGACGGTGAAGGGGCTGTTTGACTTTTGAGCAGCATCTGAGGAGGCAGAGCAACACTATTGACCCAGAGCAGTGTCTGGGATCCGTCTGAGATAAGGTGTAGTATATCCTAAACTACTATAGTGTGAGAGAAAATCAACATCCTTCCAGACAAAAAACCATGTCATGTGATAATCTGTGTAAAAGTACTCTTGACAAAAATAACATTTAAAAGAGATTAATCTCATGAAAAAAAAACCTGTGTGATGGACACAAACACTAACTTTCCACAAAGCTACATAAAGTGCACATTACATGCTGTAACACAACTGTTATGTGTAGCTGTTAATGCAAAAAAATATTTCCACTTTGAGTTTAAGAACCAAGCTAAAATCAGTACCTCCAGCAAAAAGTTAGAAGTGTATTTAATCATCCCACCCTGAAAACGGTCGAGTTTCTGCCTCCTCAGCCAACTAAAGTTACAGATACTGAGTAAAAGTTTTTTTCTTTAACTGTGGCTACAAATGTTTCGAGTCAAACACAAATAGATTCAAAACTGGATTCAGATTTAGAAATGTTCATTAAGTCTAGTATCACAAATCACTACTGACTGACCAAAGTATAACTCTCATCACGTGGAGGGAATCCATATCGTTGGCAGCCTGTCCAGGGGCTGTTCCCACATCTTGCTTTGATCAACAGGCCCACGGACCAATATTGCCATCTGTAAGCCCGGGACAAGGGACAGTAACTCTTAGTCTCTTAGTCTTTGGAATAATCATCACCATCCATCAGGACAGCACTGTGAAGAGGCATCTGTTTTTGGTAATGGAAACGTATTGGCCACATGCATTTACTGGACAACGAATGTATGTATGCTCAAAGACAGTGGTGATAATAAATAGACCTGCTTCTTTGATACCTTTCTATACATGTTGCAGTGTTTCAAACTGCTTGTTAAATCAGTGTCACTGTGAGCCTGGAGCTGTGGGTCTGTCGTCACCTCTGCAGGGCACAGACCACCCTGAGGAAGCAGTGGCAGGTTTTTATTTTTTCAGCAGACAGTTTATCTGTAAAGTCAAGAGACGAGTTTCACTTGGAGGTGCAGTGACTGACTCAAACACAGCTACTGCATGTGCTGCCAGCTTGGCTGAGGTGCAGATGGTGGCGCTCCCCCAAAACTCTTTATATAATTGGAGCTTGTTCCAAAAGTTGCTCTGTTGTTTTTTCTGTTTGTTTTTTTGCTTGGTGTCCCAGCAGGTTCATCCCAGAGCTGACGAGTAAAGACTAAAACCAAACATAGGATTATATAATGTACCCAACAAAACAAATGGGAATCAATTGAGGCTATTCCAGGACCACATAACCTCCAAAATCAGAAATCTTTCTGTGTGGCAATAAATAACGAGGACGCCTCCACTACCACTCCAACTTGTGTGATGGAAGTTGAAAATCAGTCCACTGTCATACAAGGTTTTGTCTGGCTCAGGTTGTCTGGTCCTGCTGTTGTATCTGTGAGTGCCAAGTGCAGATTGTGACAGAAACTATTCAAGTGTGGCCAGCCTGACTGCCTCACAGCCTCTTTACACTGTTCGCCCTGTGCGTTCATGCCGTGGTGTTATTTCAAGTTGATACTCCAAGATATCGCCAGGAATTTAGTGGTTCAGCTTATCTTTTCTCATTAACTTATTGAAAATATAAACAATATGAGAAAATTCAAGTCAAATAAACTTCAGATGTTTCTGTTTTTATTTTCAGACCAATCCAGGAATCTTGTAGTCTGTTGACATTTGAAATCAGGAATTAAATTAACATATTACCGAAAGTTCACCAAACCCAAGTCAACCGATAGAAGCATATTAGCAGACTTTCCAGCATGCATTGTTCGGGAGTTCGAACTCCCCCTCTTTTTTAAAGTTTGAAGGATACAGCCTGGATGGAGACTCGTCGTGTTTGGAACAAGTCAAATGAAGTTGTGTTTGTTTCTTTTGAAAACAATGTGAACTGTGGTAAAGGTCAGTATTGAATTCAGTCCCTGCTCCCACGCACCCATAACAGAAGCGACTCTTAGCAGCCTCGCAGGTCACCTCAGAACTAACTCCGCTACTGAGAGGCTCCAACGTACTACAGTGAGTTCTGCATGTCAAATGAAGACGTGGCACTTAGTGAATGATTTAAAATGGAATCAGCACTAAAGGATTTACAGCGTAATTCAGCATGTGCACATAGCTGCACCTTCAAAATCCCCTACTTTTCCTCATCATGAGGACTTTTTACCCAATTTACTGCCATGATACTAATAATGATAATAATCATAATCATATAAATTTACATGTTTACACATCAGTGGCCAACTTTTTGATTCTTTACGTTACTTGTCATTTGACAATTAATGTGGAAAACATTTCCCCTTTGGATTCAGAGCGTCTTAGCATCTTCCAGCACATCGTTCTGGTTTTCCAGTCTACACATTAACGGTTTTGGTTGAGACTCGCAGCTCTCCAGCAGAGGCAGGAAGCTGCTCATCATCAGGAAATCTCTAATAAACTCAGTGTGGACTGTCTACTCCATACCTACTGGCAGAAAAATACTCTGCAGCTACATATAGCAACTACAGTGTTGTCAGTATGTGTGTATAGACCATAGCTTCATAACACATTTGTTACAAAGGCTATGAAACGTCTCTGGATGATTGTCAGTTTTTTGTGGAGCTCTGCCTCTAAAAAGAAAAAGGAAAAATAAAGTTTACAAAACTTTAGTCCAGGTGAGGTATGCACATATACAAAAAAAATCATTTCTATTAAAAAAAAACAAATATTTTTCCAGCCATCATCAAACTGAGAGGAGATCTAGGGGCAAACGCTATTTAAATGAGGCTATGGGGACATGTGAGGCTTGCTATTTACCTAGCAAACGTGTTGGAGAGCAGTGTTTACTATAGTAAACTGATTGACACCGGTGCAAAGCAGCCGTTTGGTCAAACATGAGAACAATCAATAGGGACTCTTTGTTTTGCTTGGCAAAATGAGTCCCGCGGTGGCCCTGTAAAATTTGGTACAATATTTGACGTGCTAATATTGTTTTGAGTGATCATCATTTCCCACAAGGACCACATAAGTGGGTAAACAAATATGAATTATGTGTGCGGTATAAACACTCTGGAGAGCCCTCGGGACATTCCAGTGACACTTTATGCATGTGCATGCTGCTCCTCAGCTCCACTGTCTCTTCTGCCGCATTTTAAACTTATGCTTGCGTAAGCTCACTCTCTGCGATGTCCTGTGGATCTGTGTGCTGTTGCTGATGTCTTGTATTGTCTATTTTCCACATCAATGTGCAATTTCCATTTGACATGGGTGTTTTTTTTTTGGAATGCGAATCACATTTCATGCTTGCTCGTGTAGGCATACAAGTAGGTAGCTCTTTTTTTCTGATGTCTTACAAATACCAGTGCAGTGTTTCACACTCCGATGGATGTTACGAGGTGACGTGAAGACCAGTATCAACACATTTCTCAGTCAGTACAGAGAAGGTGTGAATTGAACATTTTGGTTTTGAGAACAATAAAACAAAGACTATTTCAGTTAGCCAGGAAAAGAGCCACCTTAACACAGGATTTAACCTTTTGGTATTGTGGCTGTGGGGGGTTGGTACGGTCATCCTTTAACAAGAAGGTCAGAAGTTCGTGCTCAGTCTTCCCCATTTGCTGAAGTGTCCTTGGGCAAGATACCGAACCCAAAATTGTCAAAGTGCTGCCTATGAGACTAGAAAAGTGCTGTAAGGTATCTGGCTCCAAATCAAAGACAGACATAGGGACAAATGGACAGACCAACATCACAATTTCATGCTCAACTAAAGTCCAATGTACAATGTAAATATGTTTTTTTATGTTGATCTGTTAAGGAAGAAACCCCCTGCTTGTTCATGGAGGATGAGTCAGTGTTAAATAACAGGTCCATGTTGGCAAACCTTCATAGCGGCGTGGTGTGTGTACGGGGCCTGTGCAATGGAAAGACAGTATTTTAGGAGTGGACTGCAGACGGTCCAGTTACCAGAGGGGCTGGAAAGCCCAGGCTAGTGGCTGACATCAAACCCTGGCCCCGTGTCTGTGTGAATATCACAGTGATGAAAGCTGAAGCAGACCAAGTCATGTAGAACTAATGGACAGGTGGGGCTGAGAGCGGGGGAACTGTCCACACCCCCCCACACACGCACACACAAACACACAGCTCTTCACATCAATGCTGACACTACACATATCAATACACACACATAGACATAAAACCTCATGGGAAAGGGGGAAAAAAATGCAGGAAAAAGAGGTGAGCTAGTAATCAGAGAACACTTCAGCAGCGTAATCAGCATCGCTTGTCTGATGAGGAAGAACACTTCTGGTTTTTGTGGGCAGGAGCCTTCATTAATCATCCTCAAAAGAAACACCACTCCAGTACAACTTGAGTTGAGGACCCACTTTTTTCCCGGTGCAGTCTTTGTGCAGCAGAGCCGAGGGTTAAAGAAAGTGGAAGAAGAATGCAAAAGAAATCAATTCATGCTCTTTTTCCAATCAGTCCAATCATCACTGGTCGGCCTCAGTGTCCAGAGGTTTAATGTTTCAAATGAACACCAGACATCTTTATGGGTTGGTTTGATTGATTCGCCAGATTTTTTAAGACAGACTTTCCATGACAGTGTTGTCCGTTATTTTAGATCCACGGGCTGTTTTTTTTTTTACTTTACGCAATAACTCGAAACATGCAGAGAGCGGCAGGATATCTGAAACTATCATGCGGCCGGCGGTCAAAACTCAACTCAACATTACAACAGCAGTAATTCATTCAGCTTTTTCACATGAATGAGATTTCACAACAAATTACATCCTCTACGACATGAAGTGGCCTTTAGAGAGCAAACACACTTGGATGACTCAGGGTGGGAGTTTGGCAGTTCATCCGTGACCCTGCAGCCTGAGTAGTTTTATATTTCCAGGACACGTACATGCGAGGAGACGCAATAATCTGATTCATCCAGGGAGTAGGACATAATTAATATCACGGTGTTATTTAATTAAAACCTGAGCATGAGTACAATAAGCCACCGATGATTATTATTTGCAAATGATCACACAGCCCAGCTTCAGTACAGTCCAACTTGGAGATTGATTAAGTGGATAAATGAGCGAGGAATCTTCCTGAATTGTTGTTTTTCTCATCTGGAAGTGTAGAAATTTCTGCTCTCTCACTTACGTGGATGAATAAATTGCATCAATTACTTCATTTACATTTTGTGTTTTAATTATTTAGTCAACATACTGCAAAAACTACAGTATTTTAACAATTTTACATTTTATCTGCCGAGGACGGATTAACAAGGTGATGCAACCAAGAACAACTGAAAAATATAAAAGTACTATCACACCCCAACATATTATCTTCTTCAATAGCATAGATGAATTTGCTAGCTTTTACTGAGCCACAGTTTTAAAAGTGGAACGTAATAGGCCATGCTTATATTTTGACAGTTATTCTGTTTTGCCAGATCAGCTTTGAAATAACATTATGACTTTTCCATTAAAATATTTTTAATTAAATTACTATTAGATAAACCCCACAGAGATGCAGCAAAGTGGACAATAATAATAAACAAGTAACATTATTATACAGCTGGATTTGTTAGCTATGTACCTGTTAGCTACTGGGATTGCATGCCAACTAAGGAGCGTAGCTGAAGCTGTAAAAGCTAACTCTTGTAGCTAGCAAACAGCTTTAGTGTTGAGAACAGGAAAACAATTTTTCGATGGGCATCCAAACACAGGCTTGGGAAACGTCGGCGTCCAGGCTGTATACTATTCATGAGGCAATTCGTTAATATAAGAAATGTCATTAGAAGCACATTTCTCATGACAGCTAATGTTTGTGCAACCAATGACACTAACATAAAACATGTCCTTCAGAGAGGTTCCCTTCAGCTGTGTGCCTGTCAGGACACAACGATGTAGCTGATGCAGCATTTCTGACGATCTTAACAACTGTCAGGATAAGAAAAGTAGATGCAGAATGTAGAACTTGTAGAGATGGACAAACAATATTTTGTAAATGAAAAGACAAATTAATGTCTAGATTATATGGTTACATTCATTTAAAAAGTCCATCTTGAGTTGATACAGTTGTGAGGGGTTTTAGTGAAACCAAAGGTTTTTTCTCTCTGGTCTGCGATAAAACCACAACAAATACAGACTAGCAAGGCATTTACTTCTGAGTTTAACACAAGGGAGGAATTCCATGCATGTCTGACAAAATCTGAGAATGAATTTGACCAAGTTGTTTATTCTAAAACCAACCATGATTTGCATCATCATCATTCTCATCATCACTTCCATCTGACATCGGATCGCCAAAGGAAAGCTGTTTCAGCCGTCACGTCAGAGTTTAGTGTGATATACTGCATGTGTTCATTAATTTAGCGTGACCCTCGAAGGATGTTATAAAAATTGAAATGGCCCTTGATGGGAAATGTTTCCCCAACCCTGCTATAAAGTCATACACACAACAAGACCACAATCACACACACACACACACACACAGATGTTTAATGCTCTTGAATGCCTCTTTGTAAAGAGTTGACTGTGACTGGGTAAAACACAGTGTGTGTACTTAGAAAATCCTGGGGGGCTGTTCTGCCTCCTGTGTTTCCTTTTACATACTTTCCTCTCCAAAGTTTTTAAAAGAAAAGTAAGCCTCAGCCCACCAGTTTGAATGTAGCACTTAGCGGAAAGCAGCAAAATCTGAGACAAAGCTGTTTCTGCATGGCTGACCATTGTACTATGAAGTAGCTTATATCTTTATGCAACAATGTGAATGTGAAAGCAGCCCGAGAAAAAGCACCTGAACAAGCCCAGAACACACACACTATCCAATTTACACTTGATTCCTTGCTGATTACACATTGAACATCTGAATGACTTTCAGTCCAGACACAGCTTAAGGTAACGGGGGGGCAACAGCAAGGTGAAGATGAGGCAGACATGCATATCAGACACACATGCACACAAGACGGAATAATGAGTTTGCCTTCGCTAATGATATCGCACGTGTGTCCAATGCCAATAATAAGCTCCCGGCATTAGCTTCTTTTATGTGTCCTTCCAGTGCATGTCACAGTCTGATGTGACAGCCTCCATGTTTATATGCCGTGATATAGCTTGTACCCATTATGTAACGAAATCCATATTCTCTCTGAAAGCAGTGTCCTTTCCTATTGATTGCACTGTGTCCTATGAGGACTAGTTAAAATGGTAATCATCAGTTAAAGGGTGGCCTGAGGGCGCGTGAATAAATTACAGCCTTCAGCCAGAGTTTTTTCTCAGCCTCAGAAGCACAGGGGACTCGCAAATATTGATCTTCATAAATATCAAAATGTCCGCTAATTCAGCCCATGTGGTAACTTCAGAGACTGCAATGCAGATCTACCGGCAGGTAGTTTGTTATTTCATTGTTTCATAGACACGTATCTATTTCCCAGAGAGCTTATCAGTGAGGCAAAATTTAATTAAAAAAATCTGATTAAAATTACACCTCAACACACAACTGACTCTTATAAAGGGAGAAGCAGAGCAGCCGTATTGACCACAACACAGTCCCTCCAGTGACCTATAAAACAGTTGCCCTCTCGTGTCGAGGAGTCAAGTCAGAGAGGCCTTTGAGGAACCTCTTGTGGCTGAGGTCGAGTTATTCAGGCGCTCGCTCGCCCTCGCCTCAGAATCTGTAGAAACTCCGGCACAATGAGCAGGCCACCACTGACCTTGAGTTCAGCTATTACTGCATCCTCCCAGTCCCATATAACTCACACTCATCAGACTGTGGCTGCTTCATATTCATGGCACAGAGCAATCCTCAGCACATAAATAAGGCATCCCCATAAAACACTGCAATAATAACTGACTTCCATTTTGACCAAACCTTAACCGGTGTGACCCCTCTAAAGGGCTCAGCTTGTTTGTGTGTGATTTTCATGCATAAACAGGACCAGGATTGTACTGTCTATCTATTGCCTCCTAGAGTTTAGTGTTTTCACGACACTCAACAATGCTAGTGTTGAATGGAGTGCAGGATAAAACAACAAGACGAGATGGTTTTGCTATTAAAATCCTATTGTGGTTAGAAACCTAATCAAGTCGGCTGATGGGTGGTGCCAAAGGCTACATGAGCATTTCAGGGTGACCTCACATGAAATCTGTGTTCTCTAATTGGTTCATTATTGTGTATGTGCTGGCACCTACTTATAGCCTATTTATAATTATTTCTGGTCCCAGTCCATTGTGTTCATTGCTTCTGTTGTTATGTTTTGCCTTTTGTTAAATAAAATAAAGTAGCTCTCTTTTAAGAGAAAAGTTATTTCCATATGCACCAAATAAACTGCAATGTCCTATTCACTCCAATCTGGATACCAACCTCCCAAGACACAAGCAGACAGATATCCATATTCAGGAAAGTATAGTGATTTCAGTTTCAGTCGTTCTAAATGCCATAGATGGAGGACATCCAGGTATTATTCACTGCCTCTGGAAGTGATCCACAATGCATAGCAATGTAGTTACATACATACATAGCAGAGTTGGGATTTAAATTCAAAGCATGGAGAGGTTGAGTGAAGTTGCAAGCAGATGCATAGCACATTAAGGACCAGGGCAACAAAGGCCCACCCACGTTACTCACCGGCCCACCCAGCCAACTTGAACGAAAATACATTCTTTTGTTACTTAAAAGTACGAGATTAAATAAATAGAAACACGCAAAAACACATGGTCACACTGACCATCAGCAGAAATACTGCATGGGGTGGTGGCCCATTAAAACATTCATAATGTTTATAACGTCCCAGCCATGCTTGTGCGCAGTGTAAAAAATGATACATTAAAAGGGTCTTACACTATACAGCAGATGTGCACTTGGTTCGTGTATAGGGTATAATGTCCATATTATTGTATGTTTAGACTGAGCTCTGCTGTATAGGCTGCTATTGCTTTTGTGTTGCATACGTTTTTCTTTGTTTGGACTACGCCTACTTTTAATCTTTCTATCTTTCCCATTTTATGATTGCCTTTTTGTGGGAAAAGTTGGGCCCACCCACTTTATCACAGGCCCGTTCACAAGCCACTGGGTTACAGTGAACATTAATATATTGCCGGACATACAAAAATAAAACAGATCTGATTCAGACTGAAGGGAACCCTATACCAACAGCAGCATGAAACTGCCAAGCACATCATGGCACGGTGCCAGTTGGATGAGAGAAATCTTGTATGTTAAGTGAACATTTTGGTGATGGCGCCAGAACAAAGCCTGTAGAGAGGCCAGAAAAAGAGAGTTAGTGAGTAAGTACAATTTTTAATTTACAATTTCAGTTTTCAAAATATCACATTGAGGGAATTAATGTATTAATCCCTGACTCAATGCCTTTAAAAACAATGCACAATAGAGTTTTTATCACATTTTACCATGCTCTGCTGGTAGTGTTCAGAGCTATTTAAAAAAGTTGGTAAACCCACACTCACACACATATATATATATATGACATGGCCAGATTAGGCCCACTGAGCAGGTTCCTTCTTCTTCCACTCATATCGGACTGATGGCAAACTGGATGCAACATTAACTCCCCATCTTAAGGTACAAGATGGGATGGGACGAGGCTGGCGAGTTAGAGATTACAATAGAAGCGAATCTAGAGTTAACATTGATGTTGCATTCCACAGCTGGAGTCAACCAACAACTGTCAATGTTGCGCTTGCAGGTGTAAAACAAACGTACGGACCTCCAACTTCATGCAATCAGCACAGGAGAGCCTAAACACAAGCAGCAACACCTCCTTCAAAACACTCTCTGAACAGGTGGCACGACATTTGAGTGTGACATTTCCAAAGCATCACTGGACATTGTTAGGAGTTTGCTGGGAAATTTCAACATTTTTCATACTTATGTCAGATTCATGTTAATAATAGAGAATTATCCAGTAATTGCACCTTTTTAATTCTTTCACTCGAGCTCAATCACCCAATTTGAAGTGTTATTTTTGATATAAGTGTCAAAAACTTTTGGCGTCTGGTGCTTTGGCAATGACACTGTTCCATTTATCCATGTCCCATAAAGCTTGAACATAGCACAGTCTTTGTGTTTCCTGAGCAGCTGAGAGTACAGGCCAGGAGAGAAGTCACTAAGGTAGAAGGACTCATGAATAATAATGCATAACTGAGCCCTGAGCACTGGCTATGAGACTTTTATTGGTGTGGGATAAATCCATACTGTGAGCTTTATCTGCTGGGAGCCTAACTTCCCAAAGCCGGTGTCATCCCTAATAATTTATAGATGCAAAACAGAGGAAAACATTAATCAGAAATGCGCCACTGTCTCCCAGCCTTGTTTCTAACAATCAAAATGAAAGATGACATTCAGCAACACACAGAAAATATCCTGCAGAGACACAAGACATCTCTCCCTCCTGCTTTTTTTTTATTACTGTTCCTCAAAGCTTCACTCCGGTCCCCGATGCAACACAAATGCCCCACTCCTGGCTTAGTTCAACTTTGGCAACAGTGAAATAAAATTTGTTTTCGCTCTGGAATTCATTGATAATCTGATATCAAGGGCTGCCAGAGGATATCAGATAACCACGGGTTTAACATGTATGGTCAGTCTGCCAAGAGCCTGCTCACATTTTTAGTTGACACTGACGCAAAACAGTGCTTATTTACGCCCCATTTTCCAAGCTCAAGTCAAAGAATATCTTTGTATGCAGACCTTATGGTAATTTCTATGGGCAAACAAATCAAATATTGCTTTGAGAACATTGAAAGTATATACGCCTCTCACAAAGTATTTTTAGAAATAACACCTCCAGATGTAATGTCTTTCAGTAGTGTCCTGCTTCACGTTCAAACACACATTCACCCTGAAGCAGTCTCCCGCTGATTACCACCAAACACGTGGTAAGTCAACAAGGTTACGTGCCTTGCTCATGGGCACCTTCACAGAGGTGTATGTAAGCAAGGAAGGCTGCACTGTCCAATTCAAGCAGCAGTTATTTTTCTATGAGTGCATTCATTTAACTGATGTTTTTAAATGAGCAAACTCCAGAAGGAGCAGCAGGGTATTTTACATAAAAGGTGCAGAAAGCAATTGCAATATTCAAAGGAAGTGAGAGCATATTGTGTGGAAAGCCTCAGTCAATCACACAGAATCAAGCTGCATCGGAAATGTTTTTGACTTTTCACCAGACAGAAAATAACAATAGCAGTATTCAAATGCTTAAAACTATTATTATTTGCATTTCCTGATAAAGGCGTCTTGCGGTAGCTGTGGCTCAGGGATACAGCGGTCGTCCAGAATTTCTACCTATATTGTCATTATGATTTATTAGATTTTTGCTTCATGGAATAAAATATAGTCTTGTTCACTCCTCCCACCAAGACAGATCTACTGTACCTGCCATTTGGACTGATCACCCTCCTTGTTTCTTCTACTAGACTCTAGCTTCCTATAAAAATGTCTGCCACTGTCACAGCTACACTTAAAGTAAATTATTCCGGTCTCTGCAGATGTGGTACAGGATCCATGATTTCTTATTTTGCGCAGGAAAAGGCTGTTGTTTACATGATATTTTATGTGGACACATTTTTTCTTTTTATGTGGATATTTTATGTCCTCACTGGAAGCAGTTCTGGCAGCATGTGGACCTTTCCTCGAATGAATGCTGGGGATGTTAATGATCTCCCCCACATTGTGTGTGACCCGGGCACAGTCGGGACACTGAGAAGAGTGCTGAGGCCACTCTGGGGTTTGGCCAAGCACAGGTGGCAGCTCCTGCCTGCAGCTATAACAAACACCTTCAAGTTAGCCTCTAAATTAACTGATCAGTGCAAGCGGCTTCATTTTCAAGAGGCTTCTTTTAGAAGGCCGTGCAATAAAACTGAATCGGACATAGGGTTAGGGTTAGCAACAAGTTTGGAAATAAAAGTCGTCAGTTTTTGTAAATAAAATTGAGAATTTCTGGCATTCATTTCCTGACGTAGGAGAAACAAAAGTCATGACCTCTGCCAGGGAGTTCACCCAGAGTCATGGTGTGAGGGAAAATAGGAGGAGTTTTGATATGACATCTTGCACAGGCTTGCCTTCTTCAAAAGCCAGCATGTGACCCTCTTGACCTCCATGAGATCACCCGCTTGCCTCTGTCAGAACCAGCCATGATGATTTATGCAGCATCAAAATAATGTGAAGTGTGACGCCGCCGGGGGGCGAGGGCTAGGCATCACTGCTGATGGGTGTGACAGCCCCCCCCCTCCAGTGTCTCCAGATCTCATAGAGGCCATTAGTGTATTTTTGAGCTTGCACCCCAAACATGTTAAATGACTCAGGCTTTCAGAGAGACGGGCAGCTAGTGACATGATATCTGTTCCCCTGGATGGCTTAGCCTGCATGTCTGTCCTAGCACAATCCTGACAGCTGAACAATAGAGCCACTGTAGGACTGGTGTGCCGGTTTTGTCTGCCTGAGGCTACTGGTTTGGGGATATCATAATTTTCCAAAAACTTTCACTTTTCATGATTTTTTTTTACAATGTTTCTGGGTCCAGAGAGTCCCAGCACATGGATGATTAATCTGAGAAGCTTTAAGGTACAAAACAGCTCTGACGTCCTGGGTTGGATAAGCTACTTTAAAAATGAAGCCTGTAAAGTCACAAGCTTTTGTGAGTAATTAAAGCAGCTATAATGAATATTTATGTAAAGACAATGTATTTATCACTTAATCACAACTGTTTGATTTAATGCTTCGGTTCCATGACTCTAACTTTCAGCCATGGAAGGGATCTAAATAAAGGGTCTAAATCAGACAGAACGCCACAGGAAATCATTCCTGCCTGTGGCTGTCAAATTGTATAATGACAACTGTAATTTATAAAGCTTAATAATGTATACTGTGTATACTTTAACTTTCATTCATGTACTAATGTAAATCTATACATACCGTTTGAATTTCCCTACGGGGATTAATAAAGTACTTCTGATTCTACATATCCACCGTCTAATATCTGCCCCAAACAGCAGCCAAGAGCCAAATGTTTCCCTCATTAAATGGCTGAGACCGAAGACAGAGCTAAAACAGCTTATATCCAGATAAGACAACAGGTAACACAAGTCAAAATCAATGAAAATGTTGTGCTGCAGTACCTGAATATCTAAATAAGCCACTGTTTGTGAACACGTGCATCATATCAACTCAGTTATCGCATAATAAGCTACAGTGACTACATTTTCAGTCACTACCGGCTCCTCAATTAAGCTATTTCACATCAACAAACATGTACATTAGCAAATGCTAAAAGTATGCATAATGTAATGTATTACAGGTGCATTAAATGTGAAAATATCCCAGCACTACTGAGAGTGTGCAGGGTAGTTAATTGCAGCATAGGTTATGGTCTTGCTATCCAAAGGTGTTGATAGAGTTAATGGTGCAGAGGAAATCCACAGCGAGTACATATTATTTTACTAACTATTAATGTAAAAAGTCACCATTCAGCAAACTGGGTCAAATCGGTCATTTCCATTCATTTGGAGTTGCTGATGAATACACTTACGTATAAAACATGTATAATTAGATTGTATCTCAGGTTTGGTCTCCACCAAACCCTAGAAGATATAACCACAAATATCTATGACTATCTCTTGCTAGATGTTCCATTATGTTCACCAGCTAAAGTGGCTATATAAGGCGTACAGTGAGTTTATCATGCCTTTCTTTCATAAAAATGCTGTCTGCTGCTGCCAGATACAAGAGCTCAGTTTTGAGGCCATAACACAAAAGAATAATTGGCTAAGAGAGGGCACTCCTGGGAATTAAGTGCAGGGTGCTTGTGTGGAATTGTCACCATGACTACACCTTTACATTCCATGTAGTCATTTATTGCCCATATTTTAGCAGTGCTTTAAGCTCTTTACGTCAAAATATCTAATGACAAGACCACAGTTCCTGTTTACCAAGGACAATAGCACTATGAATATCATGCTTTCGAGGACCTCTCCAGACCATGCAAAATTCATGAATAGCCAGGCAGAGATAACAGAGGTACATTTTTAATGCACCTTGTCACCAGTGGGGCTACCGCAGCATTCTCCAGAGACATCGATTAGTAGGAGATGGAGTGACAGATGACACCCCCAGGGAGCGCAGGAAAAAAAAAAAAATGGCAGAGTGCTGTTGCGGCTGTTGTCCACTGAACACACTCATCGATATGTCATTAAACAATGACAGCGCCTCGGGCTGTTTAATGAAGTGTTTGCAATGTGATTTGGTTCTTAATAGCAGGAGCATTAAGGAGTATCAGGTCCTCACTACAGCTCCTGTATACTAAACATCAACCTGTGCCAAAGCGTGACAATGCACAGTTACCGACACTGTCAGGTTGGATGGGGAAGTGGATGCTGGAGAAAAGAGAAAAGAAAACAAGTCTCTCTGCATGACTGCTTCACTTTTAGCTCCTGTGATATTAATTACATGGAGGTAGCAGGTTAATGCTTACCTGTTAGAAATAGAAGACATAAGCTTAGCCCTCTGGAATTATACTGGGTTTACGCAGCGGGACTTAGCTTTGGGCCGAAGTTGTCAGGCCCCCAACAGGCCACCACCACCCCTTGCATTATCAAGGACGTATCAAGATAATACTTGTGATCCAGAAGCCTGGAGATTAGTTTCTTATGTAAAAGCTGAAAGCTATTCTGTGCACCAGATGAACATAATAGAAAAAAACAAAAAACGAAAGGAATAAGGTGTTTCTATGGAGATAAGGAACTGTTAATCTGAGTCTGCATGCGTGAATTCCTGCGCTGATGAGTGATGTGTGATTGTGGTGGCACTTCAATCGGCTCTCTGTATGGGGCGAAGCATTTGCATGGTTATAGGAGCATTACATTAATTTACTGCATGGGGAAAAAAGTCACAATGAGAAATGTTGACGGATCGAAGTTATAACGGGATCAGACTCATATATTGGCCTGGTGTTTGACTGAATATCAGGTATCAGCGAGCTGTGTCTTCCTTAATATTGTAATAAAGGTGCCTCTCTGCACACAGCTGTCTGTGAAACTAATTTAATGCAACTCCAGTTTTTAATGTGCTGAGGGAAATGTCTTGCTCATGCCAATATCAATATTAAGGACCCTTGTGTTCATATACTAGATGTGCGATCAGTACCACAAACCCTTTGGTTTCTTCTTTCTGCTTCTCAGACTCCCCTTTACAATTGAAAAGGTGAAGTGATGAATATGGGCTATAGATTGTGATGCAAATCAATCAATCGTGGGTCCATCTATTCCAGCCTTTGAAAAACTAGGGTTTATCCTCACTCTCTCCTTTCATTGCTTATTGTGCCTTTATGTCAAAGTAACACAGTAACAGTAAGACTGTTATTCCAAGTAACTTAATCTAAAATGAACAAATCAGTCCTGTTATTACACCCTAAGAACCACAGCCCGTCTGGTCATCTGACTGCTCATGTTTATTGCCCCATTCAATTATTTGTAGTCGTTTTCCTACGTGTTGAGCTTTGGCCAATACATTATCACAGCCCTCAGAACCTGCCTGCCAAGCAGACACCAACAATGAGCCACAGTATCGATAATTTGAGTCGTACAGTATGAAACCCAATGAGGTCTGCTGTTGTAGACCATCTGCCTCAAGGTTGAAAGTGTTGTTCAGTTTCAGTTTCAGCTTTTGTGCTCACCGCGGTTGCAGAGAGTGGTCCTAGTGGTCTGATTTCAAGTCGCCTTCCTGTAAGCTCCAACCAGTCTGACAATTCTATGACCTCTCTTCAACAAGGTTTTTCTGTCCCCCCCCCCCCCCATCTCTTTCAAAAATACTCAAACCAGCCAGACAGACACCAACAATCACGCCACTGTCACAGATCTGAACATTCACTGAAGCTCCTGACCTCTAACTGCATTATTTCATGCATGGAATGGCTGCAGCACGATTAGATAATTGCTTAGGGAGTTCAATGCACGAACAAGACAAAATGAATAGAAGATCAAATCAACAGCGTTGTTGTCCACCTCTAGTGTCTATGTATCACAAGTGCTGTAGCAGATCTTTGTCTCAAATGTTGAGTTAAACCTGCAAACCACCAGACTTTCTCAAGATAATCACATTTAGAGAAATATGAGTGGAAAACTCTGAATGAATGTTGGAGTCATAACAACTGTCCAGATTCCGCAGCTGCCCTGAGTGTTTCCAGACATCTTAGCCACTGTAGTGGAATCCTGCTGGCCAGGACTGATGGCCAGTCGTTCCCTATCACTGATAAGCCTTATCATTTTCCTCTCCTGTTAAGCTCACCATATGCACAGTACCTTGTCCCAGACCCCGGTTGCCAAGCTACCTTCGCTCAGGTCCTTCTTAGAGTGGTTTTTATTAGTTCTGTTGTGACTGTGGTTTGCATTGCCAGTGTGTGTGTGTGTGTGTGTGTGTTGGTTTTTTATCTTCGCAAAACATCCATGTGAAGATTTGTGAAGTGTAAAATTACATTTGTGATCTGCTCTGTGTACTGTTGTCTTGTGAAGCAATGTTACACTTTGCTGAACATTTTCTGCACAACCTAGAAATGTCTAGTGCTTGAGGTCAAATCTGTGTATGTGACAAACTTGTTTTTGCTTTCGTAGGATTGAACAGCATAGACAGTGAAAGCAAATGACGTGGTGAAGTGTAGGCTATAACTTGAAACAACAAATTCTACTTACATTTTCAAAACAGAAGCCCTCTTAAAGTGACTTAATTCTGTTATATTACTGTATGTCATGCACCAAGTAATATACCAGACTTATTACAAAAGCCCTTACACTTAAAATCAAGTTGAACTAAACTGACTCTGACTGGTTTTATATATTCCTCACACCAATATGCACCTAAATCTACCTCTGATTTCTAAAGTGCTTGTATGAAGGCCAATATATAAACTGAGGAACTTAAGTAACACAGAGTGGACTCAGGCGCTGGAAAAGACTCTTGGCAATGGTTTATTCTCCCAAAAAATACATAAAACTTAAAAATAGTAAAGCCAAATAATTTATAACAAATGGGGGGTATGCCAGAGAAAGTTTGGGAAGCAGAGCTATGAGCTGTGTATGAGCTTTCAGGGGGAAAAGTGAGTCCGTGGGCAGACAGATTGTGAACACGCCACTTGGTGTATGATTAACTGGGGTTTTATTTCTCAGCACTACATCACGACACAGAGGCAGTTCATCAGTTTTCTGTAGGAAGACGCTGACAGCATAATTAACCACTTCCTTTAGCTCCACAAATAAACAATCATCACTCATCTGATAGCGTGTGTGCACGACTGTGTGTGTGTGTGCGTGGTGGCCAAAATAGAATTAAAAGAAAAATAACGTTTGAGGACGTTGCACAGAAATTAATTTTGACTGTGAACTGCCCGAATCCATTTAGTCACACTGGTGTGTGTAGTTAAAAAAAAAAACCTCCAGCCACACAGTTGTGCAAGCGTCTCACATTGTGCCAAGTTCCACAAAGGCAAACATTAAGTAAGCAGATTGAGTCTGGGAGGCCTGCATCCTATTTGTCCTGCAATACCTGGACATGTTATCATTTGCAATACAAGCCCACATTTCTTTATAAATCACTCGTCTCTATTTGGGAACCGTAACAAACAGCTTGACGTCAGTCGTCCAGCAGACGTTGAGGTTTTCTTCATTGTCGTAAATTACAATGAATAGGCAGCCGTGAAGAATGAAACAGCTGCTGGGGATTCTTAACACACATACAATACACATATACGCATATATTATAAGCACTTAAACGTCCCTGCAGCAAACTGTAAAGGTGATGAAGAGATTCAGTTACAAGCTGTCAGCCTCCTGCTTACACAACACTTCGGGACCATATTCACCTTTAAATAGGATATGAGGAGATTTCTTTCCCAACTCCAGTGCAGGACAGAATCCACAGTCCTTCAATCTGTGCAAAAATACATTTCAAAGGTCAGTCGGAGCTAATATTAGACATCCGCAGTCTGAATTAGTCAAATCAACTGCAAATCTTCTGGTAGCGGTATTTTTTTTACATCACAATGTTCCCTCTGTGTGTTAAAGAAGCATCAAGGCAAAAGTAAATGAGAATTAATGCCCGTTCCCATCCACTGCGTGAATAGACAGATAAGCAGTTGGTGTAGTTAATTCTCCACTGGGGTGCCGTAAAACCACCACAGAAGAAGAGGACTCAACAAGATGACGTCATTAAACGAGCTGCTGGTCGCCGTTCATCTCTTTATTTGTATTTTTTATTAGTGGTGAGTCATACAGAGATTATGACAAACCAGATCAAGTAAAATATGGGAAATGTGTGTGTGTGTGTGTGTGTGTGTGTGTGTGGTTGGAAGAGTGTGTGCTATAAGAAAAGGAAGTGTTAAGCTAAACATATTTGTTAAAGTTAAATCAAAACTAAAAAACTGTTATTAAATATTATATTGAATATAATACCAAATAATATAATTGTATTATTATTTACTTAATTTTTATAGAGTTTAGTTGCATGTAAACAAAAGAACATTTGTCTCCTCAGACCTGATGTGTATGTTGTATGTTCATTATGCCTCGTGAACGTTGTGGGGGTTTTGGGGTTTATATTTTTCTTTTCACAATTAAACCCATGTGCAAACTGAAAATGTGCACGCAAATTGAACCGGATGGAAATGCATATATGCCATCTGGGGAAACAAAGAGTGAATTTTCCATGGAAAACTGTAGAACATGTTCAAGGTGTTCACACTAGAACCAAATTAGGAAGGGATCAGGATCGTGTAGCTTCCTCACAGAAAGTGGTGGCAGAAGAACAGTAATAGCAACATTTGCATGTGGGTGTTGATTAACAGATGTCTGTAATCATCCAGATATAATTAAGTGACAGTATTCAAACACTGGCAGAGAAGCACTGATACCATTGAGGGGGTGGGTTGATAATACAGTTGGTATAGAGAGCAAATAAAGTATGGAGGAAAAGAACCAGCTTTTAGTGACTAATTACTTTCAGTGAATATTGATGTTTGTACAGAAGCACATTATTTACATACTACTCCGCAACACAGTATTGCGTGCATACCGGTAGTGGAGGCTAAGATTGGAGGTGGTGCAAAAGAAAATGTGCTGAGGTCATCATCGTGAAATGGTTCATCCTCTGGAAAAAGCGAATGCTCATCTGCTGTCATTGTAGTAGATGCAATTTTAAGGAATCATAAACTATAGAGTGATGGTGGTGGTCAAGGCGAGGTCGGGTCTGCAAAGTCTTGTGAAATAAAGGAATAAAATACGGTTCATAAATTGTGAGATAATCCTTATCGGTAAATCAGATCATTAACTCTGCCAAGGAGGTTGTGTTTTATTAGTTGGTTTGTGTGTAAACAAGACTACACAAAAACGACTGGACCATGAAACTTGGTTGAAGGATGCAGTACAGGTCAGGGACGAACCTATTACATTTTGCTGCAGATCTGGATCATGGGACGGATCCAGGATTTGGTTTTTCACTTTCTTTAACATTGTGAGGTAGGGCAATATTGTACTATTTTCCAAAAGAATATTTCCTGGATCTTGATGAAAAGAATTAGGCCCATTTTACTGATATCTATGTGCGTGAAATGTGGTGCAGCTTGATTAAATTTCCTTCTTG